>NC_060121.1:25540220-25848687 GCF_021461395.2 Schistocerca americana | reverse complement strand
CTGAAGTGAAGCATCGGAATTTGTAACTAGTGTCACAGAAAGGGTCAGTAGGAAGAGTCAGTCTTCTTGTCCTTAAGTCGGCATTGCGCCTTTTGTATTTTATTCCGATGCAATTTCTGTGTTTCATCGTCAATAAGAAGGTCCAAGGGATACAGTAAACCTGGAGTGAAGCATCGGAATCTATAACTAATGTCACAGGAATGGTTGAAAACATTGTCAGTACGAAGTGTCGGTCTTCATGTACATAAGTCGGAATTGTGCCTTTTGTATTTAATTCCGATGCAATTTCGGTGTTTTATCGTCGGTAAAAAGGTCCACGGGATACAGTAAACCTGAAGTGAAGCATCGGAATCTATAACTAGAGTCACAAGAATGGTCAGTAGAAAGAGTCAGGTTTCTTGCCCATAAGTCGGCATTGTGCTTTTTGTATTTAATTCCGATGTAATTTCTGTGTTTCATCGTAAATACGATGATCCAAGGGATACAGTAAACCTGAAGTGAAGCATCGGCATCTATAACTAGTGTCACAGGAATGGTTCAAAACATAGTCAGTAAGAAGTGTCGGTCTTCATTTACTTAAGTCGGCATTGTGCCTTTTGTATTTAATTCCGATGCAATTTCTGTGTTTCATCGTCAATAAGAAGGTCCAAGGGATACAGTAAACCTGAAGTGAAGCATCGGAATCTATAACTAGTGTCACAGGAATGGTCAGTAGGAAGAGTCAGTCTTCTTGTCCTTAAGTCGGCATTGTGCCTTTTGCATTTAATTCCGATGCAATTTATGTGTTTCTTCGTCAATAAGAATGTCCAAGGGATACAGTAAGCATGAAGTGAAGCATCGGAATCAATAACTAGTGTTACAGGAATGGTTCAAAACATAGTCAGTAAGAAGTGTCGGTCTTCATGTACTTAAGTCGCCGTGTGCCTTTTGTATTTCATTCCGATGCAATTTCTGTGTTTCATCGTCAATAAGAAGGTCCAAGGGATACAGTAAACCTGGATTGAAGCATCGGAATCTATAACTAGTGTCACAGGAATGGTTCAAAACATAGTCAGAAAGAAGTGTCGGTCATCATGTACTTATGTCAGCATTGTACCTTTTGTATTTAATTCCGATGCAATTTCTGTGTTTCATCGTCAATATGAAGGTCCAAGGGATACAGTAAACCTGAAGTGAAGCATCGGAATTTGTAACTAGTGTCACAGAAAGGGTCAGTAGGAAGAGTCAGTCTTCTTGTCCTTAAGTCTGCATTGTGCCTTTTGTATTTTATTCCGATGCAATTTCTGTGTTTCATCGTCAATAAGAAGGTCCAAGCGATACAGTAAACCTAAAGTGAAGCATCGGAATCTATAACTAGTGTTACAGGAATGGTTCAAAACATACTCAGTAAGAAGTGTCGGTCTTCATGTACTTAAGTCGGCTTTGTGCCTTTTGTATGTAATTCCGATGCAATTTCTGTGTTTCATCGTCAATAAGAAGGTCCAAGGGATACAGTAAACCTGGAGTGAAGCATCGGAATCTATAACTAATGTCACAGGAATGGTTGAAAACATTGTCAGTACGAAGTGTCGGTCTTCATGTACATAAGTCGGAATTGTGCCTTTTGTATTTAATTCCGATGCAATTTCGGTGTTTTATCGTCGGTAAAAAGGTCCACGGGATACAGTAAACCTGAAGTGAAGCATCGGAATCTATAACTAGAGTCACAAGAATGGTCAGTAGAAAGAGTCAGGTTTCTTGCCCCTAAGTCGGCATTGTGCTTTTTGTATTTAATTCCGATGTAATTTCTGTGTTTCATCGTAAATAAGAAGATCCAAGGGATACAGTAAACCTGAAGTGAAGCATCGGAATCTATAACTAGTGTCACAGGAATGGTTCAAAACATATTCAGTAAGAAGTGTCGGTCTTCATTTACTTAAGTCGGCATTGTGCCTTTTGTATTTAATTCCGATGCAATTTCTGTGTTTCATCGTCAATAAGAAGGTCCAAGGGATACAGTAAACCTGAAGTGAAGCATCGGAATCTATAACTAGTGTTACAGGAATGGTTCAGAACATAGTCAGGAAGAAGTGTCGGTCTTCATGTACTTATGTCGGCATTGTGCCTTTAGTATTTAATTCCGATGCAATTTCTGTGTTTCATCGTCACTAAGATGGTCCAAGGGATACAGTAAACCTGAAGTGAAGCATCGTAATCTATAACTAGTGTCACAGGAATGGTTCAAAACATAGTCAGTAAGAAGTGTCGGTCTTCATTTACTTAAGTCGGCATTGTGCCTTTTGTATTTAATTCCGATGCAATTTCTGTATTTCATCGTCAATAAGAAGGTCCAAGGGATACATTAAACCTGAAGTGAAGCATCGGAATCTATAACAAGTGTCACAGAAAGGGTCAGTAGGAAGAGTCAGTCTTCTTGTCCTTAAGTCGGCATTGTGCCTTTTGTATTTATTTCCGATGCAAATTCTGTGTTTCATCGTCAATAAGAAGGTCCAAGCGATACAGTAAACCTGAAGTGAAGCATCGGAATCTATAACTAGTGTTACAGGAATGGTTCAAAACATAGTCAGTAAAAGTGTCGGCCTTCATAAACTTAAGTCGGCATTGTGCCTTTTGTATTTAATTCCGAAGCAATTTCTGTGTTTCATCGTCAATAAGAAGGTCCAAGGGTTACAGTAAACCTTGAGTGAAGCATCGGAATCTATAACTGGTGTCCCAAGAATGGTTCAAAACATAGTCAGTAAGAAGGGTCGGTCTTCATGTACCTAAGTCGGCATTGTACCTTTTGTATTTAATTCCGATGCAATTTCTGTGATTCATCGTCAATACGAAGGTCCAAGGGATACAGTAAACCTGAAGTGAAGCATCGGAATCTATAACTAGTGTCACAGGAATGGTTCAAAACATAGACAGTAAGAAGAGTCAGTCTTCTTTACTTAAGTCGGCATTGTGCCTTTTCTATTGAATTCCGATGCAAGTTCAGTGTTTCGTCATCAATAAGAAGGTCAGAGGTATACAGTAAACCTGAAGTGAAGCATCGGAATCTATAACTAGTGTCATATGAACGGTTCAAAACATAGTCAGTAAGAAGAGTCAGTCTCTTTGTACTTAAGTCGGCATTGTGCTTTTTGTATTTAATTCCGACGCAATTTCTGTGTTTAATCGTCAATAAGAAGGTCAAAGGGATGCAGTAAACCTGAAGTGAAGCATCGGAATCTCTAACTAGTGTCACAGGATTGGTTCAAAACAAAGACAGTAAGAAGAGTCAGTCTTCTTGTACTTAAGTCGGCATTGTGCCTTTTTTATTTAATTCCGATGCAATTTCTGTGTTTCATCGTCAATAAGAAGGTCCAAGGGATACAGTAAACCTGAAGTGAAGCATCGGAATCTATAATTAGTGTCACAGGAATGGTTCAAAACCTTGTCAGTAAGAAGAGTCAGTCTCTTGTACTTAAGACGGCTTTGGGCCTTTTGTATTTAATTCCGATGCAATTTCTGTGTTTCATCGTCAATAAGAAGGTCCAAGGGATACAGTAAAACTGAAGTCAAGCATCGGAATCCATAACTAGTGTCACAGGAATGGTTCAAAACTTAGACAGTAGGAAGAGTCAGTCTTCTTGTACTTAAGTCGGCATTGTGCCTTTTGTATTTAATTCCGATGCAATTTCTGTGTTTCATCGTCAATAAGAACGTCCAAGGGGTACAGTAAACCTGAAGTGAAGCATCGGAATCTATAACTAGTGTCACAGGAATGGATTAAAACATAGTCAGTAAGAAGATACAGTCTTCTTGTACTTAAGTCGGCATTGTGCCTTTCGTATTTGATTCCGATGCAATTTCTGTGTTTCATCGTCAATACGAAGGTCCAAGGGATACAGTATACCTGAAGTGAACCATCGGAATCTATAACTAGTGTCACAGGAATTGTCAGTTGGAAGTGTCAGTCTTCTTGTCCTTAAGACGGCATTGTGCATTTTGTATTTAATTCCGATGCAATTTCTGTGTTTCATCGTCAATAAGAAGGTCCAAGGGATTCAGTAAACCTGAAGTGAAGCATCGGAATCTATAACTAGTGTTACAGGAATGGTTCAAAGCATAGTCAGTAAGAAGTGTCGGTCTTCATGTACTTAAGTCGGCATTGTGCCTTTCGTATTTAATTCGGATGCAATTTCTGTGCTTCATCGTCATTAAGAAGGTCCAAGGGATACAGTAAACCTGAAGTGAAGCATCGGAATTTGTAACTAGTGTCACAGAAAGGGTCAGTAGGAAGAGTCAGTCTTCTTATCCTTAAGTCGGCATTGTGCCTTTTGTATTTGATTCCGATGCAATTTCTGTGTTTCATCGTCAATAAGAAGGTCCAAGCGATACAGTAAACCTGAAGTGAAGCATCGGAATCTATAACTAGTGTTACAGGAATGGTTCAAAACACAGTCAGGGAGAAGTGTCGGTCTTCATGTACTTAAGTCGGCATTGTGCCTTTTGTATTTAATTCCGATGCAATTTCTGTGTTTCATCGTCACTAAGATGGTCCAAGGGATACAGTAAACCTGAAGTGAAGCATCGGAATCTATAACTAGTGTTACAGGTATGGTTCAAACATAGTCAGTAAGAAGTGTCGGTCTTCATGTACATAAGTCGGCATTGTGCCTTTTGTATTTAATTCGGATGCAATTTCTGTACTTCATCGTCAATAAGAAGGTCCAAGGGATACATTAAACCTGAAGTGAAGCATCGGAATCTATAACAAGTGTCACAGAAAGGGTCAGTAGGAAGAGTCAGTCTTCTTGTCCTTAAGTCGGCATTGTGGCTCTTGTATTTAATTCCGACGCAATTTCTGTGTTACATCGTCAATAAGAAGGGCCAAGCGATACAGTAAACCTGAAGTGAAGCATCGGAATCTATAACTAGTGTTACAGGAATGGTTCAAAACATAGTCAGTAGAAGTGTCGGCCTTCATAAACTTAAGTCGGCATTGTGACTTTTGTATTTAATTCCGAAGCAATTTCTGTGTTTCATCGTCAATAAGAAGGTACAAGATATACAGTAAACCTTGAGTGAAGCATCGGAATCTATAACTGGTGTCCCAGGAATGGTTCAAAACATAGTCAGTAAGAAGTGTCGGTCTTCATGTACCTAAGTCGGCATTGTACCTTTTGTATTTAATTCCGATGCAATTTCTGTGATTCATCGTCAATAAGAAGGTCCAAGGGATACAGTAAACCTGAAGTGAAGCATCGGAATCTATAACTAGTGTCACAGGAATGGTTCAAAACATAGTCAGTAAGAAGTGTCGGTCTTCATGTTTAAGTCGGCATTGTGCCTTTTGTATTTAAATCCGATGCTATTTCTGTGTTTCATCGTCAATAAGGAGGTCCAAGGGATACAGTAAAACTGAAGTCAAACATCGGAATCTATAACTAGTGTCACAGGAATGGTTCAAAACATAGACAGTAAGAAGAGTCAGTCTTCTTTTACTTAAGTCTACATTGTGCCTTTTCTATTAAATTCCGATGCAATTTCAGTGTTTCATCGTCAATAAGAAGGTCAGAGGGATACAGTAAACCTGAAGTGAAGCATCGGAATCTATAACTAGTGTCACAGGAATGGTTCAAAAGATAGTCAGTAAGAAGAGTCAGACTTCTTGTAATTAAGTCGGCATTGTGCCTTTAGTATTTAATTCCGATGCAATGTCTGTGTTTCATCATCAATAAGAAGGTCAGAGGTATACAGTAAACCTGAAGTGAAGCATCGGAATCTATAACTAGTGTCACATGAACGGTTGAAAACATAGTCAGTAAGAAGAGTCAGTCTTTTTGTACTTAAGTCGGCATTGTGCCTTTTGTATTTAATTCCTACGGAATTTCTGTGTTTAATCGTCAATAAGAAGGTCAAAGGGATGCAGTAAACCTGAAGTGAAGCATCGGAATCTCTAACTAGTTTCACAGGATTGGTTCAAAACAAAGACAGTAAGAAGAGTCACTCTTCTTGTACTTAATTCGGCATTGTGCCTTTTTTATTTAATTCCGATGCAATTTCTGTGTTTCATCGTCAATAAGAACGTCCAAGGGATACAGTAAACCTGAAGTGAAGCATCGGAATCTATAACTAGTGTCACAGGAATATATTAAAACATAGTCAGTAAGAAGATACAGTCTTTTTGTACTTAAGTCGGCATTGTGCCTTTCGTATTTGATTCCGATGCAATTTCTGTGTTTCATCGTCAATAAGAAGGTCCAAGGGATACAGTATACCTGAAGTGAACCATCGGAATCTATAACTAGTGTCACAGGAATGGTCTGTAGGAAGAGTCAGTCTTCTTGTCCTTAAGACGGCATTGTGCATTTTGTATTTAATTCCGATGCAATTTCTGTGTTTCATTGTCAATAAGAAGGTCCAAGGGATTCAGTAAACCTGAAGTGAAGCATCGGAATCTATAACTAGTGTTACAGGAATGGTTCAAGGCATAGTCAGTAAGAAGTGTCGGTCTTCATGTACTTAAGTCGGCATTGTGCCTTTCGTATTTAATTCGGATGCAATTTCTGTGTTTCATCGTCAATACGAAGGTCCAAGGGATACAGTAAACCTGAAGTGAAGCATCGGAATTTGTAACTAGTGTCACAGAAAGGGTCAGTAGGAAGAGTCAGTCTTCTTATCCTTAAGTCGGCATTGTGCCTTTTGTATTTAATTCCGATGCAAATTCTGTGTTTCATCGTCAATAAGAAGGTCCAAGCGATACAGTAAACCTGAAGTGAAGCATCGGAATCTATAACTAGTGTTACAGGAATGGTTCAAAACATACTCAGTAAGAAGTGTCGGTCTTCATGTACTTAAGTCGGCTTTGTGCCTTTTGTATGTAATTCCGATGCAATTTCTGTGTTTCATCGTCAATAAGAAGGTCCAAGGGATACAGTAAACCTGGAGTGAAGCATCGGAATCTATAACTAGTGTCACAGGAATGGTTGAAAACATTGTCAGTACGAAGTGTCGGTCTTCATGTACTTATGTCATAATTGTGCCTTTTGTATTTAATTCCGATGCAATTTCTGTGTTTCATCGTCGGTAAAAAAGGTCCAAGGGATACAGTAAACCTGAAGTGAAGCATCGGAATCTATAACTAGAGTCACAAGAATGGTCAGTAGAAAGAGTCAGGCTTCTTGCCCATAAGTCGGCATTGTGCCTTTTGTATTTAATTCCGATGCAATTTCTGTGTCTCATCGTAAATAAGAAGATCAAAGGGATACAGTAAACCTGAAGTGAAGCATCGGAATCTATAACTAGTGTCACAGGAATGGTTCAAAACATAGTCAGTAAGAAGTGTCGGTCTTCATGTACTTAAGTCGGCATTGTGCCTTTTGTATTTAATTCCGATGCAATTTATGTGTTTCATCGTCAATAAGAAGGTCCAAGGGATACAGTAAACCTGAAGTGAAGCATCGCAATCTACAACTAGTGTCACAGGAATGGTCAGTAAGAAGAGTCAATCTTCTTGTCCTTAAGTCGGCATTGTGCCTTTTGTATTTAATTCCGATGCAATTTCTGTATTTCATCGTCAATAAGAAGGACCAAGGGATACAGTAAACCTGAAGTGAAGCATCGGAATCTATAACTAGTGTTACAGGAAGGGTTCAAGACATAGTCAGGAAGAAGTGTCGGTCTTCATGTACTTAAGTCGGCATTGTGCCTTTCGTATTTAATTCGGATGCAATTTCTGTGTTTCATCGTCAATAAGAAGGTCCAAGGGATACAGTAAACCTGAAGTGAAGCATCGGAATTTGTAACTAGTGTCACAGAAAGGGTCAGTAGGAAGAGTCAGTCTTCTTATCCTTAAGTCGGCATTGTGCCTTTTGTATTTAATTCCGATGCAATTTCTGTGTTTCATCGTCAATAAGAAGGTCCAAGCGATACAGTAAACCTGAAGTGAAGCATCGGAATCTATAACTAGTGTTACAGGAATGGTTCAAAACATACTCAGTAAGAAGTGTCGGTCTTCATGTACTTAAGTCGGCTATGTGCCTTTTGTATGTAATTCCGATGCAATTTCTGTGTTTCATCGTCAATAAGAAGGTCCAAGGGATACAGTAAACCTGGAGTGAAGCATCGGAATCTATAACTAGTGTCACAGGAATGGTTGAAAACATTGTCAGTACGAAGTGTCGGTCTTCATGAACTTAAGTTCGAATTGTGCTTGTCGTATTTGATTCCGATGCAATTTCTGTGTTTCATCGTCAATAAGAAGGTCCAAGGGATACAGTATACCTGAAGTGAACCATCGGAATCTATAACTAGTGTCACAGGAATGGTCAGTAGGAAGAGTCAGTCTTCTTGTCCTTAAGACGGCATTGTGCATTTTGTATTTAATTCCGATGCAATTTCTGTGTTTCATCGTCAATAAGAAGGTCCAAGGGATTCAGTAAACCTGAAGTGAAGCATCGGAATCTATAACTAGTGTTACAGGAATGGTTCAAAGCATAGTCAGTAAGAAGTGTCGGTCTTCATGTACTTAAGTCGGCATTGTGCCTTTCGTATTTAATTCGGATGCAATTTCTGTGTTTCATCATCAATAAGAGGGTCTAAGGGATACAGTAAACCTGAAGTGAAGCATCGGAATTTGTAACTAGTGTCACAGAAAGGGTCAGTAGGAAGAGTCAGTCTTCTTATCCTTAAGTCGGCATTGTGCCTTTTGTATTTAATTCCGATGCAATTTCTGTGTTTCATCGTCAATAAGAAGGTCCAAGCGATACAGTAAACCTGAAGTGAAGCATCGGAATCTACAACTAGTGTTACAGGAATGGTTCAAAACATACTCAGTAAGAAGTGTCGGTCTTCATGTACTTAAGTCGGCTTTGTGCCTTTTGTATGTAATTCCGATGCAATTTCTGTGTTTCATCGTCAATAAGAAGGTCCAAGGGATACAGTAAACCTGGAGTGAAGCATCGGAATCTATAACTAGTGTCACAGGAATGGTTGAAAACATTGTCAGTACGAAGTGTCGGTCTTCATGTACTTAAGTCGGAATTGTGCCTTTTGTATTTAATTCCGATGCAATTTCTGTGTTTCATCGTCGGTAAAAAGGTCCAAGGGATACAGTAAACCTGAAGTGAAGCATCGGAATCTATAACTAGAGTCACAAGAATGGTCAGTAGAAAGAGTCAGGCTTCTTGCCCATAAGTCGGCATTGTGCCTTTTGTATTTAATTCCGATGCAATTTCTGTGTCTCATCGTAAATAAGAAGATCCAAGGGATACAGTAAACCTGAAGTGAAGCATCGGAATCTATAACTAGTGTCACAGGAATGGTTCAACACATAGTCAGTAAGAAGTGTCGGTCTTCATGTGTTTAAGTCGGCATTGTGCCTTTTGTATTTAATTCCGATGCAATTTCTGTGTTTCATCGTCACTAAGATGGTCCAAGGGTACAGTAAACCTGAAGTGAAGCATCGGAATCTATAACTAGTGTTACAGGTATGGTTCAAAACATAGTCAGTAAGAAGTGTCGGTCTTCATGTACTTAAGTCGGCATTGTGCCTTTTGTATTTAATTCCGATGCAATTTCTGTATTTCATCGTCAATAAGAAGGTCCGAGGGATACATTAAACCTAAAGTGAAGCATCGGAATCTATATCTAGTGTCACAGAAAGGGTCAGTAGGAAGAGTCAGTCTTCTTGTCCTTAAGTCGGCATTGTGCCTTTTGTATTTAATTCCGATGCAATTTCTGTGTTTCATCGTCAACAAGAAGGTCCAAGCGATACAGTAAACCTGAAGTGAAGCATCGGAATCTATAACTAGTGTTACAGGAATGGTTCAAAGCATAGTCAGTAAGAAGTGTCGGCCTTCATAAACTTAAGTCGGCATTGTGCATTTTGTATTGAATTCCGATGCAATTTCTGTATTTCATCGTCAATAAGAAGGTCCAAGGGATACAGTATACCTTGAGTGAAGCATCGGAATCTATAACTGGTGTCCCAGGAATGGTTCAAAACATAGTCAGTAAGAAGTGTCGGTCTTCATGTACCAAAGTCGGCATTGTACCTTTTGTATTTAATTCCGATGCAATTTCTGTGCTTCATCGTCAATAAGAAGGTCCAAGGGATACAGTAAACCTGAAGTGAAGCATCGGAATCTATAACTAGTGTCACAGGAATGGTTCAAAACATAGTCAGTAAGAAGTGTCGGTCTTCATGTTTTAAGTCGGCATTGTGCCTTTTATATTTAAATCCGATGCTATTTCTGTGTTTCATCGTCAATAAGGAGGTCCAAGGGATACAGTAAAACTGAAGTCAAACATCGGAATCTATAACTAGTGTCACAGGAATGGTTCAAAACATAGACAGTAAGAAGAGTCAGTCTTCTTTTACTTAAGTCGGCATTGTGCCTTTTCTATTAAATTCCGATGCAATTTCAGTGTTTCATCGTCAATAAGAAGGTCAGAGGGATACAGTAAACCTGAAGTGAAGCATCGGAATCTATAACTAGTGTCACAGGAATGATTCAAAAGATAGTCAGTAAGAAGAGTCAGACTTCTTGTAATTAAGTCGGCATTGTGCCTTTAGTATTTAATTCCGATGCAATTTCTGTGTTTCATCATCAATAAGATGGTCAGAGGTATACAGTAAACCTGAAGTGAAGCATCGGAATCTATAACTAGTGTCACATGAACGGTTCAAAACATAGTCAGTAAGAGGAGTCAGTCGTTTTGTACTTAAGTCGGCATTGTGCCTTTTGTATTTAATTCCTACGGAATTTCTGTGTTTAATCGTCAATAAGAAGGTCAAAGGGATGCAGTAAACCTGAAGTGAAGCATCGGAATCTCTAACTAGTGTCACAGGATTGGTTCAAAACAAAGACAGTAAGAAGAGTCACTCTTCTTGTACTTAATTCGGCATTGTGCCTTTTTTATTTAATTCCGATGCAATTTCTGTGTTTCATCGTCAATAAGAACGTCCAAGGGATTCAGTAAACCTGAAGTGAAGCATCGGAATCTATAACTAGTGTCACAGGAATATATTAAAACATAGTCAGTAAGAAGATACAGTCTTCTTGTACTTAAGTCGGCATTGTGCCTTTCGTATTTGATTCCGATGCAATTTCTGTGTTTCATCGTCAATAAGAAGGTCCAAGGGATACAGTATACCTGAAGTGAACCATCGGAATCTATAACTAGTGTCACAGGAATGGTCAGTAGGAAGAGTCAGTCTTCTTGTCCTTAAGACGGCATTGTGCATTTTGTATTTAATTCCGATGCAATTTCTGTGTTTCATCGTCAATAAGAAGGTCCAAGGGATTCAGTAAACCTGAAGTGAAGTATCGGAATCTATAACTAGTGTTACAGGAATGGTTCAAAGCATAGTCAGTAAGAAGTGTCGGTCTTCATGTACTTAAGTCGGCATTGTGCCTTTCGTATTCAATTCGGATGCAATTTCTGTGTTTCATCGTCAATAAGAAGGTCCAAGGGATACAGTAAACCTGAAGTGAAGCATCGGAATTTGTAACTAGTGTCACAGAAAGGGTCAGTAGGAAGAGTCAGTCTTCTTATCCTTAAGTCGGCATTGTGCCTTTTGTATTTAATTCCGATGCAAATTCTGTGTTTCATCGTCAATAAGAAGGTCCAAGCGATACAGTAAACCTGAAGTGAAGCATCGGAATCTATAACTAGTGTTACAGGAATGGTCCAAAACATACTCAGTAAGAAGTGTCGGTCTTCATGTACTTAAGTCGGCTTTGTGCCTTTTGTATGTAATTCCGATGCAATTTCTGTGTTTCATCGTCAATAAGAAGGTCCAAGGGATACAGTAAACCTGGAGTTAAGCATCGGAATCTATAAGTAGTGACACAGTAATGGTTGAAAACATTGTCAGTACGAAGTGTCGGTCTTCATGTACTTAAGTCGGAATTGTGCCTTTTGTATTTAATTCCGATGCAATTTCTGTGTTTCATCGTCGGTAAAAAGGTCCAAGGGATACAGTAAACCTGAAGTGAAGCATCGGAATCTATAACTAGAGTCACAAGAATGGTCAGTAGTAAGAGTCAGGCTTCTTGCCCATAAGTCGGCATTGTGCCTTTTGTATTTAATTCCGATGCAATTTCTGTGTCTCATCGTAAATAAGAAGATCCAAGGGATACAGTAAACCTGAAGTGAAGCATCGGAATCTATAACTAGTGTCACAGGAATGGTTCAAAACATAGTCAGTAAGAAGTTTCGATCTTCATGTACTTAAGTCGGCATTGTGCCTTTTGTATTTAATTCCGATGCATTTTATGTGTTTCATCGTCAATAAGAAGGTCCAAGGGATACAGTAAACCTGAAGTGAAGCATCGCAATCTATAACTAGTGTCACAGGAATGGTCAGTAAGAAGAGTCAATCTTCTTGTCCTTAAGTCGGCATTGTGCCTTTTGTGTTTAATTCCGATGCAATTTCTGTATTTCATCGTCAATAAGAAGGTCCAAGGGATACAGTAAACCTGATGTGAAGCATCGGAATCTATAACTAGTGTTACAGGAAGGGTTCAAAACATAGTCAGGAAGAAGTGTCGGTCTTCATGTACTTAAGTCGGCATTGTGCCTTTCGTATTTAATTCCGATGCAATTTCTGTGTTTCATCGTCAATTAGAAGGTCCAAGGGATACAGTAAACCTGAAGTGAAGCATCGGAATTTGTAACTAGTGTCACAGAAAGGGTCAGTAGGAAGAGTCAGTGTTCTTATCCTTAAGTCGGCATTGTGCCTTTTGTATTTAATTCCGATGCAATTTCTGTGTTTCATCGTCAATAAGAAGGTCCAAGGGATACAGTAAACCTGAAGTGAAGCATCGGAATCTATAACTAGTGTTACAGGAATGGTTCAAAACATACTCAGTAAGAAGTGTCGGTCTTCATGTACTTAAGTCGGCTATGTGCCTTTTGTATGTAATTCCGATGCAATTTCTGTGTTTCATCGTCAATAAGAAGGTCCAAGGGATACAGTAAACCTGGAGTGAAGCATCGGAATCTATAACTAGTGTCACAGGAATGGTTGAAAACATTGTCAGTACGAAGTGTCGGTCTTCATGTACTTAAGTCGGAATTGTGCCTTTCGTATTTGATTCCGATGCAATTTCTGTGTTTCATCGTCAATAAGAAGGTCCAAGGGATACAGTATACCTGAAGTGAACCATCGGAATCTATAACTAGTGTCACAGGAATGGTCAGTAGGAAGAGTCAGTCTTCTTGTCCTTAAGACGGCATTGTGCATTTTGTATTTAATTCCGATGCAATTTCTGTGTTTCATCGTCAATAAGAAGGTCCAAGGGATTCAGTAAACCTGAAGTGAAGCATCGGAATCTATAACTAGTGTTACAGGAATGGTTCAAAGCATAGTCAGTAAGAAGTGTCGGTCTTCATGTACTTAAGACGGCATTGTGCCTTTCGTATTTAATTCGGATGCAATTTCTGTGTTTCATCGTCAATAAGAAGGTCCAAGGGATACAGTAAACCTGAAGTGAAGCATCGGAATTTGTAACTAGTGTCACAGAAAGGGTCAGTAGGAAGAGTCAGTCTTCTTATCCCTAAGTCGGCATTGTGCCTTTTGTATTTAATTCCGATGCAATTTCTGTGTTTCATCGTCAATAAGAAGGTCCAAGCGATACAGTAAACCTGAAGTGAAGCATCGGAATCTATAACAAGTGTTACAGGAATGGTTCAAAACATACTCAGTAAGAAGTGTCGGTCTTCATGTACTTAAGTCGGCTTTGTGCCTTTTGTATGTAATTCCGATGCAATTTCTGTGTTTCATCGTCAATAAGAAGGTCCAAGGGATACAGTAAACCTGGAGTGAAGCATCGGAATCTATAACTAGTGTCACAGGAATGGTTGATAAACATTGTCAGTACGAAGTGTCGGTCTTCATGTACTTAAGTCGGAATTGTGCCTTTTGTATTTAATTCCGATGCAATTTCTGTGTTTCATCGTCGGTAAAAAGGTCCAAGGGATACAGTAAACCTGAAGTGAAGCATCGGAATCTATAACTGGAGTCACAAGAATGGTTAGTAGAAAGAGTCAGGCTTCTTGCCCATAAGTCGGCATTGTGCCTTTTGTATTTAATTCCGATGCAATTTCTGTGTCTCATCGTAAATAAGAAGATCCAAGGGATACAGTAAACCTGAAGTGAAGCATCGGAATCTATAACTAGCGTCACAGGAATGGTTCAAAACATAGTCAGTAAGAAGTGTCGGTCTTCATGTGTTTAAGTCGGCATTGTGCCTTTTGTATTTAATTCCGTTGCAATTTCGGTGTTTCATCGTCACTAAGATGGTCCAAGGGATACAGTAAACCTGAAGTGAAGCATCGGAATCTATAACTAGTGTTACAGGTATGGTTCAACACATAGTCAGTAAGAAGTGTCGGTCTTCATGTACTTAAATCGGCATTGTGCCTTTTGTATTTAATTCCGATGCAATTTCTGTATTTCATCGTCAATAAGAAGGTCCAAGGGATACAGTAAACCTGAAGTGAAGCATCGGAATCTATAACTAGTGTAACATGAATGGTTCAAAGCATAGTCAGTAAGAAGTGTCGGCCTTCATAAACTTAAGTCGGCGTTGTGCCTTTTGTATTTAATTCCGATGCAATTTCTGTATTTCATCGTCAATATGAAGGTCCAAGGGATACAGTATACCTTGAGTGAAGCATCGGAATCTATAACTGGTGTCCCAGGAATGGTTCAAAACATAGTCAGTAAGAAGTGTCGGTCTTCATGTACCTAAGTCGGAATTGTACCTTTTGTATTTAATTCCGATGCAATTTCTGTGCTTCATCGTCAATAAGAAGGTCCAAGTGATACAGTAAACCTGAAGTGAAGCATCGGAATCTATAACTAGTGTCACAGGAATGGTTCAAAACATAGTCAGTAAGAAGTGTCGGTCTTCATGTTTTAAGTCGGCATTGTGCCATTTATATTTAAATCCGATGCTATTTCTGTGTTTCATCGTCAATAAGGAGGTCCAAGGGATACAGTAAAACTGAAGTCAAACATCGGAATCTATAACTAGTGTCACAGGAAAGGGTCAAAACATAGACAGTAAGAAGAGTCAGTCTTCTTTTACTTAAGTCGGCATTGTGCCTTTTCTATTGAATTCCGATGCAATTTCAGTGTTTCATCGTCAATAAGAAGGTCGGTGGGATACAGTAAACCTGAAGTGAAGCATCGGAATCTATAACTAGTGTAACATGAATGGTTCAAAAGATAGTCAGTAAGAAGAGTCAGACTTCTTGTAATTAAGTCGGCATTTTGCCTTTAGTATTTAATTCCGATGCTATTTCTGTGTTTCATCATCAATAAGAAGGTCAGAGGGATACAGTAAACCTGAAGTGAAGCATCGGAATCTATGACTAGTGTCACATGAACGGTTCAAAACATAGTCAGTAAAAAGAGTCAGTCTTTTTGTACTTAAGTCGGCATTGTGCCTTTTTTATTTAATTCCGACGCAATTTCTGTGTTAAATCGTCAATAAGAAGGTCAAAGGGATGCAGTAAACCTGAAGCATCGGAATCTCTAACTAGTGTCACAGGATTGGTTCAAAACAAAGACAGTAAGAAGAGTCAGTCTTCTTGTACTTAAGTCGGCATTGTGCCTTTTGTATTTAATACCGATGCTATTTCTGTGCTTCATCGTCAATAAGGAGGTCCAAGGGATACAGTAAAACTGAAGTCAAACATCGGAATCTATAACTAGTGTCACAGGAATTGTTCAAAACATAGACAGTAAGAAGAGTCAGTCTTCCTTTACTTAAGTCGGCATTGTGCCTTTTCTATTGAATTCCGATGCAATTACAGTGTTTCATCGTCAATAAGACGGTCAGAGGGATACAGTAAACCTGAAGTGAAGCATCGGAATCTATAACCAGTGTCACAGGAATGGTTCAAAAGATAGTCAGTAAGAAGAGTCAGACTTCTTGTAATTAAGTCGGCATTGTGCCTTTAGTATTTAATTCCGATGCAATTTCTGTGTTTCATCATCAATAAGAAGGTCAGAGGGATACAGTAAACCTGAAGTGAAGCATCGGAATCTATGACTAGTGTCACATGAACGGTTCAAAACATAGTCAGTAAGAAGAGTCAACCTTTTTGTACTTAAGTCGGCATTGTGCCTTTTTTATTTAATTCCGACGCAATTTTTGTGTTAAATCGTCAATAAGAAGGTCAAAGGGATGCAGTAAACCTGAAGTGAAGCATCGGAATCTCTAACTAGTGTCACAGGAATGGTTCAAAACAAAGACAGTAAGAAGAGTCAGTCTTCTTGTACTTAAGTCGGCATTGTGCCTTTTGTATTTAATTCCGATGCAATATCTGTGTTTCGTCGTCAATAAGAACGTCCAAGGGATACAGTAAAACTGAAGTGAAGCATCGGAATCTATAACTAGTGTCACAGGAATGGTTCAAACCCTGTCAGTAAGAAGAGTCAGTCTCTTGTACTTAAGACGGCTTAGGGGCCTTTTGTATTTAATTCCGATGCAATTTCTGTGTTTCATCGTCAATAAGGAGGTCCAAGGGATACAGTAAAACTGAAGTCAAGCATCGGAAACTATAACTAGTGTCACAGGAATGGTTCAAAAGATAGTCAGTAAGAAGAGTCAGACTTCTTGTAATTGAGTCGGCATTGTGCCTTTAGTATTTAATTCCGATGCAATTTCTGTGTTTCATCATCAATAAGAAGGTCAGAGGGATACAGTAAACCTGAAGTGAAGCATCGGAATCTATGACCAGTGTCTCATGAACCGTTCAAAACATAGTCAGTAAGAAGAGTCAGTCTTTTTGTACTTAAGTCGGCATTGTGCCTTTTTTATTTAATTCCGACGCAATTTCTGTGTTAAATCGTCGATAAGAAGGTCAAAGGGATGCAGTAAACCTGAAGTGAAGCATCGGAATCTCTAACTAGTGTCACAGGATTGGTTCAAAACATAGACAGTAAGAAGAGTCAGTCTTCTTTTACTTAAGTCGGCATTGTGCCTTTTGTATTTATTTTCGATGCAATTTCTGTGTTTCAACGTCAATAAGAACGTCCAAGGGATACAGTAAACCTGAAGTGAAGCATCGGAATCTATAATTAGTGTCACAGGAGTGGTTCAAAACCTTGTCAGTAAGAAGAGTCAGTCTCTTGTACTTAAGACGGCTTTGGGCCTTTTGTATTTAATTCCGATGCAATTTCTGTGTTTCATCGTCAATAAGAAGGTCCAAGGGATACAGTAAAACTGAAGTCAAGCATCGGAATCCATAACTAGAGTCACAGGAATGGTTCAAAACTTAGACAGTAGGAAGAGTCAGTCTTCTTGTACTTAAGTCGGCATTGTGCCTTTTGAATTTAATTCCGATGCAATTTCTGTGTTTCATCGTCAATAAGAACGTCCAAGGGATACAGTAAACCTGAAGTGAAGCATCGGAATCTATTACTAGTGTCACAGGAATTGATTAAAACATAGTCAGTAAGAAGATACAGTCTTCTTGTACTTAAGTCGGCATTGTGCCTTTCGTATTTGATTCCGATGCAATTTCTGTGTTTCATCGTCAATAAGAAGGTCCAAGGGATACAGTATACCTGAAGTGAACCATCGGAATCTATAACTAGTGTCACAGGAATGGTCAGTTGGAAGTGTCAGTCTTCTTGTCCTTAAGACGGCATTGTGCATTTTGTATTTAATTCCGATGCAATTTCTGTGTTTCATCGTCAATAAGAAGGTCCAAGGGATTCAGTAAACCTGAAGTGAAGCATCGGAATCTATTACTAGTGTTACAGGAATGGTACAAAGCATAGTCAGTAAGAAGTGTCGGTCTTCATGTACTTAAGTCGGCATTGTGCCTTTCGTATTTAATTCGGATGCAATTTCTGTGCTTCATCGTCATTAAGAAGGTCCAAGGGATACAGTAAACCTGAAGTGAAGCATTGGAATTTGTAACTAGTGTCACAGGAATGGATTAAAACATTCTCAGTAAGAAGATACAGTCTTCTTGTACTTAAGTCGGCATTGTGCTTTTCGTATTTGATTCCGATGCAATTTCTGTGTTTCATCGTCAATAAGAAGGTCCAAGGGATACAGTATACCTGAAGTGAACCATCGGAATCTATAACTAGTGTCACAGGAATGGTCAGTTGGAAGTGTCAGTCTTCTTGTCCTTAAGACGGCATTGTGCATTTTGTATTTAATTCCGATGCAATTTCTGTGTTTCATCGTCAATAAGAAGGTCCAAGGGATTCAGTAAATCTGAAGTGAAGCAACGGAATCTATAACTAGTGTTACAGGAATGGTTCAAAGCATAGTCAGTAAGAAGTGTCGGTCTTCATGTACTTAAGTCGGCATTGTGCCTTTCGTATTTAATTCGGATGCAATTTCTGTGCTTCATCGTCATTAAGAAGGTCCAAGGGATACAGTAAACCTGAAGTGAAGCATCGGAATTTGTAACTAGTGTCACAGAAAGGGTCAGTAGGAAGAGTCAGTCTTCTTATCCTTAAGTCGGCATTGTGCCTTTTGTATTTGATTCCGATGCAATTTCTGTGTTTCATCGTCAATAAGAAGGTCCAAGCGATACAGTAAACCTGAAGTGAAGCATCGGAATCTATAACTAGTGTTACAGGAATGGTTCAAAACACAGTCAGGAAGAAGTGTCGGTCTTCATGTACTTAAGTCGGCATTGTGCCTTTTGTATTTAATTCCGATGCAATTTCTGTGTTTCATCGTCACTAAGATGGTCCAAGGGATACAGTAAACCTGAAGTGAAGCATCGGAATCTATAACTAGTGTTACAGGTATGGTTCAAACATAGTCAGTAAGAAGAGTCAGACTTCTTGTAATTAAGTCGGCATTGTGCCTTTAGTATTTAATTCCGATGCAATTTCTGTGTTTCATCATCAATAAGAAGGTCAGAGGTATACAGTAAACCTGAAGTGAAGCATCGGAATCTATAACTAGTGTCACATGAACGGTTCAAAACATAGTCAGTAAGAAGAGTCAGTCTTTTTGTACTTAAGTCGGCATTGTGCCTTTTGTATTTAATTCCTACGGAATTTCTGTGTTTAATCGTCTATAAGAAGGTCAAAGGGATGCAGTAAACCTGAAGTGAAGCATCGGAATCTCTAACTAGTGTCACAGGATTGGTTCAAAACAAAGACAGTAAGAAGAGTCACTCTTCTTGTACTTAATTCGGCATTGTGCCTTTTTTATTTAATTCCGATGCAATTTCTGTGTTCCTTCGTCAATAAGAACGTCCAAGGGATACAGTAAACCTGAAGTGAAGCATCGGAATCTATAACTAGTGTCACAGGAATATATTAAAACATAGTCAGTAAGAAGATACAGTCTTCTTGTACTTAAGTCGGCATTGTGCCTTTCGTATTTGATTCCGATGCAATTTCTGTGTTTCATCGTCAATAAGAACGTCCAAGGGATACAGTGAACCTGAAGTGAAGCATCGGAATCTATAATTAGTGTCACAGGAATGGTTCAAAACCTTGTCAGTAAGAAGAGTCAGTCTCTTGTACTTAAGACGGCTTTGGGCCTTTTGTATTTAATTCCGATGCAATTTCTGTGTTTCATCGTCAATAAGAAGGTCCAAGGGATACAGTAAAACTGAAGTCAAGCATCGGAATCCATAACTAGAGTCACAGGAATGGTTCAAAACTTAGACAGTAGGAAGAGTCAGTCTTCTTGTACTTAAGTCGGCATTGTGCCTTTTGAATTTAATTCCGATGCAATTTCTGTGTTTCATCGTCAATAAGAACGTCCAAGGGATACAGTAAACCTGAAGTGAAGCATCGGAATCTATTACTAGTGTCACAGGAATTGATTAAAACATAGTCAGTAAGAAGATACAGTCTTCTTGTACTTAAGTCGGCATTGTGCCTTTCGTATTTGATTCCGATGCAATTTCTGTGTTTCATCGTCAATAAGAAGGTCCAAGGGATACAGTATACCTGAAGTGAACCATCGGAATCTATAACTAGTGTCACAGGAATGGTCAGTTGGAAGTGTCAGTCTTCTTGTCCTTAAGACGGCATTGTGCATTTTGTATTTAATTCCGATGCAATTTCTGTGTTTCATCGTCAATAAGAAGGTCCAAGGGATTCAGTAAACCTGAAGTGAAGCATCGGAATCTATTACTAGTGTTACAGGAATGGTACAAAGCATAGTCAGTAAGAAGTGTCGGTCTTCATGTACTTAAGTCGGCATTGTGCCTTTTGTATTTAATTCCGATGCATTTTATGTGTTTCATCGTCAATAAGAAGGTCCAAGGGATACAGTAAACCTGAAGTGAAGCATCGCAATCTATAACTAGTGTCACAGGAATGGTCAGTAAGAAGAGTCAATCTTCTTGTCCTTAAGTCGGCATTGTGCCTTTTGTGTTTAATTCCGATGCAATTTCTGTATTTCATCGTCAATAAGAAGGTCCAAGGGATACAGTAAACCTGATGTGAAGCATCGGAATCTATAACTAGTGTTACAGGAAGGGTTCAAAACATAGTCAGGAAGAAGTGTCGGTCTTCATGTACTTAAGTCGGCATTGTGCCTTTCGTATTTAATTCCGATGCAATTTCTGTGTTTCATCGTCAATTAGAAGGTCCAAGGGATACAGTAAACCTGAAGTGAAGCATCGGAATTTGTAACTAGTGTCACAGAAAGGGTCAGTAGGAAGAGTCAGTGTTCTTATCCTTAAGTCGGCATTGTGCCTTTTGTATTTAATTCCGATGCAATTTCTGTGTTTCATCGTCAATAAGAAGGTCCAAGGGATACAGTAAACCTGAAGTGAAGCATCGGAATCTATAACTAGTGTTACAGGAATGGTTCAAAACATACTCAGTAAGAAGTGTCGGTCTTCATGTACTTAAGTCGGCTATGTGCCTTTTGTATGTAATTCCGATGCAATTTCTGTGTTTCATCGTCAATAAGAAGGTCCAAGGGATACAGTAAACCTGGAGTGAAGCATCGGAATCTATAACTAGTGTCACAGGAATGGTTGAAAACATTGTCAGTACGAAGTGTCGGTCTTCATGTACTTAAGTCGGAATTGTGCCTTTCGTATTTGATTCCGATGCAATTTCTGTGTTTCATCGTCAATAAGAAGGTCCAAGGGATACAGTATACCTGAAGTGAACCATCGGAATCTATAACTAGTGTCACAGGAATGGTCAGTAGGAAGAGTCAGTCTTCTTGTCCTTAAGACGGCATTGTGCATTTTGTATTTAATTCCGATGCAATTTCTGTGTTTCATCGTCAATAAGAAGGTCCAAGGGATTCAGTAAACCTGAAGTGAAGCATCGGAATCTATAACTAGTGTTACAGGAATGGTTCAAAGCATAGTCAGTAAGAAGTGTCGGTCTTCATGTACTTAAGACGGCATTGTGCCTTTCGTATTTAATTCGGATGCAATTTCTGTGTTTCATCGTCAATAAGAAGGTCCAAGGGATACAGTAAACCTGAAGTGAAGCATCGGAATTTGTAACTAGTGTCACAGAAAGGGTCAGTAGGAAGAGTCAGTCTTCTTATCCCTAAGTCGGCATTGTGCCTTTTGTATTTAATTCCGATGCAATTTCTGTGTTTCATCGTCAATAAGAAGGTCCAAGCGATACAGTAAACCTGAAGTGAAGCATCGGAATCTATAACAAGTGTTACAGGAATGGTTCAAAACATACTCAGTAAGAAGTGTCGGTCTTCATGTACTTAAGTCGGCTTTGTGCCTTTTGTATGTAATTCCGATGCAATTTCTGTGTTTCATCGTCAATAAGAAGGTCCAAGGGATACAGTAAACCTGGAGTGAAGCATCGGAATCTATAACTAGTGTCACAGGAATGGTTGATAAACATTGTCAGTACGAAGTGTCGGTCTTCATGTACTTAAGTCGGAATTGTGCCTTTTGTATTTAATTCCGATGCAATTTCTGTGTTTCATCGTCGGTAAAAAGGTCCAAGGGATACAGTAAACCTGAAGTGAAGCATCGGAATCTATAACTAGAGTCACAAGAATGGTTAGTAGAAAGAGTCAGGCTTCTTGCCCATAAGTCGGCATTGTGCCTTTTGTATTTAATTCCGATGCAATTTCTGTGTCTCATCGTAAATAAGAAGATCCAAGGGATACAGTAAACCTGAAGTGAAGCATCGGAATCTATAACTAGTGTCACAGGAATGGTTCAAAACATAGTCAGTAAGAAGTGTCGGTCTTCATGTGTTTAAGTCGGCATTGTGCCTTTTGTATTTAATTCCGTTGCAATTTCTGTGTTTCATCGTCACTAAGATGGTCCAAGGGATACAGTAAACCTGAAGTGAAGCATCGGAATCTATAACTAGTGTTACAGGTATGGTTCAACACATAGTCAGTAAGAAGTGTCGGTCTTCATGTACTTAAATCGGCATTGTGCCTTTTGTATTTAATTCCGATGCAATTTCTGTATTTCATCGTCAATAAGAAGGTCCAAGGGATACAGTAAACCTGAAGTGAAGCATCGGAATCTATAACTAGTGTAACATGAATGGTTCAAAGCATAGTCAGTAAGAAGTGTCGGCCTTCATAAACTTAAGTCGGCGTTGTGCCTTTTGTATTTAATTCCGATGCAATTTCTGTATTTCATCGTCAATATGAAGGTCCAAGGGATACAGTATACCTTGAGTGAAGCATCGGAATCTATAACTGGTGTCCCAGGAATGGTTCAAAACATAGTCAGTAAGAAGTGTCGGTCTTCATGTACCTAAGTCGGAATTGTACCTTTTGTATTTAATTCCGATGCAATTTCTGTGCTTCATCGTCAATAAGAAGGTCCAAGGGATACAGTAAACCTGAAGTGAAGCATCGGAATCTATAACTAGTGTCACAGGAATGGTTCAAAACATAGTCAGTAAGAAGTGTCGGTCTTCATGTTTTAAGTCGGCATTGTGCCATTTATATTTAAATCCGATGCTATTTCTGTGTTTCATCGTCAATAAGGAGGTCCAAGGGATACAGTAAAACTGAAGTCAAACATCGGAATCTGTAACTAGTGTCACAGGAATGGGTCAAAACATAGACAGTAAGAAGAGTCAGTCTTCTTTTACTTAAGTCGGCATTGTGCCTTTTCTATTGAATTCCGATGCAATTTCAGTGTTTCATCGTCAATAAGAAGGTCGGTGGGATACAGTAAACCTGAAGTGAAGCATCGGAATCTATAACTAGTGTAACATGAATGGTTCAAAAGATAGTCAGTAAGAAGAGTCAGACTTCTTGTAATTAAGTCGGCATTTTGCCTTTAGTATTTAATTCCGATGCTATTTCTGTGTTTCATCATCAATAAGAAGGTCAGAGGGATACAGTAAACCTGAAGTGAAGCATCGGAATCTATGACTAGTGTCACATGAACGGTTCAAAACATAGTCAGTAAAAAGAGTCAGTCTTTTTGTACTTAAGTCGGCATTGTGCCTTTTTTATTTAATTCCGACGCAATTTCTGTGTTAAATCGTCAATAAGAAGGTCAAAGGGATGCAGTAAACCTGAAGCATCGGAATCTCTAACTAGTGTCACAGGATTGGTTCAAAACAAAGACAGTAAGAAGAGTCAGTCTTCTTGTACTTAAGTCGGCATTGTGATTTTTGTATTTAATACCGATGCTATTTCTGTGCTTCATCGTCAATAAGGAGGTCCAAGGGATACAGTAAAACTGAAGTCAAACATCGGAATCTATAACTAGTGTCACAGGAATTGTTCAAAACATAGACAGTAAGAAGAGTCAGTCTTCCTTTACTTAAGTCGGCATTGTGCCTTTTCTATTGAATTCCGATGCAATTTCAGTGTTTCATCGTCAATAAGACGGTCAGAGGGATACAGTAAACCTGAAGTGAAGCATCGGAATCTATAACCAGTGTCACAGGAATGGTTCAAAAGATAGTCAGTAAGAAGAGTCAGACTTCTTGTAATTAAGTCGGCATTGTGCCTTTAGTATTTAATTCCGATGCAATTTCTGTGTTTCATCATCAATAAGAAGGTCAGAGGGATACAGTAAACCTGAAGTGAAGCATCGGAATCTATGACTAGTGTCACATGAACGGTTCAAAACATAGTCAGTAAGAAGAGTCAACCTTTTTGTACTTAAGTCGGCATTGTGCCTTTTTTATTTAATTCCGACGCAATTTTTGTGTTAAATCGTCAATAAGAAGGTCAAAGGGATGCAGTAAACCTGAAGTGAAGCATCGGAATCTCTAACTAGTGTCACAGGAATGGTTCAAAACAAAGACAGTAAGAAGAGTCAGTCTTCTTGTACTTAAGTCGGCATTGTGCCTTTTGTATTTAATTCCGATGCAATATCTGTGTTTCGTCGTCAATAAGAACGTCCAAGGGATACAGTAAAACTGAAGTGAAGCATCGGAATCTATAACTAGTGTCACAGGAATGGTTCAAACCCTGTCAGTAAGAAGAGTCAGTCTCTTGTACTTAAGACGGCTTAGGGGCCTTTTGTATTTAATTCCGATGCAATTTCTGTGTTTCATCGTCAATAAGGAGGTCCAAGGGATACAGTAAAACTGAAGTCAAGCATCGGAAACTATAACTAGTGTCACAGGAATGGTTCAAAAGATAGTCAGTAAGAAGAGTCAGACTTCTTGTAATTGAGTCGACATTGTGCCTTTAGTATTTAATTCCGATGCAATTTCTGTGTTTCATCATCAATAAGAAGGTCAGAGGGATACAGTAAACCTGAAGTGAAGCATCGGAATCTATGACCAGTGTCTCATGAACCGTTCAAAACATAGTCAGTAAGAAGAGTCAGTCTTTTTGTACTTAAGTCGGCATTGTGCCTTTTTTATTTAATTCCGACGCAATTTCTGTGTTAAATCGTCGATAAGAAGGTCAAAGGGATGCAGTAAACCTGAAGTGAAGCATCGGAATCTCTAACTAGTGTCACAGGATTGGTTCAAAACATAGACAGTAAGAAGAGTCAGTCTTCTTTTACTTAAGTCGGCATTGTGCCTTTTGTATTTAATTTCGATGCAATTTCTGTGTTTCATCGTCAATAAGAACGTCCAAGGGATACAGTAAACCTGAAGTGAAGCATCGGAATCTATAATTAGTGTCACAGGAATGGTTCAAAACCTTGTCAGTAAGAAGAGTCAGTCTCTTGTACTTAAGACGGCTTTGGGCCTTTTGTATTTAATTCCGATGCAATTTCTGTGTTTCATCGTCAATAAGAAGGTCCAAGGGATACAGTAAAACTGAAGTCAAGCATCGGAATCCATAACTAGAGTCACAGGAATGGTTCAAAACTTAGACAGTAGGAAGAGTCAGTCTTCTTGTACTTAAGTCGGCATTGTGCCTTTTGAATTTAATTCCGATGCAATTTCTGTGTTTCATCGTCAATAAGAACGTCCAAGGGATACAGTAAACCTGAAGTGAAGCATCGGAATCTATTACTAGTGTCACAGGAATTGATTAAAACATAGTCAGTAAGAAGATACAGTCTTCTTGTACTTAAGTCGGCATTGTGCCTTTCGTATTTGATTCCGATGCAATTTCTGTGTTTCATCGTCAATAAGAAGGTCCAAGGGATACAGTATACCTGAAGTGAACCATCGGAATCTATAACTAGTGTCACAGGAATGGTCAGTTGGAAGTGTCAGTCTTCTTGTCCTTAAGACGGCATTGTGCATTTTGTATTTAATTCCGATGCAATTTCTGTGTTTCATCGTCAATAAGAAGGTCCAAGGGATTCAGTAAACCTGAAGTGAAGCATCGGAATCTATTACTAGTGTTACAGGAATGGTACAAAGCATAGTCAGTAAGAAGTGTCGGTCTTCATGTACTTAAGTCGGCATTGTGCCTTTCGTATTTAATTCGGATGCAATTTCTGTGCTTCATCGTCATTAAGAAGGTCCAAGGGATACAGTAAACCTGAAGTGAAGCATTGGAATTTGTAACTAGTGTCACAGGAATGGATTAAAACATTCTCAGTAAGAAGATACAGTCTTCTTGTACTTAAGTCGGCATTGTGCTTTTCGTATTTGATTCCGATGCAATTTCTGTGTTTCATCGTCAATAAGAAGGTCCAAGGGATACAGTATACCTGAAGTGAACCATCGGAATCTATAACTAGTGTCACAGGAATGGTCAGTTGGAAGTGTCAGTCTTCTTGTCCTTAAGACGGCATTGTGCATTTTGTATTTAATTCCGATGCAATTTCTGTGTTTCATCGTCAATAAGAAGGTCCAAGGGATTCAGTAAATCTGAAGTGAAGCAACGGAATCTATAACTAGTGTTACAGGAATGGTTCAAAGCATAGTCAGTAAGAAGTGTCGGTCTTCATGTACTTAAGTCGGCATTGTGCCTTTCGTATTTAATTCGGATGCAATTTCTGTGCTTCATCGTCATTAAGAAGGTCCAAGGGATACAGTAAACCTGAAGTGAAGCATCGGAATTTGTAACTAGTGTCACAGAAAGGGTCAGTAGGAAGAGTCAGTCTTCTTATCCTTAAGTCGGCATTGTGCCTTTTGTATTTGATTCCGATGCAATTTCTGTGTTTCATCGTCAATAAGAAGGTCCAAGCGATACAGTAAACCTGAAGTGAAGCATCGGAATCTATAACTAGTGTTACAGGAATGGTTCAAAACACAGTCAGGAAGAAGTGTCGGTCTTCATGTACTTAAGTCGGCATTGTGCCTTTTGTATTTAATTCCGATGCAATTTCTGTGTTTCATCGTCACTAAGATGGTCCAAGGGATACAGTAAACCTGAAGTGAAGCATCGGAATCTATAACTAGTGTTACAGGTATGGTTCAAACATAGTCAGTAAGAAGAGTCAGACTTCTTGTAATTAAGTCGGCATTGTGCCTTTAGTATTTAATTCCGATGCAATTTCTGTGTTTCATCATCAATAAGAAGGTCAGAGGTATACAGTAAACCTGAAGTGAAGCATCGGAATCTATAACTAGTGTCACATGAACGGTTCAAAACATAGTCAGTAAGAAGAGTCAGTCTTTTTGTACTTAAGTCGGCATTGTGCCTTTTGTATTTAATTCCTACGGAATTTCTGTGTTTAATCGTCTATAAGAAGGTCAAAGGGATGCAGTAAACCTGAAGTGAAGCATCGGAATCTCTAACTAGTGTCACAGGATTGGTTCAAAACAAAGACAGTAAGAAGAGTCACTCTTCTTGTACTTAATTCGGCATTGTGCCTTTTTTATTTAATTCCGATGCAATTTCTGTGTTCCTTCGTCAATAAGAACGTCCAAGGGATACAGTAAACCTGAAGTGAAGCATCGGAATCTATAACTAGTGTCACAGGAATATATTAAAACATAGTCAGTAAGAAGATACAGTCTTCTTGTACTTAAGTCGGCATTGTGCCTTTCGTATTTGATTCCGATGCAATTTCTGTGTTTCATCGTCAATACGAACGTCCAAGGGATACAGTAAACCTGAAGTGAAGCATCGGAATCTATAATTAGTGTCACAGGAATGGTTCAAAACCTTGTCAGTAAGAAGAGTCAGTCTCTTGTACTTAAGACGGCTTTGGGCCTTTTGTATTTAATTCCGATGCAATTTCTGTGTTTCATCGTCAATAAGAAGGTCCAAGGGATACAGTAAAACTGAAGTCAAGCATCGGAATCCATAACTAGAGTCACAGGAATGGTTCAAAACTTAGACAGTAGGAAGAGTCAGTCTTCTTGTACTTAAGTCGGCATTGTGCCTTTTGAATTTAATTCCGATGCAATTTCTGTGTTTCATCGTCAATAAGAACGTCCAAGGGATACAGTAAACCTGAAGTGAAGCATCGGAATCTATTACTAGTGTCACAGGAATTGATTAAAACATAGTCAGTAAGAAGATACAGTCTTCTTGTACTTAAGTCGGCATTGTGCCTTTCGTATTTGATTCCGATGCAATTTCTGTGTTTCATCGTCAATAAGAAGGTCCAAGGGATACAGTATACCTGAAGTGAACCATCGGAATCTATAACTAGTGTCACAGGAATGGTCAGTTGGAAGTGTCAGTCTTCTTGTCCTTAAGACGGCATTGTGCATTTTGTATTTAATTCCGATGCAATTTCTGTGTTTCATCGTCAATAAGAAGGTCCAAGGGATTCAGTAAACCTGAAGTGAAGCATCGGAATCTATTACTAGTGTTACAGGAATGGTACAAAGCATAGTCAGTAAGAAGTGTCGGTCTTCATGTACTTAAGTCGGCATTGTGCCTTTCGTATTTAATTCGGATGCAATTTCTGTGCTTCATCGTCATTAAGAAGGCCCAAGGGATACAGTAAACCTGAAGTGAAGCATTGGAATTTGTAACTAGTGTCACAGGAATGGATTAAAACATTCTCAGTAAGAAGATACAGTCTTCTTGTACTTAAGTCGGCATTGTGCTTTTCGTATTTGATTCCGATGCAATTTCTGTGTTTCATCGTCAATAAGAAGGTCCAAGGGATACAGTATACCTGAAGTGAACCATCGGAATCTATAACTAGTGTCACAGGAATGGTCAGTTGGAAGTGTCAGTCTTCTTGTCCTTAAGACGGCATTGTGCATTTTGTATTTAATTCCGATGCAATTTCTGTGTTTCATCGTCAATAAGAAGGTCTAAGGGATTCAGTAAATCTGAAGTGAAGCAACGGAATCTATAACTAGTGTTACAGGAATGGTTCAAAGCATAGTCAGTAAGAAGTGTCGGTCTTCATGTACTTAAGTCGGCATTGTGCCTTTCGTATTTAATTCGGATGCAATTTCTGTGCTTCATCGTCATTAAGAAGGTCCAAGGGATACAGTAAACCTGAAGTGAAGCATCGGAATTTGTAACTAGTGTCACAGAAAGGGTCAGTAGGAAGAGTCAGTCTTCTTATCCTTAAGTCGGCATTGTGCCTTTTGTATTTGATTCCGATGCAATTTCTGTGTTTCATCGTCAATAAGAAGGTCCAAGCGATACAGTAAACCTGAAGTGAAGCATCGGAATCTATAACTAGTGTTACAGGAATGGTTCAAAACACAGTCAGGAAGAAGTGTCGGTCTTCATGTACTTAAGTCGGCATTGTGCCTTTTGTATTTAATTCCGATGCAATTTCTGTGTTTCATCGTCACTAAGATGGTCCAAGGGATACAGTAAACCTGAAGTGAAGCATCGGAATCTATAACTAGTGTTACAGGTATGGTTCAAACATAGTCAGTAAGAAGAGTCAGACTTCTTGTAATTAAGTCGGCATTGTGCCTTTAGTATTTAATTCCGATGCAATTTCTGTGTTTCATCATCAATAAGAAGGTCAGAGGTATACAGTAAACCTGAAGTGAAGCATCGGAATCTATAACTAGTGTCACATGAACGGTTCAAAACATAGTCAGTAAGAAGAGTCAGTCTTTTTGTACTTAAGTCGGCATTGTGCCTTTTGTATTTAATTCCTACGGAATTTCTGTGTTTAATCGTCTATAAGAAGGTCAAAGGGATGCAGTAAACCTGAAGTGAAGCATCGGAATCTCTAACTAGTGTCACAGGATTGGTTCAAAACAAAGACAGTAAGAAGAGTCACTCTTCTTGTACTTAATTCGGCATTGTGCCTTTTTTATTTAATTCCGATGCAATTTCTGTGTTCCTTCGTCAATAAGAACGTCCAAGGGATACAGTAAACCTGAAGTGAAGCATCGGAATCTATAACTAGTGTCACAGGAATATATTAAAACATAGTCAGTAAGAAGATACAGTCTTCTTGTACTTAAGTCGGCATTGTGCCTTTCGTATTTGATTCCGATGCAATTTCTGTGTTTCATCGTCAATAAGAAGGTCCAAGGGATACAGTATACCTGAAGTGAACCATCGGAATCTCTAACTAGTGTCACAGGAATGGTCAGTAGGAAGAGTCAGTCTTCTTGTCCTTAAGACGGCATTGTGCATTTTGTATTTAATTCCGATGCAATTTCTGTGTTTCATCGTCAATAAGAAGGTCCAAGGGATTCAGTAAACCTGAAGTGAAGCATCGGAATCTATAACTAGTGTTACAGGAATGGTTCAAAGCATAGTCAGTAAGAAGTGTCGGTCTTCATGTACTTAAGTCGGCATTGTGCCTTTCGTATTTAATTCGGATGCAATTTCTGTGTTTCATCGTCAATAAGAAGGTCAAAGGGATACAGTAAACCTGGAGTGAAGCATCGGAATCTATAACTAGTGTCACAGGAATGGTTGAAAACATTGTCAGTACGAAGTGTCGGTCTTCATGTACTTAAGTCGGAATTGTGCCTTTTGTATTTAATTCCGATGCAATTTCTGTGTTTCATCGTCGATAAGAGGGTCCAAGGGATACAGTAAACCTGAAGTGAAGCATCGGAATCTATAACTAGAGTCACAAGAATGGTCAGTAGAAAGAGTCAGGCTTCTTGCCCATAAGTCGGCATTGTGCCTTTTGTATTTAATTCCGATGCAATTTCTGTGTCTCATCGTAAATAAGAAGATCCAAGGGATACAGTAAACCTGAAGTGAAGCATCGGAATCTATAACTAGTGTCACAGGAATGGTTCAAAACATAGTCAGTAAGAAGTGTCGGTCTTCATGTACTTAAGTCGGCATTGTGCCTTTTGTATTTAATTCCGATGCAATTTATGTGTTTCATCGTCAATAAGAAGGTCCAAGGGATACAGTAAACCTGAAGTGAAGCATCGCAATCTATAACTAGTGTCACAGGAATGGTTCAAAACATAGTCAGTAAGAAGTGTCGGTCTTCATGTTTCAAGTCGGCATTGCGCCTTTTATATTTAAATCCGATGCTATTTCTGTGTTTCATCGTCAATAAGGAGGTCCAAGGGATACAGTAAAACTGAAGTCAAACATCGGAATCTATAACTAGTGTCACAGGAAAGGTTCAAAACATAGACAGTAAGAAGAGTCAGTCTTCTTTTACTTAAGTCGGCATTGTGCCTTTTCTATTGAATTCCGATGCAATTTCAGTGTTTCATCGTCAATGAGAAGGTCGGAGGGATAAAGTAAACCTGAAGTGAAGCATCGGAATCTATAACTAGTGTAACAGGAATGGTTCAAAAGATAGTCAGTAAGAAGAGTCAGACTTCTTGTAATTAAGTCGGCATTGTGCCTTTAGTATTTAATTCCGATGCAATTTCTGTGTTTCATCATCAATAAGAAGGTCAGAGGGATACAGTAAACCTGAAGTGAAGCATCGGAATCTATGACTAGTGTCACATGAACGGTTCAAAACATAGTCAGTAAGAAGAGTCAACCTTTTTGTACTTAAGTCGGCATTGTGCCTTTTTTATTTAATTCCGACGCAATTTCTGTGTTAAATCGTCAATAAGAAGGTCAAAGGGATGCAGTAAACCTGAAGTGAAGCATCGGAATCTCTAACTAGTGTCACAGGATTGGTTCAAAACAAAGACAGTAAGAAGAGTCAGTCTTCTTGTACTTAAGTCGGCATTGTGCTTTTGTATTTAATTCCGATGCAATATCTGTGTTTCATCGTCAATAAGAACGTCCAAGGGATACAGTAAAACTGAAGTGAAGCATCGGAATCTATAACTAGTGTCACAGGAATGGTTCAAACCTTGTCAGTAAGAAGAGTCAGTCTCTTGTACTTAAGACGGCTTTGGGCCTTTTGTATTTAATTCCGTTGCAATTTCTGTGTTTCATCGTCAATAAGGAGGTCCAAGGGATACAGTAAAACTTAAGTCAAGCATCGGAATCTATAACTAGTGTCACAGGAATGGTTAAAAAGATAGTCAGTAAGAAGAGTCAGACTTGTTGTAATTGATTCGGCATTGTGCCTTTAGTATTTAATTCCGATGCAATTTCTGTGTTTCATCATCAATAAGAAGGTCAGAGGGATACAGTAAACCTGAAGTGAAGCATCGGAATCTATGACCAGTGTCTCATGAACCGTTCAAAACATAGTCAGTAAGAAGAGTCAGTCTTTTTGTACTTAAGTCGGCATTGTGCCTTTTTTATTTAATTCCGACGCAATTTCTGTGTTAAATCGTCGATAAGAAGGTCAAAGGGATGCAGTAAACCTGAAGTGAAGCATCGGAATCTCTAACTAGTGTCACAGGATTGGTTCAAAACAAAGACAGTAAGAAGAGTCAGTCTTCTTGTACTTAAGTCGGCATTGTGCCTTTTGTATTTAATTTCGATGCAATTTCTGTGTTTCATCGTCAATAAGAACGTCCAAGGGATACAGTAAACCTGAAGTGAAGCATCGGAATCTATAACTAGTGTCACAGGAATGGTTCAAAACCTTGTCGGTAAGAAGAGACAGTCTCTTGTACTTAAGACGGCTTTGGGCCTTTTGTATTTATTTCCGATGCAATTTCTGTGTTTCATCGTCAATAAGATGGTCCAAGGGATACAGTAAAACTGAAGTCAAGCATCGGAATCTATAACTAGTGTCACAGGAATGGTTCAAAACTTAGACAGTAGGAAGAGTCAGTCTTCTTGTACTTAAGTCGGCATTGTGCCTTTTGTATTTAATTCCGATGCAATTTCTGTGTTTCATCGTCAATAAGAACGTCCAAGGGATACAGTAAACCTGAAGTGAAGCATCGGAATCTATAACTAGTGTCACAGGAATGGATTAAAACATAGTCAGTAAGAAGATACAGTCCTCTTGTACTTAAGTCGGCATTGTGCCTTTCGTATTTGATTCCGATGCAATTTCTGTGTTTCATCGTCAATAAGAAGGTCCAAGGGATTCAGTATACCTGAAGTGAAGCATCGGAATCTATAACTAGTGTCACAGGAATGGTCAGTAGGAAGTGTCAGTCTTCTTGTACTTAAGACGGCATTGTGCATTTTGTATTTAATTCCGATGCAATTTCTGTGTTTCATCGTCAATAAGAAGGTCCAAGGGATTCAGTAAACCTGAAGTGAAGCATCGGAATCTATAACTAGTGTTACAGAAAGGGTTCAAAGCATAGTCAGTAAGAAGTGTCGGTCTTCATGTACTTAAGTCGGCATTGTGCCTTTCGTATTTAATTCGGATGCAATTTCTGTGTTTCATCGTCAATAAGAAGGTCCAAGGGATACAGTAAACCTGAAGTGAAGCATCGGAATCTATTACTAGTGTCACAGGAATGGTTCAGAACTTAGTCAGTAAGAAGTGTCGGTCTTCATGTCCTTAAGTCGGCATTGTGCCTTTTGTATTTAATTCCAATGCATTTTCTGTGTTTCATCGTCAATAAGAAGGGCCCAGGGATACAGTAAACTTGAAGTGTAGCATCGGAATCTATAACTCGTGTCACAGTAATGGTTCAAAACATTGTCAGTAAGAAGTGTCGGTCTTCATGTACTTAAGTCGGCATTGTGCCTTTTGTATTTAATTCCGATGCAATTTCTGTGATTCATCGTCAATAAGAACGTCCAAGAAATACAGTAAACCTGAAGTGAAGCATCGGAATCTATAACTAGTGTCACAGGAATGGATTAAAACATAGTCAGTAAGAAGATACAGTCTTCTTGTACTTAATTCGGCATTGTGCCTTTCGTATTTGATTCCGATGCAATTTCTGCGTTTCATCGTCAATAAGAAGGTCCAAGGGATACAGTATACCTGAAGTGAAGCATCGGAATCTATACCTAGTGTCACAGGAATGGTCAGTAGGAAGAGTCAGTCTTCTTCTCCTTAAGACGGCATTGTGCCTTTTGTATTTAATTCCGATGCAATTTCTGTGTTTCATCGTCAATAAGAAGGTCCAAGGGATACAGTAAACCTGAAGTGAAGCATCGGAATCTATAACTAGTGTTACAGGAATGATTCAAAGCATAGCCAGTAAGAAGTGTCGGTCTTCATGTACTTAAGTCGGCATTGTGCCTTTCGTATTTAATTCGGATGCAATTTCTGTGTTTCATCGTCAATAAGAAGGTCCAAGGGATACAGTAAACCTGGAGTGAAGCATCGGAATCTATTACTAGTGTCACAGGAATGGTTCAGAACTTAGTCAGTAGGAAGTGTCGGTCTTCGTGTCCTTAAGTCGTCATTGTGCCTTTTGTATTTAATTCCAATGCATTTTCTGTGTTTCATCGTCAATAAGAAGGTCCCAGGGATACAGTAAACTTGAAGTGTATCATCGGAATCTATAACTCGTGTCACAGGAATGGTTCAAAACATTGTCAGTAAGAAGTGTCGGTCTTCATGTACTTAAGTCGGCATTGTGCCTTTCGTATTTAATTCGGATGCAATTTCTGTGTTTCATCGTCATTAAGAAGGTCCAAGGGATACAGTAAACCTGAAGTGAAGCATCGGAATTTGTAACTAGTGTCACAGAAAGGGTCAGTAGGAAGAGTCAGTCTTCCTATCCTTAAGTCGGCATTGTGCCTTTTGAATTTAATTCCGATGCAATTTCTGTGTTTCATCGTCAATAAGAAGGTCCAAGCGATACAGTAAACCTGAAGTGAAGCATCGGAATATATAACTAGTGTTACAGGAATGGTTCAAAACACAGTCAGTAAGAAGTGTCGGTCTTCATGTACTTAAGTCGGCATTGTGCCTTTTGTATTTAATTCCGATGAAATTTCTGTACTTCATCGTCAATAAGAAGGTCCAAGGGATACATTAAACCTGAAGTGAAGCATCGGAATCTATAACATGTGTCACAGAAAGGGTCAGTAGGTAGAGTCAGTTTTCTTGTCCTTAAGTCGGCATTGTGCCTCTTGTATTTAATTCCGATGCAATTTCTGCGTTTCATCGTCACCAAGATGGTCCAAGGGATACAGTAAACCTGAAGTGAAGCATCGGAATCTATAACTAGTGTTACAGGTATGGTTAAAAACATAGTCAGTAAGAAGTGTCGGTCTTCATGTACTTAAGTCGGCATTGTGCCTTTTGTATTTAATTCCGATGCAATTTCTGTACTTCATCGTCAATAAGAAGGTCCAAGGGATACATTAAACCTGAAGTGAAGCATCGGAATCTATAACAAGTGTCACAGAAAGGGTCAGTAGGTAGAGTCAGTCTTCTTGTCCTTAAGTCGGCATTGTGCCTCTTGTATTTAATTCCGATGCAATTTCTGTGTTTCATCGTCAATAAGAAGGGCCAAGCGATACAGTAAACCTGAAGTGAAGCATCGGAATCTATAACTAGTGTTACAGGAATGGTTCAAAACATAGTCAGTAGAAGTGTCGGCCTTCATAAACTTAAGTCGGCATTGTGCCTTTTGTATTTAATTCCGATGCAATTTCTGTGTTTCATCGTCAATAAGAACGTCCAAGGGATACAGTAAACCTGAAGTGAAGCATCGGAATCTATAACTAGTGTCACAGGAATGGATTAAAACATAGTCAGTAAGAAGATACAGTCCTCTTGTACTTAAGTCGGCATTGTGCCTTTCGTATTTGATTCCGATGCAATTTCTGTGTTTCATCGTCAATAAGAAGGTCCAAGGGATACAGTATACCTGAAGTGAAGCATCGGAATCTATAACTAGTGTCACAGGAATGGTCAGTAGGAAGTGTCAGTCTTCTTGTACTTAAGACGGCATTGTGCATTTTGTATTTAATTCCGATGCAATTTCTGTGTTTCATCGTCAATAAGAAGGTCCAAGGGATTCAGTAAACCTGAAGTGAAGCATCGGAATCTATAACTAGTGTTACAGAAAGGGTTCAAAGCATAGTCAGTAAGAAGTGTCGGTCTTCATGTACTTAAGTCGGCATTGTGCCTTTCGTATTTAATTCGGATGCAATTTCTGTGTTTCATCGTCAATAAGAAGGTCCAAGGGATACAGTAAACCTGGAGTGAAGCATCGGAATCTATTACTAGTGTCACAGGAATGGTTCAGAACTTAGTCAGTAAGAAGTGTCGGTCTTCATGTCCTTAAGTCGGCATTGTGCCTTTTGTATTTAATTCCAATGCATTTTCTGTGTTTCATCGTCAATAAGAAGGGCCCAGGGATACAGTAAACTTGAAGTGTAGCATCGGAATCTATAACTCGTGTCACAGTAATGGTTCAAAACATTGTCAGTAAGAAGTGTCGGTCTTCATGTACTTAAGTCGGCATTGTGCCTTTTGTAATTAATTCCGATGCAATTTCTGTGATTCATCGTCAATAAGAACGTCCAAGAAATACAGTAAACCTGAAGTGAAGCATCGGAATCTATAACTAGTGTCACAGGAATGGATTAAAACATAGTCAGTAAGAAGATACAGTCTTCTTGTACTTAATTCGGCATTGTGCCTTTCGTATTTGATTCCGATGCAATTTCTGCGTTTCATCGTCAATAAGAAGGTCCAAGGGATACAGTATACCTGAAGTGAAGCATCGGAATCTATACCTAGTGTCACAGGAATGGTCAGTAGGAAGAGTCAGTCTTCTTCTCCTTAAGACGGCATTGTGCCTTTTGTATTTAATTCCGATGCAATTTCTGTGTTTCATCGTCAATAAGAAGGTCCAAGGGATACAGTAAACCTGAAGTGAAGCATCGGAATCTATAACTAGTGTTACAGGAATGATTCAAAGCATAGCCAGTAAGAAGTGTCGGTCTTCATGTACTTAAGTCGGCATTGTGCCTTTCGTATTTAATTCGGATGCAATTTCTGTGTTTCATCGTCAATAAGAAGGTCCAAGGGATACAGTAAACCTGGAGTGAAGCATCGGAATCTATTACTAGTGTCACAGGAATGGTTCAGAACTTAGTCAGTAGGAAGTGTCGGTCTTCATGTCCTTAAGTCGTCATTGTGCCTTTTGTATTTAATTCCAATGCATTTTCTGTGTTTCATCGTCAATAAGAAGGTCCCAGGGATACAGTAAACTTGAAGTGTATCATCGGAATCTATAAGTCGTGTCACAGGAATGGTTCAAAACATTGTCAGTAAGAAGTGTCGGTCTTCATGTACTTAAGTCGGCATTGTGCCTTTCGTATTTAATTCGGATGCAATTTCTGTGTTTCATCGTCATTAAGAAGGTCCAAGGGATACAGTAAACCTGAAGTGAAGCATCGGAATTTGTAACTAGTGTCACAGAAAGGGTCAGTAGGAAGAGTCAGTCTTCCTATCCTTAAGTCGGCATTGTGCCTTTTGAATTTAATTCCGATGCAATTTCTGTGTTTCATCGTCAATAAGAAGGTCCAAGCGATACAGTAAACCTGAAGTGAAGCATCGGAATCCATAACTAGTGTTACAGGAATGGTTCAAAACACAGTCAGTAAGAAGTGTCGGTCTTCATGTACTTAAGTCGGCATTGTGCCTTTTGTATTTAATTCCGATGAAATTTCTGTACTTCATCGTCAATAAGAAGGTCCAAGGGATACATTAAACCTGAAGTGAAGCATCGGAATCTATAACATGTGTCACAGAAAGGGTCAGTAGGTAGAGTCAGTCTTCTTGTCCTTAAGTCGGCATTGTGCCTCTTGTATTTAATTCCGATGCAATTTCTGCGTTTCATCGTCACTAAGATGGTCCAAGGGATACAGTAAACCTGAAGTGAAGCATCGGAATCTATAACTAGTGTTACAGGTATGGTTAAAAACATAGTCAGTAAGAAGTGTCGGTCTTCATGTACTTAAGTCGGCATTGTGCCTTTTGTATTTAATTCCGATGCAATTTCTGTACTTCATCGTCAATAAGAAGGTCCAAGGGATACATTAAACCTGAAGTGAAGCATCGGAATCTATAACAAGTGTCACAGAAAGGGTCAGTAGGTAGAGTCAGTCTTCTTGTCCTTAAGTCGGCATTGTGCCTCTTGTATTTAATTCCGATGCAATTTCTGTGTTTCATCGTCAATAAGAAGGGCCAAGCGATACAGTAAACCTGAAGTGAAGCATCGGAATCTATAACTAGTGTTACAGGAATGCTTCAAAACATAGTCAGTAGAAGTGTCGGCCTTCATAAACTTAAGTCGGCATTGTGAATTTTGTATTTAATTCCGAAGTAATTTCTGTGTTTCATCGTCAATAAGAAGGTCCAAGATATACAGTAGACCATGAGTGAAGCATCGGAATCTATAACTGGTGTCCCAGGAATGGTTCAAAACATAGTCAGTAAGAAGTGTCGGTCTTCATGTACCTAAGTCGGCATTGTACCTTTTGTATTTAATTCCGATGCAATTTCTGTGATTCATCGTCAATAAGAAGGTCAAAGGGATGCAGTAAACCTGAAGTGAAGCTTCGGAATCTATAACTAGTGTCACAGGAATGGATTAAAACATAGTCAGTAAGAAGATACAGTCTTCTTGTACTTAAGTCGGCATTGTGCCTTTCGTATTTGATTCCGATGCAATTTCTGTGTTTCATCGTCAATAAGAAGGTCCAAGGGATACAGTATACCTGAAGTGAACCATCGGAATCTATAACTAGTGTCACAGGAATGGTCAGTAGGAAGAGTCAGTCTTCTTGTCCTTAAGACGGCATTGTGCATTTTGTATTTAATTCCGATGCAATTTCTGTGTTTCATCGTCAATAAGAAGGTCCAAGGGATTCAGTAAACCTGAAGTGAAGCATCGGAATCTATAACTAGTGTTACAGGAATGGTTCAAAGCATAGTCAGTAAGAAGTGTCGGTCTTCATGTACTTAAGTCGGCATTGTGCCTTTCGTAATTAATTCGGATGCAATTTCTGTGTTTCATCGTCAATAAGAAGGTCCAAGGGATACAGTAAACCTGAAGTGAAGCATCGGAATTTGTAACTAGTGTCACAGAAAGGGTCAGTAGGAAGAGTCAGTCTTCTTATCCTTAAGTCGGCATTGTGCCTTTTGTATTTAATTCCGATGCAATTTTTGTGTTTCATCGTCAATAAGAAGGTCCAAGCGATACAGTAAACCTGGAGTGAAGCATCGGAATCTATAACTAGTGTCACAGGAATGGTTGAAAACATTGTCAGTATGAAGTGTCGGTCTTCATGTACTTAAGTCGGAATTGTGCCTTTTGTATTTAATTCCGATGCAATTTCTGTGTTTCATCGTCGGTAAAAAGGTCCAAGGGATACAGTAAACCTGAAGTGAAGCATCGGAATCTATAACTAGAGTCACAAGAATGGTCAGTAGAAAGAGTCAGGCTTCTTGCCCATAAGTCGGCATTGTGCCTTTTGTATTTAATTCCGATGCAATTTCTGTGTCTCATCGTAAATAAGAAGATCCAAGGGATACAGTAAACCTGAAGTGAAGCATCGGAATCTATAACTAGTGTCACAGAAAGGGTCTGTAGGAAGAGTCAGTCTTCTTGTACTTAAGTCGGCATTGTGCCTTTTGTATTTAATTCCGATGCAATTTCTGTGTTTCATCGTCAATAAGAAGGTCCAAGGGATACAGTAAACCTGAAGTGAAGCATCGGAATCTATAACTAGTGTTACAGGAATGGTACAAAGCATAGTGAGTAAGAAGTGTCGGTCTTCATATACTTAAGTCGGCATTGTGCCTTTTGTATTTAATTCAGAAGCAATTTCTGTGTTTCATCGTCAATAAGAAGGTCAGAGGGATACAGTAAACCTGAAGTGAAGCATCGGAATCTATAACTAGTGTCACAGGAATGGTTCAAAAGATAGTCAGTAAGAAGAGTGAGACTTCTTGTAATTAAGTCGGCATTGTGCCTTTAGTATTTAATTCCGATGCAATTTCTGTGATTCATCGTCAATAAGAAGGTCCAAGGGATACAGTAAACCTGAAGTGAAGCATCGGAATCTATAACTAGTGTCACAGGAATGGTTCAAAACATAGTCAGTAAGAAGTGTCGGTCTTCATGTTTAAGTCGGCATTGTGCCTTTTGTATTTAAATCCGATGCTATTTCTGTGTTTCATCGTCAATAAGGAGGTCCAAGTGATACAGTAAAACTGAAGTCAAACATCGGAATCTATAACTAGTGTCACAGGAATGGTTCAAAACATAGACAGTAAGAAGAGTCAGTCTTCTTTTACTTAAGTCGGCATTGTGCCTTTTCTATTAAATTCCGATGCAATTTCAGTGTTTCAACGTCAATAAGAAGGTCAGAGGGATACAGTAAACCTGAAGTGAAGCATCGGAATCTATAACTAGTGTCACAGGAATGGTTCAAAAGATAGTCAGTAAGAAGAGTCAGACTTCTTGTAATTAAGTCGGCATAGTGCCTTTAGTATTTAATTCCGATGCAATTTCTGTGTTTCATCATCAATAAGAAGGTCAGAGGTATACAGTAAACCTGAAGTGAAGCATCAGAATCTATAACTAGTGTCACATGAACGGTTCAAAACATAGTCAGTAAGAAGAGTCAGTCTTTTTGTACTTAAGTCGGCATTGTGCCTTTTGTATTTAATTCCGACGCAATTTCTGTGTTTAATCGTCAATAAGAAGGTCAAAGGGATGCAGTAAACCTGAAGTGAAGCATCGGAATCTCTAACTAGTGTCACAGGATTGGTTCAAAACAAAGACAGTAAGAAGAGTCACTCTTCTTGTACTTAATTCGGCATTGTGCCTTTTTTATTTAATTCCGATGCAATTTCTGTGTTTCATCGTCAATAAGAACGTCCAAGGGATACAGTAAACCTGAAGTGAAGCATCGGAATCTATAACTAGTGTCACAGGAATGGATTAAAACATAGTCAGTAAGAAGATACAGTCTTCTTGTACTTAAGTCGGCATTGTGCCTTTCGTATTTGATTCCGATGCAATTTCTGTGTTTCATCGTCAATAAGAAGGTCCAAGGGATACAGTATACCTGAAGTGAACCATCGGAATCTATAACTAGTGTCACAGGAATGGTCAGTAGGAAGAGTCAGTCTTCTTGTCCTTAAGACGGCATTGTGCATTTTGTATTTAATTCCGATGCAATTTCTGTGTTTCATCGTCAATAAGAAGGTCCAAGGGATTCAGTAAACCTGAAGTGAAGCATCGGAATCTATAACTAGTGTTACAGGAATGGTTCAAAGCATAGTCAGTAAGAAGTGTCGGTCTTCATGTACTTAAGTCGGCATTGTGCCTTTCGTATTTAATTCGGATGCAATTTCTGTGTTTCATCGTCAATAAGAAGGTCCAAGGGATACAGCAAACCTGAAGTGAAGCATCGGAATTTGTAACTAGTGTCACAGAAAGGGTCAGTAGGAAGAGTCAGTCTTCTTATTCTTAAGTCGGCATTGTGCCTTTTGTATTTAATTCCGATGCAATTTCTGTGTTTCATCGTCAATAAGAAGGTCCAAGCGATACAGTAAACCTGAAGTGAAGCATCGGAATCTATAACTAGTGTTACAGGAATGGTTCAAAACATACTCAGTAAGAAGTGTCGGTCTTCATGTACTTAAGTCGGCTTTGTGCCTTTTGTATGTATTTCCGATGCAATTTCTGTGTTTCATCGTCAATAAGAAGGTCCAAGAGATACAGTAAACCTGGAGTGAAGCATCGGAATCTATAACTAGTGTCACAGGAATGGTTGAAAACATTGTCAGTACGAAGTGTCGGTCTTCATGTACTTAAGTCGGCATTGTGCCTTTTGTATTTAATTCCGATGCAATTTATGTGTTTCATCGTCAATAAGAAGGTCCAAGGGATACAGTAAACCTGAAGTGAAACATCGGTATCTATAACTAGTGTCACAGGAATGGTCAGTAAGAAGAGTCAATCTTCTTGTCCTTAAGTCGGCATTGTGCCTTTTGGATTTAATTCCGATGCAATCTCTGTATTTCATCGTCAATAAGAAGGTCCAAGGGATACAGTAAACCTGAAGTGAAGCATCGGAATCTGTAACTAGTGTTACAGGAAGGGTTCCAAACATAGTCAGGAAGAAGTGCCGGTCTTCATGTACTTAAGTCGGCATTGTGCCTTTTGTATTTAATTCCGATGCAATTTCTGTGTTTCATCGTCACTAAGATGGTCCAAGGGATACAGTAAACCTGAAGTGAAGCATCGGAATCTATAACTAGTGTTACAGGTATGGCTCAAAACATAGTCAGTAAGAAGTGTCGGTCTTCATGTACTTAAGTCGGCATTGTGCCTTTTGTATTTAATTCCGATGCAATTTCTGTATTTCATCGTCAATAAGAAGATCCAAGGGATACATTAAACCTGAAGTGAAGCATCGGAATCTATATCTAGTGTCACAGAAAGGGTCAGTAGGAAGAGTCAGTCTTCTTGTCCTTAAGTTGGCATTGTGCCTTTTGTATTTAATTCCGATGCAATTTCTGTGTTTCATCGTCAATAAGAAGGTCCAAGCGATACAGTAAACCTGAAGTGAAGCATCGGAATCTATAACTAGTGTTACAGGAATGGTTCAAAACATAGTCAGTAAGAAGTGTCGGCCTTCATAAACATAAGTCGGCATTGTGCTTTTGTATTTAATTCCGAAGCAATTTCTGTGTTTCATCGACAATAAGAAGGTCCAAGGGATACAGTAAACCTTGAGTGAAGCATCGGAATCTATAACTGGTGTCCCAGGAATGGTTCAAAACATAGTCAGTAAGAAATGTCGGTCTTCATGTACCTAAGTCGGCATTGTACCTTTTGTATTTAATTCCGATGCAATTTCTGTGCTTCATCGTCAATAAGAAGGTCCAAGGGATACAGTAAACCTGAAGTGAAGCATCGGATCTATAACTAGTGTCACAGGAATGGTTCAAAACATAGTCAGTAAGAAGTGTCGGTCTTCATGTTTTAAGTCGGCATTGTGCCTTTTATATTTAAATCCGATGCTATTTCTGTGTTTCATCGTCAATAAGGAGGTCCAAGGGATACAGTAAAACTGAAGTCAAACATCGGAATCTATAACTAGTGTCACAGGAATGGTTCAAAACATAGACAGTAAGAAGAGTCAGTCTTCTTTTACTTAAGTCGGCATTGTGCCTTTTCAATTGAATTCCGATGCAATTACAGTGTTTCATCGTCATGAAGAAGGTCGGAGGGATACAGTAAACCTGAAGTGAAGCATCGGAATCTATAACTAGTGTCACAGGAATGGTTCAAAAGATAGTCAGTAAGAAGAGTCAGACTTCTTGTAATTAAGTCGGCATTGTGCCTTTAGTATTTAATTCCGATGCAATTTCTGTGTTTCATCATCAATAAGAAGGTCAGAGGGATACAGTAAACCTGAAGTGAAGCATCGGAATCTATGACTAGTGTCACATGAACGGTTCAAAACATAGTCAGTAAAAAGAGTCAGTCTTTTTGTACTTAAGTCGGCATTGTGCATTTTTACTTAATTCCGACGCAATTTCTGTGTTAAATCGTCAATAAGAAGGTCAAAGGGATGCAGTAAACCTGAAGTGAAGCATCGGAATCTCTAACTAGTGTCACAGGATTGGTTCAAAACAAAGACAGTATGAAGAGTCAGTCTTCTTGTAATTAAGTCGGCATTGTGCCTTTTGTATTTAAATCCGATGCTATTTCTGTGCTTCATCGTCAATAAGGGGGTCCAAGGGATACAGTAAAACTGAAGTCAAACATCGGAATCTATAACTAGTGTCACAGTAATTGTTCAAAACATAGACTGTAAGAAGAGTCAGTCTTCCTTTACTTAAGTCGGCATTGTGCCTTTTCTATTGAATTCCGATGCAATTTCAGTGTTTCATCGTCAATAAGAAGGTCAGAGGGATACAGTAAACCTGAAGTGAAGCATCGGAATCTATAACTAGTGTCACAGGAATGGTTCAAAAGATAGTCAGTAAGAAGAGTCAGACTTCTTGTAATTAAGTCGGCATTGTGCCTTTAGTATTTAATTCCGATGCAATTTCTGTGTTTCATCATCAATAAGAAGGTCAGAGGGATACAGTAAACCTGAAGTGAAGCATCGGAATCTATGACTAGTGTCACATGAACGGTTCAAAACATAGTCAGTAAGAAGAGTCAACCTTTTTGTACTTAAGTCGGCATTGTGCCTTTTTTATTTAATTCCGACGCAATTTCTGTGTTAAATCGTCAATAAGAAGGTCAAAGGGATGCAGTAAACCTGAAGTGAAGCATCGGAATCTCTAACTAGTGTCACAGGATTGGTTCAAAACAAAGACAGTAAGAAGAGTCAGTCTTCTTGTACTTAAGTCGGCATTGTGCCTTTTGTATTTAATTCCGATGCAATATCTGTGTTTCATCGTCAATAAGAGCGTCCAAGGGATACAGTAAACCTGAAGTGAAGCATCGGAATCTATAACTAGTGTCACAGGAATGGTTCAAACCTTGTCAGTAAGAAGAGTCAGTCTCTTGTACTTAAGACGGCTTTGGGCCTTTTATATTTAATTCCGATGCAATTTCTGTGTTTCATCGTCAATAAGGAGGTCCAAGGGATACAGTAAAACTGAAGTCAAGCATCGGAATCTATAACTAGTGTCACAGGAATGGTTCAAAAGATAGTCAGTAAGAAGAGTCAGACTTCTTGTAATTGAGTCGGCATTATGCCTTTAGTATTTAATTCCGATTCAATTTCTGTGTTTCATCATCAATATGAAGGTCAGAGGGATACAGTAAACCTGAAGTGAAGCATCGGAATCTATGACCAGTGTCACATGAACCGTTCAAAACATAGTCAGTAAGAAGAGTCAGTCTTTTTGTACTTAAGTCGGCATTGTGCCTTTTTTATTTAATTCCGACGCAATTTCTGTGTTAAAACGTCAATAAGAAGGTCAAAGGGATGCAGTAAACCTGAAGTGAAGCATCGGAATCTCTAACTAGTGTCACAGGATTGGTTCAAAACAAAGACAGTAAGAAGAGTCAGTCTTCTTGTACTTAAGTCGGCATTGTGCCTTTTGTATTTAATTTCGATGCAATTTCTGTGTTTCATCGTCAATAAGAACGTCCAAGGGATACAGTAAACCTGAAGTGAAGCATCGGAATCTATAACTAGTGTCACAGGAATGGTTCAAAACCTTGTCAGTTAGAAGAGTCAGTCTCTTGTACTTAAGACGGCATTGTGCCTTTTGTATTTAATTCCGATGCAATTTCTGTGTTTCATCGTCAATAAGAAGGTCCAAGGAAAACAGTAAAACTGAAGTCAAGCATCGGAATCTATAACTAGTGTCACAGGAATGGTTCAAAACTTAGACAGTAGGAAGAATCAGTCTTCTTGTACTTAAGTCGGCATTGTGCCTTTTGTATTTAATTCCGATGCAATTTCTGTGATTCATCGTCAATAAGAACGTCCAAGAAATACAGTAAACCTGAGGTGAAGCATCGGAATCTATAACTAGTGTCACAGGAATGGATTAAAACATAGTCAGTAAGAAGATACAGTCTTCTTGTACTTAAGTCGGCATTGTGCCTTTCGTATTTGATTCCGATGCAATTTCAGCGTTTCATCGTCAATAAGAAAGTCCAAGGGATACAGTATACCTGAAGTGAAGCATCGGAATCTATAACTAGTGTCACAGGAATGGTCAGTAGGAAGAGTCAGTCTTCTTGTCCTTAAGACGGCATTGTGCCTTTTGTATTTAATTCCGATGCAATTTCTGTGTTTCATCGTCAATAAGAAGGTCCAAGGGATACAGTAAACCTGAAGTGAAGCATCGGAATCTATAACTAGTGTTACAGGAATGATTCAAAGCATAGCCAGTAAGAAGTGTCGGTCTTCATGTACTTAAGTCGGCATTGTGCCTTTCGTATTTAATTCGGATACAATTTCTGTGTTTCATCGTCAATAAGAAGGTCCAAGGGATACAGTAAACCAGGAGTGAAGCATCGGAATCTATTACTAGTGTCACAGGAATGGTTTAGAACTTAGTCAGTAAGAGGTGTCGGTCTTCATGTCCTTAAGTCGTCATTGTGCCTTTTGTATTTAATTCCAATGCATTTTCTGTGTTTCATCGTCAATAAGAAGGTCCCAGGAATACAGTAAACTTGAAGTGTAGCATCGGAATCTATAACTCGTGTCACAGGAATGGTTCAAAACATTGTCAGTAAGAAGTGTCGGTCTTCATGTACTTAAATCGGCATTGTGTCTTTTGTAATTAATTCCGATGCAATTTCTGTGTTTCATCGTCAATAAGAAGGTCCGAGGGATACAGTAAACCTGAAGTGAAGCATCGGAATCTATAACTAGTGTCACAGGAATGGTTCAAAACATAGTCAGTAAAAAGTGTCGGTCTTCATGTACTTAAGTCGGCATTGTGCCTTTTGTATTTAATTCCTATGCAATTTCTGTGTTTCATCGTCAATAAGAAGGTCCAAGGGATACAGTAAACCTAGAGTGAAGCATCGGAATTTATAACTAGTGTCTCAGGAATGGTTCAAAACATAGTCAGTAGGAAGTGTCGGTCTTTATGTACTTAAGTCGGCATTGTGCCTTTTGTTTTTAATTCCGATGCAATTTCTGTGTTTCATCGTCAATATGAAGGTCCAAGGGATACAGTATACCTGAAGTGAAGCATCGGAATCTATAACTAGTGTCACAGAAAGGGTGAGTAGGAATAGTCAGTCTTCTTGTCCTTAAGTTGGCATTGTGCTTTTTGTATTTAATTGTGATGCAATTTCTGTGTTTCATCGACAATACGAAGGTCCAAGGGATACAGTAAACCTGAAGTGAAGCATCGGAATCTATAACTAGTGTTACAGGAATGGTTCAAAGCATAGTTAGTAAGAAGTGTCGGTCTTCATAAACTGAAGTCGGCATTGTGCCTTTTGTATTTAATTCCGAAGCAATTTCTGTGTTTCATCCTCAATAAGAAGGTCCAAGGGATACAATAAACCTGGAGTGAAGCATCGGAATCTATAACTGGTGTCACAGGAATGGTTCAACACATAGTCAGTAAGAAGTGTCAGTCTCCATGTACTTAAGTCGGCACTGTGCCTTTTGTATTTAATTCATATGCAATTTCTGTGTTTCATCGTCACTAAGATGGTCCAAGGGATACAGTAAACCTGAAGTGAAGCATCGGAATCTATAACTAGTGTTACAGGTATGGTTCAAAACATAGTCAGTAAGAAGTGTCGGTCTTCATGTACTTAAGTCGGCATTGTGCCTTTTGTATTTAATTCCGATGCAATTTCTGTATTTCATAGTCAATAAGAAGGTCCAAGGGATACATTAAACCTGAAGTGAAGCATCGGAATCTATATCTAGTGTCACAGAAAGGGTCAGTAGGAAGAGTCAGTCTTCTTGTCCTTAAGTTGGCATTGTGCCTTTTGTATTTAATTCCGATGCAATTTCTGTGTTTCATCGTCAATAAGAAGGTCCAAGCGATACAGTAAACCTGAAGTGAAGCATCGGAATCTATAACTAGTGTTACAGGAATGGTTCAAAACATAGTCAGTAAGAAGTGTCGGCCTTCATAAACATAAGTCGGCATTGTGCTTTTGTATTTAATTCCGAAGCAATTTCTGTGTATCATCGTCAATAAGAAGGTCCAAGGGATACAGTAAACCTTGAGTGAAGCATCGGAATCTATAACTGGTGTCCCAGGAATGGTTCAAAACATAGTCAGTAAGAAGAGTCAGACTTCTTGTAATTAAGTCGGCATTGTGCCTTTAGTATTTAATTCCGATGCAATTTCTGTGTTTCATCATCAATAAGAAGGTCAGAGGGATACAGTAAACCTGAAGTGAAGCATCGGAATCTATGACTAGTGTCACATGAACGGTTCAAAACATAGTCAGTAAAAAGAGTCAGTCTTTTTGTACTTAAGTCGGCATTGTGCATTTTTACTTAATTCCGACGCAATTTCTGTGTTAAATCGTCAATAAGAAGGTCAAAGGGATGCAGTAAACCTGAAGTGAAGCATCGGAATCTCTAACTAGTGTCACAGGATTGGTTCAAAACAAAGACAGTATGAAGAGTCAGTCTTCTTGTACTTAAGTCGGCATTGTGCCTTTTGTATTTAAATCCGATGCTATTTCTGTGCTTCATCGTCAATAAGGAGGTCCAAGGGATACAGTAAAACTGAAGTCAAACATCGGAATCTATAACTAGTGTCACAGGAATTGTTCCAAACATAGACAGTAAGAAGAGTCAGTATTCCTTTACTTAAGTCGGCATTGTGCCTTTTCTATTGAATTCCGATGCAATTTCAGTGTTTCATCGTCAATAAGAAGGTCAGAGGGATACAGTAAACCTGAAGTGAAGCATCGGAATCTATAACTAGTGTCACAGGAATGGTTCAAAAGATAGTCAGTAAGAAGAGTCAGACTTCTTGTAATTAAGTCGGCATTGTGCCTTTAGTATTTAATTCCGATGCAATTTCTGTGTTTCATCATCAATAAGAAGGTCAGAGGGATACAGTAACCCTGAAGTGAAGCATCGGAATCTATGACTAGTGTCACATGAACGGTTCAAAACATAGTCAGTAAGAAGAGTCAACCTTTTTGTACTTAAGTCGGCATTGTGCTTTTTTATTTAATTCCGACGCAATTTCTGTGTTAAATCGTCAATAAGAAGGTCAAAGGGATGCAGTAAACCTGAAGTGAAGCATCGGAATCTCTAACTAGTGTCACAGGATTGGTTCAAAACAAAGACAGTAAGAAGAGTCAGTGTTCTTGTACTTAAGTCGGCATTGTGCCTTTTGTATTTAATTCCGATGCAATATCTGTGTTTCATCGTCAATAAGAACGTCCAAGGGATACAGTAAACCTGAAGTGAAGCATCGGAATCTATAACTAGTGTCACAGGAATGGTTCAAACCTTGTCAGTAAGAAGAGTCAGTCTCTTGTACTTAAGACGGCTTTGGGCCTTTTGTATTTAATTCCGATGTAATTTCTGTGTTTCATCGTCAATAAGGAGGTCCAAGAGATACAGTAAAACTGAAGTCAAGCATCGGAATCTATAACTAGTGTCACAGGAATGGTTCAAAAGATAGTCAGTAAGAAGAGTCAGACTTCTTGTAATTGAGTCGGCATTGTGCCTTTAGTATTTAATTCCGATGCAATTTCTGTGTTTCATCATCAATATGAAGCTCAGAGGGATACAGTAAACCTGAAGTAAAGCATCGGAATCTATGACCAGTGTCACATGAACCGTTCAAAACATAGTCAGTAAGAAGAGTCAGTCTTTTTGTACTTAAGTCGGCATTGTGCCTTTTTTATTTAATTCCGACGCAGTTTCTGTGTTAAATCGTCAATAAGAAGGTCAAAGGGATGCAGTAAACCTGAAGTGAAGCATCGGAATCTCTAACTAGTGTCACAGGATTGGTTCAAAACAAAGACAGTAAGAAGAGTCAGTGTTCTTGTACTTAAGTCGGCATTGTGCCTTTTGTATTTAATTCCGATGCAATATCTGTGTTTCATCGTCAATAAGAACGTCCAAGGGATACAGTAAACCTGAAGTGAAGCATCGGAATCTATAACTAGTGTCACAGGAATGGTTCAAACCTTGTCAGTAAGAAGAGTCAGTCTCTTGTACTTAAGACGGCTTTGGGCCTTTTGTATTTAATTCCGATGCAATTTCTGTGTTTCATCGTCAATAAGGAGGTCCAAGGGATACAGTAAAACTGAAGTCAAGCATCGGAATCTATAACTAGTGTCACAGGAATGGTTCAAAAGATAGTCTGTAAGAAGAGTCAGACTTCTTGTAATTGAGTCGGCATTGTGCCTTTAGTATTTAATTCCGATGCAATTTCTGTGTTTCATCATCAATATGAAGCTCAGAGGGATACAGTAAACCTGAAGTAAAGCATCGGAATCTATGACCAGTGTCACATGAACCGTTCAAAACATAGTCAGTAAGAAGAGTCAGTCTTTTTGTACTTAAGTCGGCATTGTGCCTTTTTTATTTAATTCCGACGCAATTTCTGTGTTACATCGTCAATAAGAAGGTCAAAGGGATGCAGTAAACCTGAAGTGAAGCATCGGAATCTCTAACTAGTGTCACAGGATTGGTTCAGAACTTAGTCAGTAAGAAGTGTCGGTCTTCATGTCCTTAAGTCGGCATTGTGCCTTTTGTATTTAATTCCAATGCATTTTCTGTGTTTCATCGTCAATAAGAAGGTCCAAGGGATTCAGTAAACCTGAAGTGAAGCATCGGAATCTATTACTAGTGTCACAGGAATGGTTCAGAACTTAGTCAGTAAGAAGTGTCGGTCTTCATGTCCTTAAGTCGGCATTGTGCCTTTTGTATTTAATTCCAATGCATTTTCTGTGTTTCATCGTCAATAAGAAGGGCCCAGGGATACACTAAACTTGAAGTGTAGCATCGGAATCTATATCTCGTGTCACAGGAATGGTTCAAAACATTGTCAGTAAGAAGTGTCGGTCTTCATGTACTTAAGTCGGCATTGTGTCTTTTGTAATTAATTCCGGTGCAATTTCTGTGTTTCATCGTCAATAAGAAGGTCCGAGGGATACAGTAAACCGGAAGTGAAGCATCGGAATCTATAACTAGTGTCACAGGAATGGTCGGTGGGAAGAGTCAGTCTTCTTGTCCTTAAGTCGGCATTGTGCCTTTTGTATTTAATTCCGATGCAATTTCTGTGTTTCATCGTCAATAAGAAGGTCCAAGGGATACAGTACAATTGAAGTCAAACATCGGAATCTATAACTAGTGTCACAGGAATGGTTCAAAGCTTAGACAGTAGGAAGAGTCAGTCTTCTTGTACTTAAGTCGGCATTGTGCCTTTTGTATTTAATTCCGATGCAATTTCTGTGTTTCATCGTCAATAAAAACGTCCAAGGGATACGGTAAACCTGAAGTGAAGCTTCGGAATCTATAACTAGTTTCACAGGAATGGTTCAAAACATAGTCAGTAAGAAGAGTCAGTCTCTTGTACTTAAGACGGCATTGTGCCTTTAGTATTTAATTCCGATGCACTTTCTGTGTTTCATCGTCAATAAGAAGGTCCAAGGAAAACGGTAAAACTGAAGTCAAGCATCGGAATCTATAACTAGTGTCACAGGAATGGTTCAAAACTTAGACAGTAGGAAGAATCAGTCTTCTTGTACTTAAGTCGGCATTGTGCCTTTTGTATTTAATTCCGATGCAATTTCTGTGATTCATCGTCAATAAGAACGTCCAAGAAATACAGTAAACCTGAAGTGAAGCATCGGAATCTATAACTAGTGTCACAGGAATGGATTAAAACATAGTCAGTAAGAAGATACAGTCTTCTTGTACTTAAGTCGGCATTGTGCCTTTCGTATTTGATTCCGATGCAATTTCTGTGTTTCATCGTCAATAAGAAAGTCCAAGGGATACAGTATACCTGAAGTGAAGCATCGGAATCTATAACTAGTGTCACAGGAATGGTCAGTAGGAAGAGTCAGTCTTCTTGTCCTTAAGACGGCATTGTGCCTTTTGTATTTAATTCCGATGCAATTTCTGTGTTTCATCGTCAATAAGAAGGTCCAAGGGATACAGTAAACCTGAAGTGAAGCATCGGAATCTATAACTAGTGTTACAGGAATGATTCAAAGCATAGCCAGTAAGAAGTGTCGGTCTTCATGTACTTAAGTCGGCATTGTGCCTTTCGTATTTAATTCGGATACAATTTCTGTGTTTCATCGTCAATAAGAAGGTCCAAGGGATACAGTAAACCTGGAGTGAAGCATCGGAATCTATTACTAGTGTCACAGGAATGGTTCAGAACTTAGTCAGTAAGAAGTGTCGGTCTTCATGTCCATAAGTCGTCATTGTGCCTTTTGTATTTAATTCCAATGCATTTTCTGTGTTTCATCGTCAATAAGAAGGTCCCAGGGATACAGTAAACTTGAAGTGTAGCATCGGAATCTATAACTCGTGTCACAGGAATGGTTCAAAACATTGTCAGTAAGAAGTGTCGGTCTTCATGTACTTAAATCGGCATTGTGTCTTTTGTAATTAATTTCGATGCAATTTCTGTGTTTCATCGTCAATAAGAAGGTCCGAGGGATACAGTAAACCTGAAGTGAAGCATCGGAATCTATAACTAGTGTCACAGGAATGGTTCAAAACATAGTCAGTAAGAAGTGTCGGTCTTCATGTACTTAAGTCGGCATTGTGCCTTTTGTATTTAATTCCTATGCAATTTCTGTGTTTCATCGTCAATAAGAAGGTCCCAGGGATACAGTAAACCTAGAGTGAAGCATCGGAATTTATAACTAGTGTATCAGGAATGGTTCAAAACATAGTCAGTAGGAAGTGTCGGTCTTTATGTACTTAAGTCGGCATTGTGCCTTTTGTTTTTAATTCCGATGCAATTTCTGTGTTTCATCGTCAATATGAAGGTCCAAGGGATACAGTAAACCTGAAGTGAAGCATCGGAATCTATAACTAGTGTCACAGAAAGGGTGAGTAGGAAAAGTCAGTCTTCTTTTACTGAAGTCGGCATTGTGCCTTTTCTATTGAATTCCGATGCAATTTCAGTGTTTCATCGTCAATAAGAAGGTCCGAGGGATACAGTAAACCTGAAGTGAAGCATCGGAATCTATAAGTAGTGTCACAGGAATGGTTCAAAAATAGTCAGTAAGAAGAGTCATATTTCTTGTAATTAAGCCGGCATTGTGCCTTTTGTATTTAATTCCGATGCAATTTCTGTGGTTCATCATCAATAAGAAGGTCAGAGGGATACAGTAAACCTGAAGTGAAGCATCGGAATCTATAACTAGTGTCACATGAACGGTTCAAAACATAGTCAGTAAGAAGAGTCAGTCTTTTTGTACTTAAGTCGGAATTGTGCCTTTTGTATTTAATTCCGATACAATTTCTGTGTTTCGTCGTCAATAAGAACGTCCAAGGGATACAGTAAACCTTGAGTGAAGCATCGGAATCTATAACTAGTGTCACACGAATGGATTAAAACATAGTCAGTAAGGAGATACAGTCTTCTTGTACTTAAGTCGGCATTGTGCCTTTCGTATTTGATTCGGATGCAATTTCTGCGTTTCATCGTCAATAAGAAGGTCCAAGGGATACAGTATACCTGAAGTGAAGCATCGGAATCTATAACTAGTGTCACAGGAATGGTCAGTAGAAGAGTCAGTGTTCTTGTCCATAAGACGGCATTGTGCCTTTTGTATTTAATTCCGATGCAATTTCTGTGTTTCATCGTCAATAAGAAGGTCCAAGGGATACAGTAAACCTGAAGTGAAGCATCGGTATCTATAACTAGTGTTACAGGAATGATTCAAAGCATAGCCTGTAAGAAGTGTCGGTCTTCTTGTACTTAAGTCGGCATTGTGCCTTTCGTATTTAATTCGGATGCAATTTCTGTGTTTCATCGTCAATAAGAAGGTCCAAGGGATACAGTAAACCTGGAGTGAAGCATCGGAATCTATTACTAGTGTCACAGGAATGGTTCAGAACTTAGTCAGTAAGAAATGTCGGTCTTCATGTCCTTAAGTCGTCATTGTGCCTTTTGTATTTAATTCCAATGCATTGTCTGTGTTTCATCGTCAATAAGAAGGTCCCAGGGATACAGTAAACTTGAAGTGTAGCATCGGAATCTATAACTCGTGTCACAGGAATGGTTCAAAACATTGTCAGTAAGAAGTGTCGGTCTTCATGTAATTAAGTCGGCATTGTGTCTTTTGTAATTAATTCCGATGCAATTTCTGTGTTTCATCGTCAATAAGAAGGTCCGAGGGATACAGTAAACCTGAAGTGAAGCATCGGAATCTATAACTAGTGTCACAGGAATGGTTCAAAACATAGTCAGTAAGAAGTGTCGGTCTTCATGTACTTAAGTCGGCATTGTGCCTTTTGTATTTAATTCCTATGCAATTTCTGTGTTTCATCGTCAATAAGAAGGTCCAAGGGATACAGTAAACCTAGAGTGCAGCATCGGAATTTATAACTAGTGTCTCAGGAATGGTTCAAAACATAGTCAGTAGGAAGTGTCGGTCTCTATGTACTTAAGTCAGCATTGTGCCTTTTGTTTTTAATTCCGATGCAATTTCTGTGTTTCATCGTCAATATGAAGGTCCAAGGGATACAGTAAACCTGAAGTGAAGCATCGGAATCTATAACTAGTGTCACAGAAAGGGTCAGTAGGAAAAGTCAGTCTTCTTGTCCTTAAGTTGGCATTGTGCTTTTTGTATTTAATTGTGACGCAATTTCTGTGTTTCACCGTCAATACGAAGGTCCAAGAGATACAGTAAACCTGAAGTGAAGCATCGGAATCTATAACTAGTGTTACAGGAATGGTTCAAAGCATAGTCAGTAAGAAGTGTCGGTCTTCATAAACTGAAGTCGGCATTGTGCCTTTTGTATTTAATTCCGAAGCAATTTCTGTGTTTCATCCTCAATAAGAAGGTCCAAGGGATACAGTAAACCTGGAGTGAAGCATCGGAATCTATAACTGGTGTCACAGGAATGGTTCAAAACATAGTCAGTAAGAAGTGTCGGTCTCCATGTACTTAAGTCAACATTGTGCCTTTTGTATTTAAATCCGATGCTATTTCTGTGTTTCATCGTCAATAAGGAGGTCCAAGGGATACAGTAAAACTGAAGTCAAACATCGGAATTTGTAACTTGTGTCACAGGAATGGTTCAAAACATAGACAGTAAGAAGAGTCAGTCTTCTTTTACTGAAGTCGGCATTGTGCCTTTTCTATTGAATTCCGATGCAATTACAGTGTTTCATCGTCAATAAGAAGGTCCGAGGGATACAGTAAACCTGAAGTGAAGCATCGGAATCTATAAGTAGTGTCACAGGAATGGTTCAAAAATAGTCAGTAAGAAGAGTCAGATTTCTTGTAATTAAGCCGGCATTGTGCCTTTTGTATTAAATTCCGATGCAATATCTGTGGTTCATCATCAATAAGAAGGTCAGAGGGATACAGTAAACCTGAAGTGAAGCATCGGAATCTATAACTAGTGTCACATGAACGGTTCAAAACATAGTCAGTAAGAAGAGTCAGTCTTTTTGTACTTAAGTCGGCATTGTGCCTTTTGTATTTAATTCCGATGCAATTTCTGTGTTTCGTCGTCAATAAGAACGTCCAAGGGATACAGTAAACCTTGAGTGAAGCATCGGAATCTATAACTAGTGTCACACGAATGGATTAACACATAGTCAGTAAGGAGATACAGTCTTCTTGTACTTAAGTCGGCATTGTGCCTCTCGTATTTGATTCGGATGCAATTTCTGCGTTTCATCGTCAATAAGAAGGTCCAAGGGATACAGTATACCTGAAGTGAAGCATCGGAATCTATAACTAGTGTCACAGGAATGGTCAGTAGGAAGAGTCAGTCTTCTTGTCCTTAAGACGGCATTGTGCATTTTGTATTTAATTCCGAAGCAATTTCTGTGTTTCATCGTCAATAAGAAGGTCCAAGGGATACAGTAAACCTGAAGTGAAGCATCGGAATCTATAACTAGTGTTACAGGAATGATTCAAAGCATAGCCTGTAAGAAGTGTCGGTCTTCATGTACTTAAGTCGGCATTGTGCCTTTCGTATTTAATTCGGATGCAATTTCTGTGTTTCATCGTCAATAAGAAGGTCCAAGGGATACAGTAAACCTGGAGTGAAGCATCGGAATCTATTACTAGTGTCACAGGAATGGTTCAGAACTTAGTCAGTAAGAAGTGTCGGTCTTCATGTCCTTAAGTCGTCATTGTGCCTTTTGTATTTAATTCCAATGCATTTTCTGTGTTTCATCGTCAATAAGAAGGTCCCAGGGATACAGTAAACTTGAAGTGTAGCATCGGAATCTATAACTCGTGTCACAGGAATGGTTCAAAACTTTGTCAGTAAGAAGTGTCGGTCTTCATGTACTTAAGTCGGCATTGTGTCTTTTGTAATTAATTCCGATGCAATTTCTGTGTTTCATCGTCAATAAGAAGGTCCGAGGGATACAGTAAACCTGAAGTGAATCATCGGAATCTATAACTAGTGTCAAAGGAATGGTTCAAAACATAGTCAGTAAGAAGTGTCGGTCTTCATGTACTTAAGTCGGCATTGTGCCTTTTGTATTTAATTCCTATGCAATTTCTGTGTTTCATCGTCAATAAGAAGGTCCAAGAGATACAGTAAACCTAGAGTGAAGCATCGGAATTTATAACTAGTGTCTCAGGAATGGTTCAAAACATAGTCAGTAGGAAGTGTCGGTCTTTATGTACTTAAGTCGGCATTGTGCCTTTTGTTTTTAATTCCGATGCAATTTCTGTGTTTCATCGTCAATATGAAGGTCCAAGGGATACAGTAAACCTGAAGTGAAGCATCGGAATCTATAACTAGTGTCACAGAAAGGGTCAGTAGGAAAAGTCAGTCTTCTTGTCCTTAAGTTGGCATTGTGCTTTTTGTATTTAATTGTGATGCAATTTCTGTGTTTCATCGTCAATACGAAGGTCCAAGGGGTACAGTAAACCTGAAGTGAAGCATCGGAATCTATACCTAGTGTTACAGGAATGGTTCAAAGCATTGTCAGTAAGAAGTGTCGGTCTTCATAAACTGAAGTCGGCATTGTGCCTTTTGTATTTAAATCCGATGCTATTTCTGTGTTTCATCGTCAATAAGGAGGTCCAAGGGATACAGTAAAACTGAAGTCAAACATCGGAATCTGTAACTAGTGTCACAGGAATGGTTCAAAACATAGACAGTAAGAAGAGTCAGTCTTCTTTTACTGAAGTCGGCATTGTGCCTTTTCTATTGAATTCCGATGCAATTTCAGTGTTTCATCGTCAATAAGAAGGTCCGAGGGATACAGTAAACCTGAAGTGAAGCATCGGAATCTATAAGTAGTGTCACAGGAATGGTTCAAAAATAGTCAGTAAGAAGAGTCAGATTTCTTGTAATTAAGTCGGCATTGTGCTTTTTGTATTTAATTCCGATGCAATTTCTGTGGTTCATCATCAATAAGAAGGTCAGAGGGATACAGTAAACCTGAAGTGAAGCATCGGAATCTGTAACTAGTGTCACATGAACGGTTCAAAACATAGTCAGTAAGAAGAGTCAGTCTTTTTGTACTTAAGTCGGCATTGTGCCTTTTGTATTTAATTCCGATGCAATTTCTGTGTTTCGTCGTCAATAAGAACGTCCAAGGGATACAGTAAACCTTGAGGGAAGCATCGGAATCTATAACTAGTGTCACACGAATGGATTAAATCATAGTCAGTAAGGAGATACAGACTTCTTGTACTTAAGTCGGCATTGTGCCTTTCGTATTTGATTCGGATGCAATTTCTGTGTTTCATCGTCAATAAGAAGGTCCAAGGGATACAGTATACCTGAAGTGAAGCATCGGAATCTATAACTAGTGTCACAGGAATGGTCAGTAGGAAGAGTCAGTCTTCTTGTCCTTAAGACGGCATTGTGCCTTTTGTACTTAATTCCGAAGCAATTTCTGTGTTTCATCGTCAATAAGAAGGTCCAAGGGATACAGTAAACCTGAAGTGAAGCATCGGAATCTATAACTAGTGTTACAGGAATGGTTCAAAGCATAGTCAGTAAGAAGTGTCGGTCTTCATGTACTTAAGTCGGCATTGTGCCTTTCGTATTTAATTCGGATGCCATTTCTGTGTTTCATAGTCAATAAGAAGGTTCAAGGGATACAGTAAACCTGGAGTGAAGCATTGGAATCTATAACTAGTGGCACAGGAATGGTTAGAACTTAGTCAGTAAGAAGTGTCGGTCTTCATGTCCTTAAGTCGGCATTGTGCCTTTTTATTTAATTCCAATGCATTTTCTGTGTTTCATCGTCAATAAGAAGGTCCCAGGGATACAGTAAACTTGAAGTGTAGCATCGGAATCTATAACTCGTGTCACAGGAATGGTTCAAAACTTTGTCAGTAAGAAGTGTCGGTCTTCATGTACTTAAGTCGGCATTGTGTCTTTTGTAATTAATTCCGATGCAATTTCTGTGTTTCATCGTCAATAAGAAGGTCCGAGGGATACAGTAAACCTGAAGTGAATCATCGGAATCTATAACTAGTGTCAAAGGAATGGTTCAAAACATAGTCAGTAAGAAGTGTCGGTCTTCATGTACTTAAGTCGGCATTGTGCCTTTTGTATTTAATTCCTATGCAATTTCTGTGTTTCATCGTCAATAAGAAGGTCCAAGAGATACAGTAAACCTAGAGTGAAGCATCGGAATTTATAACTAGTGTCTCAGGAATGGTTCAAAACATAGTCAGTAGGAAGTGTCGGTCTTTATGTACTTAAGTCGGCATTGTGCCTTTTGTTTTTAATTCCGATGCAATTTCTGTGTTTCATCGTCAATATGAAGGTCCAAGGGATACAGTAAACCTGAAGTGAAGCATCGGAATCTATAACTAGTGTCACAGAAAGGGTCAGTAGGAAAAGTCAGTCTTCTTGTCCTTAAGTTGGCATTGTGCTTTTTGTATTTAATTGTGATGCAATTTCTGTGTTTCATCGTCAATACGAAGGTCCAAGGGGTACAGTAAACCTGAAGTGAAGCATCGGAATCTATACCTAGTGTTACAGGAATGGTTCAAAGCATTGTCAGTAAGAAGTGTCGGTCTTCATAAACTGAAGTCGGCATTGTGCCTTTTGTATTTAAATCCGATGCTATTTCTGTGTTTCATCGTCAATAAGGAGGTCCAAGGGATACAGTAAAACTGAAGTCAAACATCGGAATCTGTAACTAGTGTCACAGGAATGGTTCAAAACATAGACAGTAAGAAGAGTCAGTCTTCTTTTACTGAAGTCGGCATTGTGCCTTTTCTATTGAATTCCGATGCAATTTCAGTGTTTCATCGTCAATAAGAAGGTCCGAGGGATACAGTAAACCTGAAGTGAAGCATCGGAATCTATAAGTAGTGTCACAGGAATGGTTCAAAAATAGTCAGTAAGAAGAGTCAGATTTCTTGTAATTAAGTCGGCATTGTGCTTTTTGTATTTAATTCCGATGCAATTTCTGTGGTTCATCATCAATAAGAAGGTCAGAGGGATACAGTAAACCTGAAGTGAAGCATCGGAATCTGTAACTAGTGTCACATGAACGGTTCAAAACATAGTCAGTAAGAAGAGTCAGTCTTTTTGTACTTAAGTCGGCATTGTGCCTTTTGTATTTAATTCCGATGCAATTTCTGTGTTTCGTCGTCAATAAGAAGGTCCAAGGGATACAGTATACCTGAAGTGAAGCATCGGAATCTATAACTAGTGTCACAGGAATGGTCAGTAGGAAGAGTCAGTCTTCTTGTCCTTAAGACGGCATTGTGCCTTTTGTACTTAATTCCGAAGCAATTTCTGTGTTTCATCGTCAATAAGAAGGTCCAAGGGATACAGTAAACCTGAAGTGAAGCATCGGAATCTATAACTAGTGTTACAGGAATGGTTCAAAGCATAGTCAGTAAGAAGTGTCGGTCTTCATGTACTTAAGTCGGCATTGTGCCTTTCGTATTTAATTCGGATGCCATTTCTGTGTTTCATAGTCAATAAGAAGGTTCAAGGGATACAGTAAACCTGGAGTGAAGCATTGGAATCTATAACTAGTGGCACAGGAATGGTTAGAACTTAGTCAGTAAGAAGTGTCGGTCTTCATGTCCTTAAGTCGGCATTGTGCCTTTTTATTTAATTCCAATGCATTTTCTGTGTTTCATCGTCAATAAGAAGGTCCCAGGGATACAGTAAACTTGAAGTGTAGCATCGGAATCTATAACTCGTGTCACAGGAATGGTTCAAAACATTGTCAGTAAGAAGTGTCGGTCTTCATGTACTTAAGTCGGCATTGTGTCTTTTGTAATTAATTCCTATGCAATTTCTGTGTTTCATCGTCAATAAGAAGGTCCGAGGGATACAGTAAACCTGAAGTGAAGCATCGGAATCTATAACTAGTGTCACAGGAATGGTCAGTAGGAAGAGTCAGTCTTCTTGTCCTTAAGTCGGCATTGTGCCTTTGTATTCAATTCCGATGCAATTTCTGTGTTTCATCGTCAATAAGAAGGTCCAAGGGATACAGTAAACCTGAAGTGAAGCATCGGAATCTATAACTAGTGTCACAGGAATGGTTCAAAACATAGTCAGTAAGAAGAGTCGGTCTTCATGTACTTAAGTCGGCATTGTGCCTTTTGTATTTAATTCCTATGCAATTTCTGTGTTTCATCGTCAATAAGAAGGTCTAAGGGATACAGTAAACCTAGAGTAAAGCATCGGAATCTATAACTAGTGTCTCAGGAATGGTTCAAAACATAGTCAGTAAGAAGTGTCGGTCTTTATGTACTTAAGTCGGCATTGTGCCTTTTGTTTTTAATTCCGATGCAATTTCCGTGTTTCATCGTCAATAAGAAGGTCCATGGTATACAGTAAACCTGAAGTAAAGCATCGGAATCAATAACTAGTGTCACAGAAAGGGTCAGTAGGAAGAGTCAGTCTTCTTGTCCTTAAGTCGGCATTGTGCTTTTTGTATTTAATTCCGATGCAATTTCTGTGTTTCATCGTCAATAAGAAGGTCCAAGGGATACAGTAAACCTGAAGTGAAGCATCGGAGACTATAACTAGTGTTACAGGAATGGTTCAAAGCATAGTCAGTAAGAAGTGTCGTTCTTCATAAACTTACGTCGGCATTGTGCCTTTTGTATTTAATTCCGAAGCAATTTCTGTGTTTCATCGTCAATAAGAAGGTCCAAGGGATACAGTAAACCTGGAGTGTAGCATCGGAATCTATAACTGGTGTCATAGGAATGGTTCAAAACATTGGCAGTAAGAAGTGTCGGTCTTCATGTACGTAAGTCGGCATTGTGCCTTTCGTATTTAAATCCGATGCTATTTCTGTGTTTCATCGTCAATAAGGAGGTCCAAGGGATACAGTAAAACTGAAGTCAAACACCGGAATCTATAACTAGTGTCACAGGAATGGTTCAAAACATAGACAGTAAGAAGAGTCAGTCTTCTTTTACTTAAGTCGGCATTGTGCCTTTTCTATTGAATTCCGATGCAATTTCAGTGTTTAATCGTCAATAAGAAGGTCAGAGGGATACAGTAAACCTGAAGTGAAGCATCGGAATCTATAACTAGTGTCACAGGAATGGTTCAAAAGATAATCAGTAAGAAGAGTCAGACTTCTTGTAATTAAGTCGGCATTGTGCCTTTTGTATTTAATTTCGATGCAATTTCTGTGTTTCATCATCAATAAGAAGGTCAGGGGGATACAGTAAACCTGAAGTGAAGCGTCGGAATCTATAACTAGTGTCACATGAACGGTTCAGAACATAGTCAGTAAGAAGAGTCAGTCTTTTTGTACTTAAGTCGGCATTGTGCCTTTTGTATTTAATTCCGACGCAATTTCTGTGTTTAATCGTCAATCAGAAGGGCAAAGGGATGCAGTAAACCTGAAGTGAAGCATCGGAATCTCTAACTAGTGTCACAGGATTGGTTCAAAAGAAGACAGTAGAAAGAGTCAGTCTTCTTGTACTTAAGTCGGCATTGTGCCTTTTGTATTTAATTCCGATGCAATTTCTGTGTTTCATCGTCAATAAGAAGGTCCAAGACATACAGTAAACCTGAAGTGAAGTATCGGAATCTATAACTAGTGTCACAGGAATGGTTCAAAACATTGTCAGTAAGAAGAGTCTGTCTCTTGTACTTAAGTCGGCTTTGTGCCTTTTGTATTTAATTCCGATGCAATTTCTGTGTTTCATCGTCAATAAGAAGGTCCAAGGGATACAGTAAAACTGAAGTCAAACATCGGAATCTATAACTAGTGTCACAGGAATGGTTCAAAGCTTAGACAGTAGGAAGAGTCAGTCTTCTTGTACTTAAGTCGGCATTGTGCCTTTTGTATTTAATTCCGATGCAATTTCTGTGTTTCATCGTCAACAAGAACGTCCAAGGGATACAGTAAACCTGAAGTGAAGCATCGGAATCTATAACTAGTGTCACAGGAATGGTTCAAAACATTGTCAGTAAGAAGAGTCAGTCTCTTGTACTTAAGACGGCTTTGTGCCTTTTGTATTTAATTCCGATGCAATTTCTGTGTTTCATCGTCAATAAGAAGGTCCAAGGGATACAGTAAAACTGAAGTCAAGCATCGGAATCAATAACTAGTGTCACAGGAATGGTTCAAAACTTAGACAGTAGGAAGAGTCAGCCTTCTTGTACTTAAGTCGGCATTGTGCCTTTTGTAATTAATTCCGATGCAATTTCTGTGTTTCATCGTCAATAAGAACGTCCAAGGGATACAGTAAACCTGAAGTGAAGCATAGGAATCTATAACTAGTGTCACACGAATGGATCAAAACATAGTCAATAACAAGAGTCAGTCTCTTCTACTTAAGTCGGCATTGTGCCTTTTGTATTTAATTCATATGCAATTTCTGTGTTTCAACGTCAATCAGAAGGTCCAAGGGATACAGTAAAACTGAAGTGAAGCATCGGAATCTATAACTAGTGTCACAGGAATGGTCAGTAGGAAGAGACAGTCTTCTTGTCCTTAAGTCGGCATTGTGCCTTTTGTATTTAATTCCGATGCAATTTCTGTGTTTCATCGTCAATAGGAAGGTCCAAGGGATACAGTAAAACTGCAGTCATACATCGGAATCTATAACTAGTGTCACAGGATTGGTTCAAAACATAGATAGTAAGAAGATACAGTCTTCTTGTACTTAAGTCAGCATTGTGCATTTTGTATTTGATTCCGATGCAATTTCTGTGTTTCATCGTCAATAAGAAGGTCCAAGGGATACAGTATACCTGAAGTGAAGCATCGGAATCTATAACTAGTGTCACAGGAATGGTCAGTAGGAAGAGTCTGTCTACTTGTCCTTAAGTCGGCATTGTGCATTTTGTATTTAATTCCGATGCAATTTCTGTGTTTCATCGTCAATAAGAGCGTGCAAGGGATACAGTAAACTTGAAGTGAAGCATAGGAATCTATAACTAGTGTCACAGGTATGGATCAAAGCAATGTCAGTAAGAAGAGTCAGTCTCTTCTACTTAAGTCGGCATTGTGCCGTTTGTATTTAATTCATATGCAATTTCTGTGTTTCAACGTCAATCAGAAGGTCCAGGGGATACAGTAAAACTGAAGTCAAGCATCGGAATCTATAACTAGTGTCACAGGATTGGTTCAAAACATAGACAGTAAGAAGATACAGTCTTCTTGTACTTAAGTCGGCATTGTGCATTTTGTATTTGATTCCGATGCAATTTCTGTGTTTCATCGTCGATAAGAAGGTCCAAGTGATACAGTAAACCTGAAGTGAAGCATAGGAATCTATAACTAGTGGCACAGGAATGGATCAAAGCATAGTCAATAAGAAGAGTTAGTCTCTTCTACTTAAGTCGGCATTGTGCCTTTTGTATTTCATTCATATGCAATTTCTGTGTTTCAACGTCAATCAGAAGGTCCAAGGGATACAGTAAAACTGAAGTCAAGCATCGGAATCTATAACTAGTGTCACAGGAATGGTCAGTAGGAAGAGACAGTCTTCTTGTCCTTAAGACGGCATTGTGCTTTTTGTATTTAATTCCGATGCAATTTCTGTGTTTCATCGTCAATAAGAAGGTCCAAGGGATTCAGTAAACCTGAAGTAAAGCAACGGAATCTATAACTAGTGTTACAGAATGGTTCAAAGCATAGTCAGTAAGAAGTGTCGGTCTTCATGTACTTAAGTCGGCATTGTGCCTTTTGTATTTAATTCGGATGCAATTTCTGTGTTTCATCGTCAATAAGAAGGTCCAAGTGATACAGTAAACCTGGTGTGAAGCATCGGAATCTGTAACTAGTGTCACAGGAATGGTTCAGAACACAGTCAGTAAGAAGTGTCGGCCTTCATGTCCTTAAGTCGGCATTGTGCCTTTTGTATTTAATTCCGATGCATTTTCTTTGTTTCACCGTCAATAAGAAGGTCCAAGGGATACAGTAAACTTGAAGTGAAGCATCGGAATCTATAACTCGTGTCACAGGAATGGTTCAAAACATAGTCAGTAAGAAGTGTCTGTCTTCATGTACTTAAGTCGGCATTGTGCCTTTTGTATTTAATTCCGATGCAATTTCTGTGTTTTATCGTTAATAAGAAAGTCCGAGAGATACAGTAAACCTGAAGTGAAGCATCGGAATCTATAACTAGTGTCACAGGAATGGTCAGTAGGAAGAGTCACTCTTCTTGTCCTTAAGTCGGCATTGTGCCTTTTTTATTTAATTCCGATGCAATTTCTGTGTTTCATCGTCAATAAGAAGATCCAAGTAATACAGTAAACCTGAAGTGAAGCATCGGAATCTATAACTAGTGTTACAAGAATGGTTCAAAACATAGTCAGTAAGAAGAGTCGGTCTTCATGTACTTAAGTCGGCATTGTGCCTTTTGTATTTAATTTCTATGCAATTTCTGTGTTTCATCGTCAATAAGAAGGTCCAAAGGATACAGTAAACCTAGAGTGAAGCATCGGAATCTATAACTAGTGTCACAGAAAGGGTCAGTAGGAAGAGTCAGTCTTCTTGTCCTTAAGTCGGCATTGTGCTTTCTGTATTTAATTCCGATGCAATTTCTGTGTTTCATCGTCAATAAGAAGGTCCACGGGATACAGTAAACCTGAAGTGAAGTATCGGAATCTATAACTAGTGTTACAGGAATGGTTCGAAGCAAACTCAGTAAGAAGTGTTGGTCTTCATAAACTTATTCGGCATTGTGCCTTTTGTATTTAATTCCGAAGCATTTTCTGTGTTTCATCGTCAATAAGAAGGTCCAAGGGATACAGTAAACCAGGAGTGAAGCATCGGAATCTATAACTGGTGTCCCAGGAATGGTTCAAAACATAGTCATTTAGAAGTGTCGGTCTTCATGTACCTATGTCGGCATTGTGCCTTTGGTATTTAATTCCGATGCAATTTATGTCTTTTATCGTCAATAAGAAGGTCCAAGGGATACAGTAAACCTGAAGAAAAGCATCGGAATATATAACTAGTGTCACAGGAATGGTTCAAAACATAGTCAGTAAGAAGTGTCGGTCTTCATGTACTTAATTCGGCATTGTGACTTTTGTATTTAAATTAGATGCTATTTCTGTGTTTCATCGTCAATAAGAAGGTCCAAGGGATACAGTAAACCTGAAGTGATGCATCGGAATCTATAACTAGTTTCACAGGAATGGTCAGTAGGAGGAGTCAGTCATCTTGTCCTTAAGTCGGCATTGTGCCTATTGTATTTTATTCCGATGCAATTTCTGTGTTTCATGGTCAATAAGAAGGTCAGAGGGATACAGCAAACCTAATGTGAAGCATCGGAATCTGTAACTAGTGTCACAAAAATGGTTCAAATCATAGTCAGTAAGAAGAGTCAGTCTTTTTGTACTTAAGTCGGCATTGTGCGTTTTGTATTTAATTCCGATGCAATTTCTGTGTTTCATCGTCAATAAGAACGTGCAAGGGATACAGTAAACCTGAAGTGAAGCATAGGAATCTATAACTAGTGTCACAGGAATGGATCAAAGCATAGTCAGTAAGAAGAGTCAGTCTCTTCTACTTAAGTCAGCATTGTGCCTTTTGTATTTAATTCATATGCAATATCTGTGTTTCAACGTCAATCAGAAGGTCCAAGGGATACAGTAAAACTGAAGTCAAGCATCGGAATCTATAACTAGTGTCACAGGATTGGTTCAAAACATAGACAGTAAGAAGATACAGTCTTCTTGTACTTAAGTCGACATTGTGCTTTTTGTATTTGATTCCGATGCAATTTCTGTGTTTCATCGTCAATAAGGAGGTCCAAGGGATACAGTATACCTGAAGTGAAGCATCGGAATCTATAACTAGTGTCACAGGAATGGTCAGTAGGAAGAGTCTGTCTTCTTGTCCTTAAGACGGCATTGTGCCTTTTGTATTTAATTCCGATGCAATTTCTGTGTTACATCGTCAATAAGAAGGTCCAAGGGATACAGTAAACCTGAAGTGAAGCAACGGAATCTATAACTAGTGTTACAGGAATGGTTCAAAGCATAGTCAGTAAGAAGTGTCTGTCTTCATGTACTTAAGCCGGCATTGTGCCTTTTGTATTTAATTCGGATGCAATTTCTGTGTTTCATCGTCAATAAGATGGTCCGAGAGATACAGTAAACCTGAAGTGAAGCATCGCAATCTATAACTAGTGTCACAGGAATGGTCAGTAGGAGGAGTCAGTCATCTTGTCCTTAAGTCGGCATTGTGCCTTTTGTATTTAATTCCGATGCAATTTCTGTGTTTCATCATCAATAAGAAGGTCAGAGGGATACAGTAAACCTGAAGTGAAGCATCTGAATCTATAACTAGTGTCACATGAACGGTTCAAAACATAGTCAGTAAGAAGAGTCAGTCTTTTTGTACTTAAGATGGCATTGTGCCTTTTATATTTAATTCCGATGCAATTTCTGTGATTTATCCTCAATAAGATGGTGAAACGGATGCAGTTAACCTGAAGTGATGCATCGGAATCTCTAACTAGTGTCACAGGATTTTTCTCAAAACATAGACAGTAAGAAGAGTCAGTCTTCTTGTACTTAAGTCGGCATTGTGCCTTTTGTATATAATTCCGATGCAATTCCTGTGTTTTATCGTCAATAAGAAGGTCCAAGGGATAGAGTAAAACTGAAGTCAAACATCGGAATCTATAACCAGTGTCACAGGAATGGTTCAAAACTTAGACAGTAGGATGAGTCAGTTTTCTTGTACTTAAGTCGTCATTGTGCCTTTTGTATTTAATTCCGATGCAATTTCTGTGTTTCATCGTCAATAAGAACGTCCAAGGGATACAGTAAACGTGAAGTGAAGCATAGGAATCTATAACTAGTGTCACAGGAATGGATCAAAACATAGTCAGTAAGAAGAGTCAGTCTCTTCTACTTAAGTCGTCATTGTGCCTTTTGTATTTAATTCATATGCAATTTCTGTGTATCAACGTCAATCTGAAGGTCCAAGGGATACAGTAAAACTGAAGTAAAGCATCGGAATCTATAACTAGTGTCACAGGATTGGTTCAAACCATAGACAGTAAGAAGATACAGACTTCTTGTACTTAAGTCGGCATTGTGCACTTTGTATTTGATTCCGATGCAATTTCTGTGTTTCATTGTCAATAAGAAGGTCCAGGGGATACAGTATACCTGAAGTGAATCATCGGAATCTAAAACTAGTGTCACAGGAATGGTCAGTAGGAAGAGTCAGTCTTCTTGTCCTTAAGACGGCATTGTGCCTTTTGTATTTAATTCCGATGCAATTTCTGTGTTTCATCGTCAATAAGGAGGTCCAAGGGATACAGTAAACCTGAAGTGAAGCAACGGAATCTATAACTAGTGTTACAGGAATGGTTCAAAGCATAGTCAGTAAGAAGTGTCGGTCTTCATGTACTTAAGTCGGCATTGTGCCTTTTGTATTTAAATCTGATGCAATTTCTGTGTTTCATCGTCAATAACAAGGTCCAAGGAATACAGTAAACTTGAAGTGAAGCATCGGAATCTATAACTCGTGTCACAGGAATGGTTCAAAACATAGTCAGTAAGAAGTGTCTGTCTTCATGTACTTAAGTTGGCATTGTGCCTTTTGTATTTAATTCCGATGCAATTTCTGTGTTTCATCGTCAATTAGAAGGTCCGAGGGATACAGTAAACCTGAAGTGAAGCATCGGAATCTATAACTAGTGTCACAGGAATGGTCAGTAGGAAGAGTCAGTCTTCTTGTCCTTAAGTCGGCATTGAGCCTTTTGTATTTAATTCCGATGCAATTTCTGTGTTTCATCGTCAATAAGAAGGTCCAAGGGATACAGTAAACCTGAAGTGAAGCATCGGAATCTATAACTAGTGTTACATGAGTGGTTCAAAACATAGTCAGTAGGAAGTGTCGGTCTTCATGTACTTAAGTCGGCATTGTGCCTTTTGTATTTAATTTCTATGCAATTTCTGTGTTTCATCGTCAATAAGAAGGTCCAAAGGATACAGTAAACCTAGAGTGAAGCATCGGAATCTATAACTAGTGTCTCAGGAATGGTTCAAAACATAGTCAGTAAGAAGTGTCGGTCTTCGTGTACTTAGGTCGGCATTGTGCCTTTTGTTTTTAATTCCGATGCAATTTCTGTGTTTCATCGTCAATAAAAATGTCCAAGGGATACAGAAAACCTGAAGTGAAGCATCGGAATCTATAACTAGTGTCAAAGGAATGATTCAATACATTGTCAGTAAGAAGTGTCGGTCTTCATGTACTTAAGTCGGCATTGTGCCTTTTGTATTTAATTCCGATGCAATTTCTGTGTTTCATCGTCAATAAGAAGGTCCAAGGGATACAGTAAACCTGAAGTGAGGCATCGGAATCAATAACTAGTGTCACAAGAATGGTCAGTAGGAAGAGTCTGTCTTCTTGTCCTTAAGTCGGCATTGTGCCATTTGTATTTAATTCCGATGCAATTTCTGTGTTTCATCGTCAATAAGAAGGTCCAAGAGATACAGTACACCTGAAGTGAAGAGTCGGATTCTATAAATAGTGTCACAGGAATGGTCAGTAGGAAGAGTCAGTCTTCTTGTCCTTAAGTCGGCATTGTGCCTTTTGTATGTAATTCCAATGCAATTTCTGTGTTTCATCGTCAATAAGAAGGTCCAAGGGATACAGTAAACCTGAACTGAAGCATCGGAATCTATAAGTAGTATCACAGGAATGGTCAGTAGGAAGAGTCAGTCGTCCTGTCCTTAAGTCTGCATTGTGCCTTTTGTATTTAATTCCGATGCAATTTCTGTGTTTCATCGTCAATAAGAGGGTCAAAGGGATACCGTAAACCTGAACTGAAGCATCGGAATCTATAACTAGTGTCACAGGGATGGTTCAAAACATAGTCAGTAAGAAGTGTCGGTCTTAATGTACTTACGTCGGCATTGTGGCTTTTGTATTTAATTCCGATGCAATTTCTGTGTTTCATCGTCAATAAGAAGTTCCAAGGCATACAGTAAACCTTAAGTGAAGCATCGGAATGTATAACTAGTGTCACAGGAATGGTCAGTAGGAAGAATCAGTCAGCTTGTCCTTAAGGCGGCATTGTGGCTTTTGTACTTAATTCCGATGCAATTGCTGTGTTTCATCGTCAATAAGAAGGTCCAAGGGATACAGTAAACCTGAAGTGAAGCATCGGAATCTATAACTAGTGTCACAGGAATGGTCAGTAGGAAGAGTCAGTCTTCTTGTCCTTAAGTCGGCATTGTGCCTTTTGTATTTAATTCCGATGCAATTTCTGTGTTTCATCGACAATAAGAGGGTCCAAGGGATACAGTAAACCTGAAGTGAAGCATGGGGACCTATTACTAGTGTCACAGAAATGGTTCAAAACATAGTCAGTAAGAAGTGTCGGTCTTCATGTACTTAAGTCGGCATTGTGCCTTTTGTATTTAATTCCGATGCAATTTCTGTGTTTCATCGTCAATAAGAAGGTCCAAGGGATACAGTAAACCTGAAGTGAGGCATCGGAATCAATAACTAGTGTCACAGGAATGGTTCAAAACATAGTTAAGAAGAAGTGTCGCTCTTCATGTACTTAAGTCGGCATTGTGGCTTTTGTATTTAATTCCAATGCAATTTCTGTGTTTCATAGTCAATAAGAAGGTCCAAGGGATACAGTAAACATGAAGTGAAGCATCGGAATCCATAACTAGAGTCACAGGAATGGTTCAAAACATAGTTAAGAAGAAGTGTCGCTCTTCATGTACTTAAGTCGGCATTGTGGCTTTTGTATTTAATTCCAATGCAATTTCTGTGTTTCATAGTCAATAAGAAGGTCCAAGGGATACAGTAAACATGAAGTGAAGCATCGGAATCCATAACTAGAGTCACAGGAATGGTCAGTAGGAAGAGTCAATCTACTTGTCCTTAAGTCGGCATTGTGCCTTTTGTATTTAATTCCGATGCAATTTCTGTGTTTCATCGTCAATAAGAGGGCCCAAGGGATACCGTAAACCTGAACTATAGCATCGGAATCTATAACTAGTGTCACAGGAATGGTTCAAAACATAGTCAGTAAGAAGTGTCGGCCGTCATGTACTTAAGTCGGCATTGTGCCTTTTGTATTTAATTCCGATGCAATTTCTGTGTTTCATCGTCAATAAGAAGGTCCAAGGGATACAGTAAACCTTGAGTGAAGCATCGGCATCTATAACTAGTGTCACAGGAATGGTCAGTAGGAAGAATCAGTCTGCTTGTCCTTAAGTCGGCATTGTGCTTTTTGTATTTAATTCCGATGCAATTTCTGTGTTTCATCGTCAATAAGAAGGTCCAAGGGATACAGTAAACCTGAAGTGAAGCATCGGAATCTATAACTAGTGTCACAGGAATGGTCAGTAGGAAGAGTCAGTCTTCTTGTCCTTAAGTCGGTATTGTGCCTTTTGTATTTAATTCCGATGCAATTTCCGTGTTTCATCGTCAGTAAGAAGGTGCAAGGGATACAGTAAACCTGAAGTGAAGCATCGGGATTTATAACGAGTGTCACAGGAATGGTTCAAAACATAGTCAGTACGAAGTGTAGGTCTTCATGTACCTAAGTCGGCATTGTGCCTTTTGTATTTAGTTCCGATGCAATTTCTGTGTTTCAACGTCAATAAGAAGGTCCAAGGGATACAGTAAACCTGAAGTGAAGCATCGGAATCTTTAACTAGTGTCACAGGATTGGTCAGTAGGAAGAGTCAGTTTTCTTGTCCTTAAGTCGGCATTATGCCTTTTGTATTTAATTCCGATGCAACTTCTGTGTTTCATCGTCAATAAGAAGGTACAAGGGATACAGTAAACCTGAAGTGATGCATCGGAATCTATAACTTGTGTCACAGGAATGGTTCATATCATAGTCAGTAAGAAGTGTCGGTCTTCATGCACTTCAGTCGGCATTGTGCCTTTTGTATTTAATTCCGATGCAATTTCTGTTTTTCATCGTCAATAAGAGGGTCCAAGGGATACAGTAAACCTGAAGTGAAGCATCGGAATCTATAACTAGTGTCACAGGAATGGTCAGTACGAAGAGTCAGTCTTCTTGTCCTAAGTCAGCATTGTGCCTTTTGTATTTAATTCCGATGCAATTTCTGTGTTTCATCGTCAATAAGAAGGTCCAAGGGATACAGAAAAACTGGAGTGATGCATCGGAATCTATAACTAGTGTCACAGGAATGGTCAGCAGGAAGAGTCAATCTTCACGTCCTTATGTCGGCATTCTGCCTTTTGTATTTAATTCCGATGCAATTTCTGTGTCTCATCGTCAATAAGAAGGTCCAAGGGATACAGTAAACCTGAAGTGAATCATCGGAATCTATAACTAATGTCACAGGAATAGTTCAAATCATAGCCAGTAAGAAGTGTCGGTCTTCATGTACGTATGTCGGCATTGTGGCTTTTGTATTTAATTCCGATGCAATTTCTGTGTTTCATCGTCAATAAGAAGGTCCAAGGGATACAGTAAACCTGGTGTGAAGATTCGGAATCTATAACTACTGTCACAGGAATGGTCAGTAGGAAGAGTCAGTCTTCTTGTCCTTAAGTCGGCATTGTGCATTTTGTATTTGATTCCGATGCAATTTCTGGGTTTCATCGCCAATAAGAAGGTCCAAGGGATACAGTAAACCTGAAGTGAAACATCGGAATCTATAACTAGTGTCACAGGAATGGTTCAAAACATAGTCAGTAAGAAATGTCGGTCTTCATGTACTTAAGCCGGCATTGTGCCTTTTGTATGTAATTCCGATGCAATTTCTGTGTTTCATCGTCAATAAGAAGGTCCAAGATGTACAGTAAACCTGAAGTGAAGCATCGGAATCTATAACTAATTCCGATGCAATTTCTGTGTTTCATCGTCAATTAGAAGGTCCAAGGGATACAGTAAACCTGAAGTGAAGCATCGGAATCTATAACTAGTGTCACAAGGATGGTTCAAAACATAGTCAGTAAGAAGCGTCGCTCTTCATGTACTTAGATCGGCATTGTGCCTTTTGTATTTAATTCCGATGCAATTTCTGTGTTTCATCATCAATAAGAAGGTCCAAGGGATACAGTAAACCTGAAGTGAAGCATCGGAATCTGTAACTAGTGTCACAGGAATGGTCAGTAGGAAGAGTCAGTCTTCTTGTCCTTAAGTCGGCGTATTGCCTTTTGTATTTAATTCCGATGCAATTTCTGTGTTTCATCGTCAATAAGAGGGTCCAAGGGATACAGTAAACCTGACGTGAAGGATCGGAATCTATAACTAGTGTTGCGGGAATGGTTCAAACATAGTCAGTAAGAAGTGTCGGTCTTTATGTACTTAGGTCGGCATTCTGCGTTTTGTATTTAATCCCGATGCAATTTCTGTGTTTCATCGTCAATAAGAAGGTCCAAGGGATACAGTAAACCTGGCGTGAAGCATCGGAATCTATAACTAGTGTCACAGGAATGGTTCAAATCATAGTCTGTAAGAAGTGTCGGTCTTCATGTACGTAAGTCGGCATTGTGCCTTTTGTATTTAATTCCGATGCAATATGTGTGTTTCATCGTCAATAAGAAGGTCCAAGGGATACAGTAAACCTGAAGTGAAGCATCGGAATCTATAGCTAGTGTCACAGGAATGGTTCAAATCATAGTCAGTAAGAAGTGTCGGTCTTCATGTACTTAAGTCGGCATTGTGCCTTTTGTATTTAATTCCGATGCAATTTCTGTATTTCATCGTCAATAAGAAGGTCCAAGGGATACAGTAAACCTGAAGTGAAGCATCGTAATCTATAACTAGTGTCACAGGAATGGTCAGTAGTAAGAGTCAGTCTTCTTGTCCTTAAGTCGGCATTGTGCCTTTTGTATTTAATTCCGATGCAATTTCTGTGTTTCATCGTCAATACGAAGGTCCAAGGGATACAGTAAACCTGAAGTGCAGCATCGGAATCTATAACTATTGTCACAGGAATGGTCAGTAGGAAGAGTCAGTCTTCTTGTCCTTAAGTCGGCATTCTGCATTTTGTATTTGATTCCGATGCAATTTCTGGGTTTCATCGCCAATAAGAAGGTCCAAGGGATACAGTAAACCTGAAGTGAAGCATCGGAATCTGTAACTAGTGTCACAGGAATGGTCAGTAGGAAGAGTCAGTCTACTTGTCCTTAAGTCGGCATTGTGCCTTTTGTATTTAATTCCCATGCACTTTCTGTGTTTCATCGTCAACAAGAAGGTCCAAGGGATACAGTAAACCTGAAGCGGAGCATCGGAATCTAAAACTAGTGTTACAGGAATGGTTCAAAACATAGTCAGTAAGAAGTGTCGGTCTTCATGTACTTAAGTTGGCATTATGCCTTTTGCATTTAATTCCGATGCAATATCTGTGTTTCATCGACAATAAGAAGGTCCAAGGGATACAGTAAACCTGGTGTGAAGAATCGGAATCTATAACTACTGTCACAGGAATGGTCAGTAGGAAGAGTCAGTCTTCTTGTCCTTAAGTCGGCATTCTGCATTTTGTATTTGATTCCGATGCAATTTCTGGGTTTCATCGCCAATAAGAAGGTCCAAGGGATACAGTAGACCTGGAGTGAAGCAATGGAATCTATAACTAGTGTCACAGGAATGGTCAGAAGGAAGAGTCAATCTTCACGTCCTTATGTCGGCATTCAACCTTCTGTATTTAATTCTGATGCAATTTCTGTGTTTCATCGTCAATAAGAAGGTCCAAGGGATACAGTAAACCTGAAGTGAAACATCGGAATCTATAACTAGTGTCACAGGAATGGTTCAAAACATAGTCAGTAAGAAACGTCGGTCTTCATGTACTTAAGTCGGCATTGTGCCTTTTGTATGTAATTCCGATGCAATATCTGTACTTCATCGTCAATAAGAAGGTCCAAGATGTACAGTAAACCTGACGTGAAGCATCGGAATCTATAACTAGTGTCACAGGAATGGTCAGTGGGAAGAGTCAGTCTTCTTGTCCTTAAGTCGGCGCTGTGCATTTTATATTTAATTCAGATGCTATTTCTGTGTTTTATCGTCAATAAGAAGGTCCAAGGGATACAGTACACCTGAAGTGAAGCATCGGAATCTATAACTAGTGTCACTGGAATGGTTCAAAACATAGTCAGTAAGAAGTGTCGGTCTTCAAGTACTTTAGTCGGCATTGTGCCTTTTGTATTCAATTCCGATGCAATTTCTGTGTTTCATCATCAATAGGAAGGTCCAAGGGATACAGTAAACCTGGAGTGAAGCATCGGAATCTATAACTAGTGTCACAGGAATGGTTCAAAACATAGTCATTTAGAAGTGTCGGTCTTCATGTACTTCAGTCGGCATTTTGCCTTTGGTATTTAATTCCGATGCAATTTCTGTGTTTCATCGTCAATTAGAAGGTCCAAGGGATACAGTAAAACTGAAGTGATGCATCGGAATCTATAACTAGTGTCACAGGAATGGTTCATATCATAGTCAGTAAAAAGTGTCGGTCTTCATGCACTTCAGTCGGCATTGTGCCTTTTGTATTTAATTCCGATGCAATTTCTGTTTTTCATCGTCAATAAGAGGGTCCAAGGGATACAGTAAACCTGAAGTGAAGCATCGGAATCTATAACTAGTGTCACAGGAATGGTCAGTACGAAGAGTCAGTCTTCTTGTCCTAAGTCAGCATTGTGCCTTTTGTATTTAATTCCGATGCAATTTCTGTGTTTCATCGTCAATAAGAAGGTCCAAGGGATACAGAAAAACTGGAGTGATGCATCGGAATCTATAACTAGTGTCACAGGAATGGTCAGCAGGAAGAGTCAATCTTCACGTCCTTATGTCGGCATTCTGCCTTTTGTATTTAATTCCGATGCAATTTCTGTGTCTCATCGTCAATAAGAAGGTCCAAGGGATACAGTAAACCTGAAGTGAATCATCGGAATCTATAACTAATGTCACAGGAATAGTTCAAATCATAGCCAGTAAGAAGTGTCGGTCTTCATGTACGTATGTCGGCATTGTGGCTTTTGTATTTAATTCCGATGCAATTTCTGTGTTTCATCGTCAATAAGAAGGTCCAAGGGATACAGTAAACCTGGTGTGAAGAATCGGAATCTATAACTACTGTCACAGGAATGGTCAGTAGGAAGAGTCAGTCTTCTTGTCCTTAAGTCGGCATTGTGCATTTTGTATTTGATTCCGATGCAATTTCTGGGTTTCATCGCCAATAAGAAGGTCCAAGGGATACAGTAAACCTGAAGTGAAACATCGGAATCTATAACTAGTGTCACAGGAATGGTTCAAAACATAGTCAGTAAGAAATGTCGGTCTTCATGTACTTAAGTCGGCATTGTGCCTTTTGTATGTAATTCCGATGCAATTTCTGTGTTTCATCGTCAATAAGAAGGTCCAAGATGTACAGTAAACCTGAAGTGAAGCATCGGAATCTATAACTAGTGTCACAGGAATGGTCAGTAGGAAGAGTCAGTCTTCTTGTCCTTAAGTCGGCGCTGTGCATTTTATATTTAATTCAGATGCAATTTCTGTGTTTTACCGTCAATAAGAAGGTCCAAGGGATACAGTACACCTGAAGTGAAGCATCGGAATCTATAACTAGTGTCACTGGAATGGTTCAAAACATAGTCAGTAAGAAGTGTCGGTCTTCAAGTACTTTAGTCGGCATTGTGCCTTTTGTATTCAATTCCGATGCAATTTCTGTGTTTCATCGTCAATAAGAAGGTCCAAGGGATACAGTAAACCTGGAGTGAAGCATCGGAATCTATAACTAGTGTCACAGGAATGGTTCAAAACATAGTCATTAAGAAGTGTCGGTCTTCATGTACTGAAGTCGGCATTTTGCCTTTGGTATTTAATTCCGATTCAATTTCTGTGTTTCATCGTCAATTAGAAGGTCCAAGGGATACAGTAAACCTGAAGTGAAGCATCGGAATCTATAACTAGTGTCACAGGAATGATTCAAAACATAGTCAGTAAGAAGCGTCGCTCTTCATGTACTTAGATCGGCATTGTGCCTTTTGTATTTAATTCCGATGCAATTTCTGTGTTTCATCATCAATAAGAAGGTCCAAGGGATACAGTAAACCTGAAGTGAAGCATCGGAATCTGTAACTAGTGTCACAGGAATGGTCAGTAGGAAGAGTCAGTCTTCTTGTCCTTAAGTCGGCGTATTGCCTTTTGTATTTAATTCCGATGCAATTCCTGTGTTTCATCGTCAATAAGAGGGTCCAAGGGATACAGTAAACCTGACGTGAAGGATCGGAATCTATAACTAGTGTTGCGGGAATGGTTCAAACATAGTCAGTAAGAAGTGTCGGTCTTTATGTACTTAAGTCGGCATTCTGCGTTTTGTATTTAATCCCGATGCAATTTCTGTGTTTCATCGTCAATAAGAAGGTCCAAGGGATACAGTAAACCTGGCGTGAAGCATCGGAATCTATAACTAGTGTCACAGGAATGGTTCAAATCATAGTCAGTAAGAAGTGTCGGTCTTCATGTACGTAAGTCGGCATTGTGCCTTTTGTATTTAATTCCGATGCAATATGTGTGTTTCATCGTCAATAAGAAGGTCCAAGGGATACTGTAAACCTGAAGTGAAGCATCGGAATCTATAGCTAGTGTCACAGGAATGGTTCAAATCATAGTCAGTAAGAAGTGTCGGTCTTCATGTACTTAAGTCGGCATTGTGCCTTTTGTATTTAATTCCGATGCAATTTCTGTATTTCATCGTCAATAAGAAGGTCCAAGGGATACAGTAAACCTGAAGTGAAGCATCGTAATCTATAACTAGTGTCACAGGAATGGTCAGTAGTAAGAGTCAGTCTTCTTGTCCTTAAGTCGGCATTGTGCCTTTTGTATTTAATTCCGATGCAATTTCTGTGTTTCATCGTCAATACGAAGGTCCAAGGGATACAGTAAACCTGAAGTGCAGCATCGGAATCTATAACTATTGTCACAGGAATGGTCAGTAGGAAGAGTCAGTCTTCTTGTCCTTAAGTCGGCATTGTGCCTTTTGTATTTAATTCCCATGCACTTTCTGTGTTTCATCGTCAACAAGAAGGTCCAAGGAATACAGTAAACCTGAAGCGGAGCATCGGAATCTAAAACTAGTGTTACAGGAATGGTTCAAAACAAAGTCAGTAAGAAGTGTCGGTCTTCATGTACTTAAGTTGGCATTATGCCTTTTGCATTTAATTCCGATGCAATATCTGTGTTTCATCGACAATAAGAAGGTCCAAGGGATACAGTAAACCTGGTGTGAAGAATCGGAATCTATAACTACTGTCACAGGAATGGTCAGTAGGAAGAGTCAGTCTTCTTGTGCTTAAGTCGGCATTGTGCATTTTGTATTTGATTCCGATGCAATTTCTGGGTTTCATCGCCAATAAGAAGGTCCAAGGGATACAGTAGACCTGGAGTGAAGCAATGGAATCTATAACTAGTGTCACAGGAATGGTCAGCAGGAAGAGTCAATCTTCACGTCCTTATGTCGGCATTCAACCTTCTGTATTTAATTCTGATGCAATTTCTGTGTTTCATCGTCAATAAGAAGGTCCAAGGGATACAGTAAACCTGAAGTGAAACATCGGAATCTATAACTAGTGTCACAGGAATGGTTCAAAACATAGTCAGTAAGAAACGTCGGTCTTCATGTACTTAAGTCGGCATTGTGCCTTTTGTATGTAATTCCGATGCAATTTCTGTACTTCATCGTCAATAAGAAGGTCCAAGATGTACAGTAAACCTGACGTGAAGCATCGGAATCTATAACTAGTGTCACAGGAATGGTCAGTGGGAAGAGTCAGTCTTCTTGTCCTTAAGTCGGCGCTGTGCATTTTATATTTAATTCAGATGCAATTTCTGTGTTTTATCGTCAATAAGAAGGTCCAAGGGATACAGTACACCTGAAGTGAAGCATCGGAATCTATAACTAGTGTCACTGGAATGGTTCAAATGATAGTCAGTAAGAAGTGTCGGTCTTCAAGTACTTTAGTCGGCATTGTGCCTTTTGTATTCAATTCCGATGCAATTTCTGTGTTTCATCATCAATAGGAAGGTCCAAGGGATACAGTAAACCTGGAGTGAAGCATCGGAATCTATAACTAGTGTCACAGGAATGGTTCAAAACATAGTCATTTAGAAGTGTCGGTCTTCATGTACTTAAGTCGGCATTGTGCCTTTGGTATTTAATTCCGATGCAATTTCTGTGTTTCATCGTCAATTAGAAGGTCCAAGGGATACAGTAAACCTGAAGTGAAGCATCGGAATCTATAACTAGTGTCACAGGAATGGTTCAAAACATAGTCATTAAGAAGCGTCGGTCTTCATGTACTTAGACCGGCATTGTGCCTTTTGTATTTAATTCCGATGCAATTTCTGTGTTTCATCATCAATAGGAAGGTCCAAGGGATACAGTAAACCTGAAGTGAAGCATCGGAATCTGTAACTAGTGTCACAGGAATGGTCAGTAGGAAGAGTCAGTCTTCTTGTCCTTAAGTCGGCGTATTGCCTTTTGTATTTAATTCCGATGCAATTTCTGTGTTTCATCGTCAATAAGAAGGTCCAAGGGATACAGTAAACCTGACGTGAAGGATCGGAATCTATAACTAGTGTTGCAGGAATGGTTCAAAACATAGTCAGTAAGAAGTAACGGTCTTTATGTACTTATGTCGGCATTGTGCCTTTTGTATTTAATCCCGATGCAATTTCTGTGTTTCATCGTCAATAAGAAGGTCCAAGGGATACAGTAAACCTGAAGTGAAGCATCGGAATCTATAAGTAGTATCACAGGAATGGTCAGTAGGAAGAGTCAGTCGTCCTGTCCTTAAGTCTGCATTGTGCCTTTTGTATTTAATTCCGATGCAATTTCTGTGTTTCATCGTCAATAAGAGGGTCCAAGGGATACAGTAAACCTGACGTGAAGGATCGGAATCTATAACTAGTGTCACAGGGATGGTTCAAAACATAGTCAGTAAGAAGTGTCGGTCTTAATGTACTTACGTCGGCATTGTGGCTTTTGTATTTAATTCCGATGCAATTTCTGTGTTTCATCGTCAATAAGAAGTTCCAAGGCATACAGTAAACCTTGAGTGAAGCATCGGAATGTATAACTAGAGTCACAGGAGTGGTCAGTAGGAAGAATCAGTCAGCTTGTCCTTAAGGCGGCATTGTGGCTTTTGTACTTAATTCCGATGCAATTTCTGTGTTTCATCGTCAATAAGAAGGTCCAAGGGATACAGTAAACCAGAAGTGAAGCATCGGAATCTATAACTAGTGTCACAGGAATGGTCAGTAGGAAGAGTCAGTCTTCTTGTCCTTAAGTCGGCATTGTGCCTTTTGTATTTAATTCCGATGCAATTTCCGTGTTTCATCGTCAGTAAGAAGCTGCAAGGGATACAGTAAACCTGAAGTGAAGCATCGGGATTTATAACGAGTGTCACAGGAATGGTTCAAAACATAGTCAGTACGAGGTGTCGGTCTTCATGTACCTAAGTCGGCATTGTGCCTTTTGTATTTAGTTCCGATGCAATTTCTGTGTTTCAACGTCAATAAGAAGGTCCAAGGGATACAGTAAACCTGAAGTGAAGCATCGGAATCTTTAACTAGTGTCACAGGATTGGTCAGTAGGAAGAGTCAGTTTTCTTGTCCTTAAGTCGGCATTATGCCTTTTGTATTTAATTCCGATGCAACTTCTGTGTTTCATCGTCAATAAGAAGGTACAAGGGATACAGTAAACCTGAAGTGATGCATCGGAATCTATAACTAGCGTCACAGGAATGGTTCATATCATAGTCAGTAAGAAGTGTCGGTCTTCATGCACTTCAGTCGGCATTGTGCCTTTTGTATTTAATTCCGATGCAATTTCTGTTTTTCATCGTCAATAAGAGGGTCCAAGGGATACAGTAAACCTGAAGTGAAGCATCGGAATCTATAACTAGTGTCACAGGAATGGTCAGTACGAAGAGTCAGTCTTCTTGTCCTAAGTCAGCATTGTGCCTTTTGTATTTAATTCCGATGCAATTTCTGTGTTTCATCGTCAATAAGAAGGTCCAAGGGATACAGAAAAACTGGAGTGATGCATCGGAATCTATAACTAGTTTCACAGGAATGGTCAGCAGGAAGAGTCAATCTTCACGTCCTTATGTCGGCATTCTGCATTTTGTATTTAATTCCGATGCAATTTCTGTGTCTCATCGTCAATAAGAAGGTCCAAGGGATACAGTAAACCTGAAGTGAATCATCGGAATCTATAACTAATGTCACAGGAATAGTTCAAATCATAGCCAGTAAGAAGTGTCGGTCTTCATGTACGTATGTCGGCATTGTGGCTTTTGTATTTAATTCCGATGCAATTTCTGTGTTTCATCGTCAATAAGAAGGTCCAAGGGATACAGTAAACCTGGTGTGAAGAATCGGAATCTATAACTACTGTCACAGGAATGGTCAGTAGGAAGAGTCAGTCTTCTTGTCCTTAAGTCGGCATTGTGCATTTTGTATTTGATTCCGATGCAATTTCTGGGTTTCATCGCCAATAAGAAGGTCCAAGGGATACAGTAAACCTGAAGTGAAACATCGGAATCTATAACTAGTGTCACAGGAATGGTTCAAAACATAGTCAGTAAGAAATGTCGGTCTTCATGTACTTAAGTCGGCATTGTGCCTTTTGTATGTAATTCCGATGCAATTTCTGTGACTCATCGTCAATAAGATGGTCCAAGGGATACAGTAAACCTGAAGTGAAGCATCGGAATCTATAACTAGTGTCACTGGAATGGTTCAAAACATAGTCAGTAAGAAGTGTCGGTCTTCAAGTACTTTAGTCGGCATTGTGCCTTTTGTATTCAATTCCGATGCAATTTCTGTGTTTCATCGTCAATAAGAAGGTCCAAGGGATACAGTAAACCTGGAGTGAAGCATCGGAATCTATAACTAGTGTCACAGGAATGGTTCAAAACATAGTCATTAAGAAGTGTCGGTCTTCATGTACTTAAGTCGGCATTTTGCCTTTTGTATTCAATTCCGATGCAATTTCTGTGTTTCATCGTCAATAAGAAGGTCCAAGGGATACAGTAAACCTGAAGTGAAGCATCGGAATCTATAACTAGTGTCACAGGAATGGTTCAAAACATAGTCAGTAAGAAGCGTCGCTCTTCATGTACTTAGATCGGCATTGTGCCTTTTGTATTTAATTCCGATGCAATTTCTGTGTTTCATCATCAATAAGAAGGTCCAAGGGATACAGTAAACCTGAAGTGAAGCATCGGAATCTGTAACTAGTGTCACAGGAATGGTCAGTAGGAAGAGTCAGTCTTCTTGTCCTTAAGTCGGCGTATTGCCTTTTGTATTTAATTCCGATGCAATTTCTGTGTTTCATCGTCAATAAGAGGGTCCAAGGGATACAGTAAACCTGACGTGAAGGATCGGAATCTATAACTAGTGTTGCGGGAATGGTTCAAACATAGTCAGTAAGAAGTGTCGGTCTTTATGTACTTAAGTCGGCATTCTGCGTTTTGTATTTAATCCCGATGCAATTTCTGTGTTTCATCGTCAATAAGAAGGTCCAAGGGATACAGTAAACCTGGCGTGAAGCATCGGAATCTATAACTAGTGTCACAGGAGTGGTTCAAATCATAGTCAGTAAGAAGTGTCGGTCTTCATGTACGTAAGTCGGCATTGTGCCTTTTGTATTTAATTCCGATGCAATATGTGTGTTTCATCGTCAATAAGAAGGTCCAAGGGATACAGTAAACCTGAAGTGAAGCATCGGAATCTATAGCTAGTGTCACAGGAATGGTTCAAATCATAGTCAGTAAGAAGTGTCGGTCTTCATGTACTTAAGTCGGCATTGTGCCTTTTGTATTTAATTCCGATGCAATTTCTGTATTTCATCGTCAATAAGAAGGTCCAAGGGATACAGGAAACCTGAAGTGAAGCATCGTAATCTATAACTAGTGTCACAGGAATGGTCAGTAGTAAGAGTCAGTCTTCTTGTCCTTAAGTCGGCATTGTGCCTTTTGTATTTAATTCCGATGCAATTTCTGTGTTTCATCGTCAATACGAAGGTCCAAGGGATACAGTAAACCTGAAGTGCAGCATCGGAATCTATAACTATTGTCACAGGAATGGTCAGTAGGAAGAGTCAGTCTTCTTGTCCTTAAGTCGGCATTGTGCCTTTTGTATTTAATTCCCATGCACTTTCTGTGTTTCATCGTCAACAAGAAGGTCCAAGGGATACAGTAAACCTGAAGCGGAGCATCGGAATCTAAAACTAGTGTTACAGGAATAGTTCAAAACATAGTCAGTAAGAAGTGTCGGTCTTCATGTACTTAAGTTGGCATTATGCCTTTTGCATTTAATTCCGATGCAATATCTGTGTTTCATCGACAATAAGAAGGTCCAAGGGATACAGTAAACCTGGTGTGAAGAATCGGAATCTATAACTACTGTCACAGGAATGGTCAGTAGGAAAAGTCAGTCTTCTTGTCCTTAAGTCGGCATTGTGGATTTTGTATTTGATTCCGATGCAATTTCTGGGTTTCATCGCCAATAAGAAGGTCCAAGGGATACAGTAGACCTGGAGTGAAGCAATGGAATCTATAACTAGTGTCACAGGAATGGTCAGCAGGAAGAGTCAATCTTCACGTCCTTATGTCGGCATTCAACTTTCTGTATTTAATTCTGATGCAATTTCTGTGTTTCATCGTCAATAAGAAGGTCCAAGGGATACAGTAAACCTGAAGTGAAACATCGGAATCTATAACTAGTGTCACAGGAACGGTTCAAAACATAGTCAGTAAGAAACGTCGGTCTTCATGTACTTAAGTCGGCATTGTTCCTTTTGTATGTAATTCCGATGCAATTTCTGTACTTCATCGTCAATAAGAAGGTCCAAGATGTACAGTAAACCTGACGTGAAGCATCGGAATCTATAACTAGTGTCACAGGAATGGTCAGTGGGAAGAGTCAGTCTTCTTGTCCTTAAGTCGGCGCTGTGCATTTTATATTTAATTCAGATGCAATTTCTGTGTTTTATCGTCAATACGAAGGTCCAAGGGATACAGTACACCTGAAGTGAAGCATCGGAAACTATAACTAGTGACACTGGAATGGTTCAAAACATAGTCAGTAAGAAGTGTCGGTCTTCAAGTACTTTAGTCGGCATTGTGCCTTTTGTATTCAATTCCGATGCAATTTCTGTGTTTCATCGTCAATAAGAAGGTCCAAGGGATACAGTAAACCTGACGTGAAGGATCGGAATCTATAACTAGTGTTGCAGGAATGGTTCAAAACATAGTCAGTAAGAAGTGTCGGTCTTTATGTACTTATGTCGGCATTGTGCCTTTTGTATTTAATCCCGATGCAATTTCTGTGTTTCATCGTCAATAAGAAGGTCCAAGGGATACAGTAAACCTGGCGTGAAGCATCGGAATCTATAACTAGTGTCACAGGAATGGTTCAAATCATAGTCAGTAAGAAGTGTCGGTCTTCATGTACGTACGTCGGCATTGTGCCTTTTGTATTTAATTCCGATGCAATATGTGTGTTTCATCGTCAATAAGAAGGTCCAAGGGATACAGTAAACCTGAAGTGAAGCATCGGAATCTATAGCTAGTGTCACAGGAATGGCCAGTAGGAAGAGTCAGTCTTCTTGTCCTTAATTCGGCATTGTGCCTTTTGTATTTATTTCCGATGCAATTTCTGTATTTCATCGTCAATAAGAAGGTCCAAGGGATACAGTAAACCTGAAGTGAAGCATCGGATTCTGTAACTAGTGTTACAGGAATGGTTCAAAACATAGTCAGTAAGAAGTGTCGGTCTACATGTACTTAAGTCGGCTTTCTGCCTTTTGTATTTAATTCCGATGCAATTTCTGTGTTTCTTCGTCAATACGGAGGTCCAAGGGATACAGTAAACCCGAAGTGAAGCATCGGAATCTATAACTAGTGTCACAGGAATGGTTCAAATCATAGTCAGTAAGAAGTGTCGGTCTTCATGTACTTAAGTCGGCATTGTGCCTTTTGTATTTAATTCCGATGCAATTTCTGTATTTCATCGTCAATAATAAGGTCCACGGGATACAGTAAACCTGAAGTGAAGCATCGTAATCTATAACTAGTGTCACAGGAATGGTCAGTAGTAAGAGTCAGTCTTCTTGTCCTTAAGTCGGCATTGTTCCTTTTGTATTTAATTCCGATGCAATTTCTGTGTTTCATCGTCAATAAGAAGGTCCTAGGGATACAGTAAACCTGAAGTGCAGCATCGGAATCTATAACTAGTGTCACAGGAATGGTCAGTAGGAAGAGTCAGTCTTCTTGTCCTTAAGTCGGCATTGTGCCTTTTGTATTTAATTCCCATGCAATTTCTGTGTTTCATCGTCAACAAGAAAGTCCAAGGGATACAGTAAACCTGAAGCGGAGCATCGGAATCTATAACTAGTGTTACAGGAATGGTTCAAAACATAGTCAGTAAGACATGTCGGTCTTCATGTACTTAAGTCGGCATTGTGCCTTTTGCATTTACTTCCTATGCAATTTCTGTGTTTCATCGTCAATAAGAACTTTCAAGGGATACAGTAAACCAGGAGTGAAGCATCGGAATCTAAAACTAGTGTCTCAGGAATGGTTGAAATCATAGTCAGTAAGAAGTGTCGGTCTTCATGTACTTAAGTCGGCATTGTGACCTTTGTATTTAATTCCGATGCGATTTCTGTGTTTCATCATCAATAAGAAGGTCCAAGGGACACAGTAAGCCTGAAGTGGAGCATCGGAATCCATAACTAGTGTCACAGGAATGGTTCATAACTTAGTCACGAAGAAGTGTCCCCCTTCATGTACTTAAATCGGCATTGTGCCTTTTGTATTTAATTCCGATGCAAATTCTGTGTTTCATCGTCAATAAGAAGGTCCAAGGGATACAGTAAACCTGAAGTGAAGCATCAGAATCCATAACTAGTGTCACAGGAATGGTTCAAAACTTAGTCACGAAGAAGTGTCCTCCTTCATTAACTTAAATCGGCATTGTGCCTTTTGTATTTAATTCCGATGCAATTTCTGTGTTTCATCGTCAATAAGATAGTCCAAGAGATACAGTAAACAGAAGTGAAGCATTGGAATCTATAACTAGTGTCACAGGAATGGTCAGTGGGAAGAGTCAGTCTTCTTGTACTTAAGTCGGCATTGTGTCCTTAGTATTTAATTCCGATGCAATTTCTGTGTTTCAACGTCAATAAGAAGGTCCAAGGGATACAGTAAACCTGATGTGAAGCATCGGAATCTATAACTAGTGTCACAGGAATGGTTCAAAACATAGTCAGTAGGAAGTGTCGGTCTTCATGTACTTAAGTCGGCATTGTGCCTTTTGTATTTAATTCCGATGCAATTTCTGTGACTCATCGTCAATAAGAAGGTCCAAGGGTACAGTAAACCTGAAGTGAGGCATCGGAATCTATAACTAGTGTCAGAGGAATGGTTCAAAGCTTAGACAGTAGGAAGAGTCAGTCTTCTTGTACTTAAGTCGGCATTGTGCCTTTTGTATTTAATTCCGATGCAATATCTGTGTTTCATCGACAATAAGAAGGTCCAAGGGATACAGTAAACCTGGTGTGAAGAATCGGAATCTATAACTACTGTCACAGGAATGGTCAGTAGGGAGCGTCAGTCTTCTTGTCCTTAAGTCGGCATTGTGCCTTTTGTATTTAATTCCGACGCAATTTCTGTGTTTCATCGTCAATAAGAAGGTCCTAGGGATACAGTAAACCTGAAGTGAAGCATCGGAATCTATAACTAGTGTTACAGGAATGGTTCAAAACATAGTTAGTAAGAAGTGTCGGTCTTCATGCACTTAAGTCGGCATTGTGCCTTTTGTATTTAATTCCGATGCAATTTCTGTGTTTCATCGTCAATAAGAAGGTCCAAGGGATACGGTAAACCTGAAGTGAAGCATCGGAATCTATAACTAGTGTCACAGGAATGGTTCAAAACTTAGACATTAGGAAGAGTCAGTCTTTCTGTACTTAAGTCGGCATTGTGCTTTTGTATTTAATTCCGATGCAATTTCTGTGTTTCATCGTCAATAAGAAGGTCCAAGGGATACAGTAAACCTGGAGTGAAACATCGGAACCTATAACTAGTGTCACAGGAATGGTTCAAAACCTAGACAGTAGGAAGAGTCAGTCTTCTTGTACTTAAGTCGGCATTGTGATTTTTGTATTTAATTCCGATGCAATTTCTGCGTTTCATCGTCAATAAGAAGGTCCAAGGGATACAGTAAACCTGAAGTGAAGCATCAGAATATATAACTAGTGTCACTGGAATGGTTCATTACATAGTCAGTAAGAAGTGTCGATCTTCATGTACTTAAGTCGGCATTGTGCCTTTTGTATGTAATTCCGATGCAATTTCTGTGTTTCATCGTCAATAAGAAGGTCCAAGGGATACAGTACACCTGAAGTGAAGCATCGGAATCTATAACTAGTGTCACAGGAATGGTCAGTAGGAAGAGTCAGTCTTCTTGTCCTTAAGTCGGCATTGTGCCTTTTGTATTTAAATCCCATGCAATTTCTGTGTTTCATCGTCAATAAGAAGGTCAGAGGGATACAGTAAACCTGGAGTGAATCATCGGAATCTATAACTAGTGTCACAGGAATGGTTCAAAACATAGACAGTAAGAAGTGTCGGTCTTCATGTACTTAAGTCGGCATTGTGCCTTTTGCATTTAATTCCGATGCAATTTCTGTGTTTCATCGTCAATAAGAAGGCCCAAGGTATACAGTAAACCTGAAATGAAGCATCGGATTCTGTAACTAGTGTCACAGGAATGGTTCAAAACATAGTCATTAAGAAGTGTCGGTCTTCATGTACTTATGTCGGCATTGTGCCTTTTGTATTTAATTGCGATGCAATTTCTATGTTTCATCGTCTATGAGAAGGTCCAAGGGATACTGTAAACCAGAAGTGAAGCATCGGAATCCATAACTAGTGTGACAGGAATGGTCAGTGGGAAGAGTCAGTCTTCTTGTCCTTATGTCGCCATTGTGCCTTTTGTATTTAATTCCGTTGCAATTTCTGTGTTTCATCGTCAATAAGAAGGCCCAAGGGATACAGTAAACCTGAAGTGAAGCATCGGAATCTATAACTGGTGTTACAGGAATGGTTCAAAACAAAGTCAGTAAGAAGTGTCGGTCTTCATGTACTTAAGTCGGCATTGTGCCTTTTGTATTTAATTCCGATGCAATTTCTGTGTTTTATCGTCAATAAGAAGGTCCAAATGATACAGTAAATCTGAAGTGAAGCATCGGAATCTATAACTAGTGTCACAGGAATGGTTCAAACCTTAGACGGTAGGAAGAGTCAGTCTTCTTGTACTTAAGTCGGCATTGTGCCTTTTCTATTTAATTCCGATGCAATTTCTGTGTCTCATCGTCAATAAGAAGGTCCAAGGGATACGGTAAACCTGAAGTGAAGCATCGGAAACTATAACTAGTGTCACAGGAATGGTTCAAAACTTAGACATTAAGAAGAACCAGTCTTCTTGTACTTAAGTCGGTATTGTGCTTTTGTATTTAATTCCGATGCAATTTCTGTGTTTCATCGTCAATAAGAAGATCCAAGGGATACAGTAAACCTGGAGTGAAGCATCGGAATCTATAACTAGTGTCACAGGAATGGTTCAAAACCTAGACAGTAGGAAGAGTCAGTCTTCTTGTACTTAAGTCGGCATTGTGTCTTTTGTATTTAATTCCGATGCAATTTCTGTGTTTCATCGTCAATAAGAAGGTGCAAGGGACACAGTAAACCTGAAGTGAAGCATCGGAATCTATAACAAGTGTCACAGGAATGGTTCAAAACATAGTCAGTAAGAAACGTCGGTCTTCATGTACTTAAGTCGGCATTGTGCCTTTTGTATGTAATTCCGATGCAATATCTGTACTTCATCGTCAATAAGAAGGTCCAAGATGTACAGTAAACCTGACGTGAAGCATCGGAATCTATAACTAGTGTCACAGGAATGGTCAGTGGGAAGAGTCAGTCTTCTTGTCCTTAAGTCGGCGCTGTGCATTTTATATTTAATTCAGATGCTATTTCTGTGTTTTATCGTCAATAAGAAGGTCCAAGGGATACAGTACACCTGAAGTGAAGCATCGGAATCTATAACTAGTGTCACTGGAATGGTTCAAAACATAGTCAGTAAGAAGTGTCGGTCTTCATGTACTTAAGTCGGCGTCGTGCCTTTTGTGTTTAATTCCGATGCAATTTCTGTGTTTCATCGTCAATAAGAAGGTCCAAGGGATACAGTAAACCTGGAGTGAAGCATCGGAATCTATAATAAGTGTCACAGGAATGGTTCAAAATAATGTCAGTAAGAAGTGTCGGTCTTCATGTACTTGAGTCGGTATTGTGCCTTTTGCATTTAATTCCGATGCAATTTCTGTGTTTTATCGTCAATAAGAAGGTCCAAGGGATACAGTAAACCTGAAGTGAAGCATCGGAAACTATAATAAGTGTCACAGGAATGGTTCAAAACATAGTCAGTAAGAAGTGTCGGTCTTCATGTACTTAAGTCGACATTGTGCCTCTTGTATTTAATTCCGATGCAATTTCTGTGTTTCATCGTCAATAAGAAGGTCCAAGGGATACAGTAAACCTGAAGTGAAGCATCGGAATCTATAACTAGTGTCACAGGAATGGTTCAATACATAGTCAGTAGGAACTGTCGGTCTTCATGTACTTAAGTCGGCAATGTGCCTTTTGTATTTAATTCCGATGCAATTTCTGTGTTTCATCGTCAATAAGAATGTCCAAAGGATACAGTAAACCTGAAGTGAAGCATCGGAAACTATAACTAGTGTCACAGGAGTGGTCAGTAGGAAGAGTCAGTCTTCTTGTACTTCAGTCGGCATTGTGCATTTTGTATTTAATTCCGATGCAATTTCTGTGTTTCATCGTCAATAAGAAGGTCCAAGGGATACAGTAAACCTGAAGTGAAGCATCGGAATCTATAACTAGTGTCACAGGAGTGGCAGCAGGAAGAGTCAGTCTTCTTCTCCTTACGTCGGCATTCAGCCATTTGTATTTAATTCCGATGCAATTTCTGTGTTTCATCGTCAATAAGAAGGTCCAAGGGATACAGTAAACCTGAAGTGAAGCATCGGAATCTATAACTAGTGTCACAGGAATGGTTCAAAACATAGTCAGTAAGAAGTGTCGGTCTTCATGTACTTAAGTCGGCATTGTGACTTTTGTATATAATTCCGATGCAATTTCTGTCTTTCATCGTGAATAAGAAGGTCAAAGGGATACAGTAAACCTGAAGTGAAGCATCGGAATCTATAACTAGTGTCACAGGAATGGTTCAAAACCTAGTCAGTAAGAACTGTCGGTCTTCATGTACTTAAGTCGGCATTGTTCCTTTTGAATTTAATTCCGATTCAATTTCTGGGTTTCATCGTCAATAAGAAGGTCCAAGGGATACAGTAAACCTGAAGTGAAGCATCGGAAACTATAACTAGTGTCACAGGAATGGTTCAAAATATAGTCAGTAAGAAGTGTCGGTCTTCATGTACTTAAGTCGGCATTGTGCCTTTTGTATTTAATTCCCATGCAATTTCTGTGTTTCATCGTCAATAAGATGGTCCAAGGGATACAGTAAACCTGAAGTGAAGCATCGGAATATATAACTAGTGTCACAGGAATGGTCAGTAGGAAGAGTCAGTCTTCTTGTCCTTAAGTCGGCATTGTGCCTTTTGTATTTAATTCCGATGCAATTTCTGTGTTTCATCGTCAATAAGAAGGTCCAAGGGATACAGTAAACCTGAAGTGAAGCATCGGAATCTATAACTAGTGTCACAGGAATGGTCAGTAGGAAGAGTCAGTCTTCTTGTCCTTAAGTCGGCATTGTGCCTTTTGTATTTAAATTCCATGCAATTTCTGTGTTTCATCGTCAATAAGAAGGTCCAAGGGATACAGTAAACCTGAAGTGAAGCATCGGAATCTATAACTAGTGTTACAGGAATGGTTCAAAACTTAGTCAGTAAGAAGTGTCAGTCTTCATGTACTTAAGTCGGCATTGTGCCTTTTGTATTTAATTCCGATGCAATTTCTATGTTTCATCGTCTATGAGAAGGTCCAAGGGATACAGTAAACCTGAAGTGAAGCATCGGAATACATAACTAGTGTCACAGGAATGGTCAGTAGGAAGAGTCAGTCTTCTTGTCCTTAAGTCGGCATTGTGCCTTTTGAATTTAATTCCGATGCAATTTTTGTGTTTCATCGTCAATAAGAAGGTCCAAGGTATACAGTAAACCTGAAGTGAAGCTTCGGAATCTGTAACTGGTGTTACAGGAATGGTTCAAAACAAAGTCAGTACGAAGTGTCGGTCTTCATGTACTTAAGTCGGCATTGTGCCTTTTGTATTTAATTCCGATGCAATTTCTGTGTTTCATCGTCAATAAGAAGGTCCAAGGGATACAGTAAACCTGAAGTGAAGCATCGGAATCTATAACTAGTGTCACAGGAATGGTTCAATACATAGTAAGTAAGAACTGTCGGTCTTCATGTACTTAAGTCGGCATTGTGCATTTTGTATTTAATTCCGATGCAATTTCTGTGTTTCATCGTCAATAGGAAGGTCCAAGGGATACAGTAAACCTGAAGTGAAGCATCGGAAACTATAACTAGTGTCACAGGAGTGGTCAGTAGGAAGAGTCAGTCTTCTTGTACTTAAGTCGGCATTGTGCCTTTTGTAGTTAATTCCGATGCAATTTCTGTGTTTCATCGTCAATAAGAAGGTCCAAGGGATACAGTAAACCTGAAGTGAAGCATCGGAATCTATAACTAGCGTCACAGGAATGGCCAGCAGGATGAGTCAGTCTTCTTGTCCTCATGTCGGCATTCTGCCATTTGTATTTAATTCCCATGCAATTTCTGTGTTTCATCGTCAATAGGAAGGTCCAAGGGATACAGTAAACCTGAAGTGAAGCATCGGAATCTATAACTAGTGTCACAGGAATGGTTCAAAACTTAGACAGTAGGAAGAGTCAGTCTTCTTGTACTTAAGTCGGCATTGTGCCTTTTGTATTTAATTCCGATGCAATTTCTGTGTTTCATCGTCAATAAAAAGGTAGAAGGGATGCAGTAAACCTGGTGTGAAGAATCGAAATCTATAACTACCGTCGCAGGAATGGTCAGTAGGAAGAGTCAGTCTTCTTGTCCTTAAGTCGGCATTGTGCCTTTTGTATTTAATTCCGATGCAATTTCTGTGTTTCATCGTCAATAAGAACGTCCAAGGGATACAGTAAACCAAAAGGGAAGCATCGGAATCTATAACTAGTGTCACAGGAGTGGTTCAAAACTTAGACAGTAGGAAGAGTCAGTCTTCTTGTACTTAAGTCGGCATTGTGCCTTTTGTATTTAATTCCGATGCAATTTATGTGTTTCATCGTCAATAAGAAGGTCCAAGGGATACGGTAAAACTAAAGTGAAGCATCGTAATCTATAACTAGTGTCACAGGAATGGTTCAAAACTTAGACAGTAGGAAGAGTCAGTCTTCTTGTACTTAAGTCGGCATTGTGACTTTTGTATTTAATTCCGATGCAATTTCTCTGTTTCATCGTCAATAAGAAGGTCCAAGGGATACAGTAAACATGAAGTGAAGAATCGGAATCTATAACTAGTGTTACATTAATGGTTCAAAACTTAGTCAGTAAGAAGTGTCGGTCTTCATGTACTTAAGTCGGCGTCGTGCCTTTTGTGTTTAATTCCGATGCAATTTCTGTGTTTCATCGTCAATAAGAAGGTCCAAGGGATACAGTAAACATGAAGTGAAGAATCGGAATCTATAACTAGTGTCACAGGAATGGTCAGTAGGAAGAGTCAGTCTTCTTGTCCTTAAGTCGGCATTGTGCCTTTTGTATTTAAATTCCATGCAATTTCTGTGTTTCATCGTCAATAAGAGAGTCCAAGGGATACAGTAAACCTGAAGTGAAGCATCGGAATCTATAACTAGTGTTACATTAATGGTTCAAAACTTAGTCAGTAAGAAGTGTCGGTCTTCATGTACTTAAGTCGGCGTCGTGCCTTTTGTGTTTAATTCCGATGCAATTTCTGTGTTTCATCGTCAATAAGAAGGTCCAAGGGATACAGTAAACCTGAAGTGAACCATCAGAATCTATAACTAGTGTCACAGGAATGGTTCAAAACATAGTCAGTAAGAAGTGTCGGTCTTCATGTACTTAAGTCAGCATTGTGCCTTTTGTATTTAATTCCGATACAATTCCTATGTTTCATCGTCTAGGAGAAGGTCCAAGGGATACAGTAAACCTGAAGTGAAGCATCGGAATCCATAACTAGTGTCACAGGAATGGTCAGTAGGAAGAGTCAGTGTTCTTGTCCTTAAGCCGGCATTGTGCCTTTTGTATTTATTTCCGATGCAATTTTTGTGTTTCATCGTCAATAAGAAGGTCCAAGGGATACAGTAAACCTGAAGTGAAGCATCGGAATCTATAACTGGTGTTACAGGAATGGTTCAAAACAAAGTCAGTAAGAAATGTCGGTCTTCATGTACTTCAGTAGGCATTGTGCCATTTGAATTTAATTCCGATGCAATTTCTGTGTTTCATCGTCAATAAGAAGGTCCAAGGGATACAGTAAACCTGAAGTGAAGCATCGGAATCTATAACTAGTGTCACAGGAATGGTTCAATACGTAGTAAGTAAGAACTGTCGGTCTTCATGTACTTAAGTCGGCATTGTGCCTTTTGTATTTAATTCCGATGCAATTTCTATGTTTCATCGTCAATAAGAAGGTCCAAGGGATACAGTAAACCTGAAGTGAAGCATCGGAAACTATAACTAGTGTCACAGGAGTGGTCAGTAGGAAGAGTCAGTCTTCTTGTAGTTAGGTCGGCATTGTGCCTTTTGTATTTAATTCCGATGCAATTTCTGTGTTTCATCGTCAATAAGAAGGTCCAAGGGATACAGTAAACCTGAAGTGAAGCACAGGAATCTATAACTAGCGTCACAGGAATGGCCAGCAGGATGAGTCAGTCTTCTTGTCCCTATGTCGGCATTCTGCCATTTGTATTTAATTCCGATGCAATTTCTGTGTTTCATCGTCAATAAGAAGGTCCAAGGGATACAGAAAAAACCTGAAGTGAAGCATCGGAATCTATAACTAGTGTCACAGGAATGGTTCAAAACATAGTCAGTAAGAAGTGTCGGTCTTCATGTACTTAAGTCGGCATTGTGACTTTTGTATATAATTCCGATGCAATTTCTGTCTTTCATCGTGAATAAGAAGGTCAAAGGGATACAGTAAACCTGAAGTGAAGCATCGGAATCTATATCTAGTGTCACAGGAATGGTTCAAAACCTAGTCAGTAAGAACTGTCGGTCTTCATGTACTTAAGTCGGCATTGTTCCTTTTGAATTTAATTCCGATTCAATTTCTGGGTTTCATCGTCAATAAGAAGGTCCAAGGGATACAGTAAACCTGAAGTGAAGCATCGGAAACTATAACTAGTGTCACAGGAATGGTTCAAAATATAGTCAGTAAGAAGTGTCGGTCTTCATGTACTTAAGTCGGCATTGTGCCTTTTGTTTTTAATTCCGATGCAATTTCTGTGTTTCATCGTCAATAGGAAGGTCCAAGGGATACAGTAAACCTGAAGTGAAGCATCGGAATCTATAACTAGTGTCACAGGAATGGTTCAAAACTTAGACAGTAGGAAGAGTCAGTCTTCTTGTACTTAAGTCGGCATTGTGCCTTTTGTATTTAATTCCGATGCAATTTCTGTGTTTCATCGTCAATAAAAAGGTAGAAGGGATGCAGTAAACCTGGTGTGAAGAATCGAAATCTATAACTACCGTCACAGGAATGGTCAGTAGGAAGAGTCAGTCTTCTTGTCCTTAAGTCGGCATTGTGCCTTTTGTATTTAATTCCGATGCAATTTCTGTGTTTCATCGTCAATAAGAACGTCCAAGGGATACAGTAAACCAAAAGGGAAGCATCGGAATCTATAACTAGTGTCACAGGAGTGGTTCAAAACTTAGACAGTAGGAAGAGTCAGTCTTCTTGTACTTAAGTCGGCATTGTGCCTTTTGTATTTAATTCCGATGCAATTTATGTGTTTCATCGTCAATAAGAAGGTCCAAGGGATACGGTAAAAGTAAAGTGAAGCATCGTAATCTATAACTAGTGTCACAGGAATGGTTCAAAACTTAGACAGTAGGAAGAGTCAGTCTTCTTGTACTTAAGTCGGCATTGTGACTTTTGTATTTAATTCCGATGCAATTTCTCTGTTTCATCGTCAATAAGAAGGTCCAAGGGATACAGTAAACATGAAGTGAAGAATCGGAATCTATAACTAGTGTTACGTTAATGGTTCAAAACTTAGTCAGTAAGAAGTGTCGGTCTTCATGTACTTAAGTCGGCGTCGTGCCTTTTGTGTTTAATTCCGATGCAATTTCTGTGTTTCATCGTCAATAAGAAGGTCCAAGGGATACAGTAAACATGAAGTGAAGAATCGGAATCTATAACTAGTGTCACAGGAATGGTCAGTAGAAAGAGTCAGTCTTCTTGTCCTTAAGTCGGCATTGTGCCTTTTGTATTTAAATTCCATGCAATTTCTGTGTTTCATCGTCAATAAGAGAGTCCAAGGGATACAGTAAACCTGAAGTGAAGCATCGGAATCTATAACTAGTGTTACATTAACGGTTCAAAACTTAGTCAGTATGAAGTGTCGGTCTTCATGTACTTAAGTCAGCATTGTGCCTTTTGTATTTAATTCCGATGCAATTCCTATGTTTCATCGTCTAGGAGAAGGTCCAAGGGATACAGTAAACCTGAAGTGAAGCATCGGAATCCATAACTAGTGTCACAGGAATGGTCAGTAGGAAGAGTCAGTCTTCTTGTCCTTAAGCCGGCATTGTGCCTTTTGTATTTATTTCCGATGCAATTTTTGTGTTTCATCGTCAATAAGAAGGTCCAAGGGATACAGTAAACCTGAAGTGAAGCATCGGAATCTATAACTGGTGTTACAGGAATGGTTCAAAACAAAGTCAGTAAGAAATGTCGGTCTTCATGTACTTCAGTAGGCATTGTGCCATTTGAATTTAATTCCGATGCAATTTCTGTGTTTCATCGTCAATAAGAAGGTCCAAGGGATACAGTAAACCTGAAGTGAAGCATCGGAATCTATAACTAGTGTCACAGGAATGGTTCAATACGTAGTAAGTAAGAACTGTCGGTCTTCATGTACTTAAGTCGGCATTGTGCCTTTTGTATTTAATTCCGATGCAATTTCTATGTTTCATCGTCAATAAGAAGGTCCAAGGGATACAGTAAACCTGAAGTGAAGCATCGGAAACTATAACTAGTGTCACAGGAGTGGTCAGTAGGAAGAGTCAGTCTTCTTGTAGTTAGGTCGGCATTGTGCCTTTTGTATTTAATTCCGATGCAATTTCTGTGTTTCATCGTCAATAAGAAGGTCCAAGGGATACAGTAAACCTGAAGTGAAGCACCGGAATCTATAACTAGCGTCACAGGAATGGCCAGCAGGATGAGTCAGTCTTCTTGTCCCTATGTCGGCATTCTGCCATTTGTATTTAATTCCGATGCAATTTCTGTATTTCATCGTCAATAAGAAGGTCCAAGGGATACAGTAAACCTGAAGTGAAGCATCGTAATCTATAACTAGTGTCACAGGAATGGTTCAAAACATAGTCAGTAAGAAGTGTCGGTCTTCATGTACTTAAGTCGGCATTGTGACTTTTGTATATAATTCCGATGCAATTTCTGTCTTTCATCGTGAATAAGAAGGTCAAAGGGATACAGTAAACCTGAAGTGAAGCATCGGAATCTATAACTAGTGTCACAGGAATGGTTCAAAACCTAGTCAGTAAGAACTGTCGGTCTTCATGTACTTAAGTCGGCATTGTTACTTTTGAATTTAATTCCGATTCAATTTCTGGGTTTCATCGTCAATAAGAAGGTCCAAGGGATACAGTAAACCTGAAGTGAAGCATCGGAAACTATAACTAGTGTCACAGGAATGGTTCAAAATATAGTCAGTAAGAAGTGTCGGTCTTCATGTACTTAAGTCGGCATTGTGCCTTTTGTTTTTAATTCCGATGCAATTTCTGTGTTTCATCGTCAATAAGATGGTCCAAGGGATACAGTAAACCTGAAGTGAAGCATCGGAATATATAACTAGTGTCACAGGAATGGTCAGTAGGAAGAGTCAGTCTTCTTGTCCTTAAGTCGGCATTGTGCCTTTTGTATTTAATTCCGATGCAATTTCTGTGTTTCATCGTCAATAAGAAGGTGCAAGGGATACAGTAAACCTGAAGTGAAGCATCTGAATCTATAACTAGTGTCACAGGAATGGTCAGTAGGAAGAGTCAGTCTTCTTGTCATTAAGTCGGCATTGTGCCTTTTGTATTTAAATTCCATGCAATTTCTGTGTTTCATCGTCAATAAGAAGGTCCAAGGGATACAGTAAACCTGAAGTGAAGCATCGGAATCTATAACTAGTGTTACAGGCATGGTTCAAAACTTAGTCAGTAAGAAGTGTCAGTCTTCATGTACTTAAGTCGGCATTGTGCCTTTTGTAATTAATTCCGGTGCAATTTCTATGTTTCATCGTCTATGAGAAGGTCCAAGGGATACAGTAAACCTGAAGTGAAGCATCGGAATACATAACTAGTGTCACAGGAATGGTCAGTAGGAAGAGTCAGTCTTCTTGTCCTTAATTCGGCATTGTGCCTTTTGTATTTAATTCCGATGCAATTTTTGTGTTTCATCATCAATAAGAAGGTCCAAGGGATACGGTAAAACTAAAGTGAAGCATCGTAATCTATAACTAGTGTCACAGGAATGGTTCAAAACTTAGACATTAGGAAGAGTCAGTCTTCTTGTACTTAAGTCGGCATTGTGCTTTTGTATTTAATTCCGACGCAATTTCTGTGTTTCATCGTCAATAAGAAGGTCCAAGGGATACAGTAAACCTGGAGTGAAGCATCGGAAGCTATAACTAGTGTCACAGGAATGGTTCAAAACCTAGACAGTAGGAAGAGTCAGTCTTCTTGTACTTAAGTCGGCATTGTGACTTTTGTATTTAATTCCGATGCAATTTCTCTGTTTCATCGTCAATAAGAAGGTCCAAGGGATACAGTAAACATGAAGTGAAGAATCGGAATCTATAACTAGTGTCACAGGAATGGTCAGTAGGAAGAGTCAGTCTTCTTGTCCTTAAGTCGGCATTGTGCCTTTTGTATTTAAATTCCATGCAATTTCTGTGTTTCATCGTCAATAAGAGAGTCCAAGGGATACAGTAAACCTGAAGTGAAGCATCCGAATCTATAACTAGTGTTACATTAATTGTTCAAAACTTAGCCAGTAAGAAGTGTCGGTCTTCATGTACTTACGTCGGCGTCGTGCCTTTTGTGTTTAATTCCGATGCAATTTCTGTGTTTCATCGTCAATAAGAAGGTCCAAGGGATACAGTAAACCTGAAGTGAACCATCAGAATCTATAACTAGTGTCACAGGAATGGTTCAAAACATAGTCAGTAAGAAGTGTCGGTCTTCATGTACTTAAGTCAGAATTGTGCCTTTTGTATTTAATTCCGATGCAATTTCTATGTTTCATCGTCTAGGAGAAGGTCCAAGGGATACAGTAAACCTGAAGTGAAGCATCGGAATTTATAACTAGTGTCACAGGAATGGTCAGTAGGAAGAGTCAGTCTTCTTGTCCTTAAGCCGGCATTGTGCCTTTTGTATTTATTTCCGATGCAATTTTTGTGTTTCATCGTCAATAAGAAGGTCCAAGGGATACAGTAAACCTGAAGTGAAGCATCGGGATCTATAACTGGTGTCACAGGAATGGTTCAAAACAAAGTCAGTAAGAAATGTCGGTCTTCATGTACTTCAGTAGGCATTGTGCCATTTGAATTTAATTCCGATGCAATTTCTGTGTTTCATCGTCAATAAGAAGGTCCAAGGGATACAGTAAACCTGAAGTGAAGCATCGGAATCTATAACTAGTGTCACAGGAATGGTTCAATACGTAGTAAGTAAGAACTGTCGGTCTTCATGTACTTAAGTCGGCATTGTGCCTTTTGTATTTAATTCCGATGCAATTTCTGTGTTTCATCGTCAATAAGAAGGTCCAAAGGATACAGTAAACCTGAAGTGAAGCATCGGAAACTATAACTAGTGTCACAGGAGTGGTCAGTAGGAAGAGTCAGTCTTCTTGTACTTAGGTCGGCATTGTGCCTTTTGTATTTAATTCCGATGCAATTTCTGTGTTTCATCGTCAATAAGAAAGTCCAAGGGATACAGTAAACCTGAAGTGAAGCACCGGAATCTATAACTAGCGTCACAGGAATGGCCAGCAGGATGAGTCAGTCTTCTAGTCCTTATGTCGGCATTCTGCCATTTGTATTTAATTCCGATGCAATTTCTGTGTTTCATCGTCAATAAGAAGGTCCAAGGGATACAGTAAACCTGAAGTGAAGCATCGGAATCTATAAGTAGTGTCACAGGAATGGTTCAAATCGTAGTCAGTAAGAAGTGTCGGTCTTCAAGTACTTTAGTCGGCATTGTGCCTTTTGTATTTAATTCCGATGCAATTTGTGTGTTTCATCGTCAATAAGAAGGTCCAATCGATACAGTAAACCTGGAGTGAAGCATCGGAATCTATAACTTGTGTCACAGGAATGGTCAGTAGGAAGAGTCAGTCTTCTTGTCCGTAAGTCAGCATTGTGCCTTTTGTATTTAATTCCGATGCAATTTCTGTGTTTCATCGTCAATAAGAAGGTCCAAGGGATACAGTAAACCTGAAGTGAAGCATCGGAATCTATAACTAGTGTCACAGGAATGGTCAGTAGGAAGAGTCAGTCTTCTTGTCCTTAAGTCGGCATTGTGCTTTTGTATTTAATTCCGATGCAATTTCTGTGTTTCATCGTCAATAAGAAGGTCCAAGGGATGCAGTAAACCTGAAGTGAAGGATCGGAATCTATAACTAGTGTTGCAGGAATGGTTCAAAGCATAGTCAGTAAGAAGTGTCGGTCTTCATGTACTAAAGTCGGCATTGTGCCTTTTGTATTTAATTCCGATGCATTTTCTGTGTTTCATCGTCAATAAGAAGGTCCAAGGGATTTAGTAAAACTGGAGTGAAGCATCGGAATCTATAACTAGTGTCACAGGAATGGTTCAAATCATAGTCAGTAAGAAGTGTCGGGCTTCATGTACTTAAGTCGGCATTGTGCCTTTTTTATTTAATTCCGATGCAATTTCTGTGTTTCGTCGTCAATAAGAAGGTCCAAGGGATACAGAAAACCTGAATTGATGCATCGGAATCTATAACTAGTGTCGCAGGAATGGTCAGTAGGAAGAGTCAGTCTTCTTGTCCTTAAGTCGGCATTGTGCCATTTGTATTTAATTCCGATGCAATTTCTGTGTTTCATCGTCAATAAGTAGGTCAAAGGGATATAGTAAACCTGAAGTGAAGCATCGGAATCTATAACTAGTGTTACAGGTATGGTTCAAAACATAGTCAGTAAGAAGTGTCGGTCTTCATGAAATTAAGTTGGCGTTGTGCCTTTTGTATATAATTCCGATGCAATTTCTGTGTTTCATCGTCATTAAGAAGGTCCAAGGGATACAGTAAACCTGGAGTGAAGCATCGGAATCTATAACTTGTGTCACAGGAATGGTCAGTAGGAAGAGTCAGTCTTCTTGTCCTTAAGTCGGCATTGTGCCTTTTGTATTTAATTCCGATGCAATTTCTGTGTCTCATCGTCAATAAGAAGGTCCAAGGGATACAGTAAACCCGAAGTGAAGCATCGGAATCTATAACTAGTGTAACAGGAAAGGTCAGTATGATGAGTCAGTCTTCTTGTCCTTAAGTCGGCATTGTGCCTTTTGTATTTAATTCCGATGCAATTTCTGTGTTTCATCGTCAATAAGAAGGTCCAAGGGATACAGTAAACCTGAAGTGAAGCATCGGAATCTATAACTAGTGTTGCAGGAATGGTTCAAAGCATAGTCAGTAATAAGTGTCGGTCTTCATGTACTTAAGTCGGCATTGTGCCTTATGTATTTAATTCCGATGTAATTTCTGTGTTTTATCGTCAATAAGAAGGCTCAAGGGATACAGTAAACCTGGAGTGAAGCATCAGAATCTATAACTAGTGTCACAGGAATGGTTAAAAGCATAGTCAGTAAGAAGTGTCGGGCTTCATGTACTTAAGTCGGCATTGTGCCTTTTGTATTTAATTCCGATGCAATTTCTGTGTTTCATCGTCAATAAGAAGGTCCAAGGGATACAGTAAACCTGAAGTGAAGCATCGGAAGCTATAACTAGTGTCACAGGAATGGTCAGTAGGAAGAGTCAGTCTTCTTGTCCTTAAGTCGGCATTGTGCATTTTGTATTTAATTCCGATGCAATTTCTGTGTTTCATCGTCAATAAGAAGGTCCAAGGGATATAGTAAACCAGAAGTGAAGCATCGGAATCTATAACTAGTGTCACAGGAATGGTCAGTAGGAAGAGTCAGTCTTCTTGTCCTTAAGTTGGCATTGTGCGTTTTGTATTTAATTCCCATGCAATTTCTGTGATTCATCGTCAATAAGAGGGTCCAAGGGTTACAGTAAACCTGTAGTGAAGCATCGGAAACTATAACTAGTGTCACAGGAATGGTTCAAATCATAGTCAGTAAGAAGTGTCGGTCTTCATGTACTTAAGTCGGCATTGTGCCTTTTGTATTTAGTTCCGATGCAATTTCTGTGTTTCATCGTCAATAAGAAGGTCCAAGGGATACAGTAAACCTGGAGTGAGGCATCGGAATCTATAACTAGTGTCACAGGAATGGTTCAAAACATTGGCAGTAAGAAGTGTCGGTCTTCATGTACTTAAGTCGGCATTGTGACTTTTGTTTTTTAACTCCGATGGAATTTCTGTGTTTCGTCGTCAATAAGAAGGTCCAAGGGATACAGTAAACCTGAAGTGAAGCATCGGAAACTATAACTAGTGCCACAGGAATGGTTCAAAACATAGTCAGTAAGAGGTGTCGTTCTTCATGTACTTAAGTCGGCATTGTGCCTTCTGTATTTAATTCCTATTTAATTTCTGTGTTTCATCGTCAATAAGAAGGTCCAAGGGATACAGTAAACCTGGGGTGAAGCATAGGAATCTATAACTAGTGTCACAGGAATGGTTCAAAACATAGTCAGTAAGAAGTGTCGCTATTCATGTACTTAAGTAGGCATTGTGCCTTTTGTATTTAATTCCGATGCAATATCTGTGTTTCATCGTCAATAAGAAGGTCCAAGGGATACAGTAAACCTGAAGTGAAGCATCGTAATCTATAACTAGTGTCACAGGAATGGTCGTTAGGAAGAGTCAGTCTTCTTGTCCATAAGTCGGCATTGTGCCTTTTGTATTTAATTCCGATGCAATTTCTGTGTTTCACCGTCAATAGGAAGGTCCAAGGGATACAGTAAACCTGGAGTGAAGCATCGGAATCTATAACTAGTGTCACAGGAATGGTTGAAAACATTGTCAGTAAGAAGTGTCAGTCTTCATGTACTTAAGTCGGCATTGTGCCTTTTGTATTTAATTACGATGCAATTTCTCCGTTTCATCGTCAATAAGAAGGTCCAAGGGATACAGTAAAGCTGAAGTGAAGCATCGGAATCTATAACTAGTGTCACAGGAATGGTCAGTATGAAGAGTCAGTCTTCTTGTCCGTAAGTCGGCATTGTGCCTTTTGTATTTAATTCCGATGCAATTTCTGTGTTTCATCGTCAATAAGAAGGTCCAAGGTATACAGTAAACCTGAAGTGAAGCATCGGAATCTATAGCTATTGTCACAGGAATGCATCAAAACATAGTCAGTAAGAAGTGTCGGTCTTCATGTACTTAAGTGGGCATTGTGCCTTTTGTATTTAATTCCGATGCAATTTCTGTGTTTCATCGTCAATAAGAAGGTCCAAGGGATACAGTAAACCTGAATTGAAGCATCGGAATCTATAACTAGTGTCACAGGAATGGTTCAAAACATAGTCAGTAAGAAGTGTCGGTCTTCATGTACTTAAGTCGGCGTTGTGCCTTTTGTATTTAATTCCGATGCAATTTCTGTGTTTCATCGTCAATAAGAAGGTCCAAGGGATACAGTAAACCTGAAGTGAAGGATCGGAATCTATAACTAGTGTTGCAGGAATGGTTCAAAGCATAGTCAGCAAGAAGTGTCGGTCTTCATGTACTTAAGTCGGCATTGTGCCTTTTGTATTTAATTCCGATGCAATTTCTGTGTTTCATCGTCAATAAGAAGGTCAAAGGGATACAGTAAACCTTGAGTGAAGCATCAGAATCTATAACTAGTGTCACAGGAATGGTCCAAAACATAGTCAGTAAGAAGTGTCGGTCTTCATGTACTTAAGTCGGCATTGTGCCTTTTGTATTTAATTCCGATGCAATTTCTGTGTTTCATCGTCAATAAGAAGGTCCAAGGGATACAGTAAACCTGAAGTGAAGCATCGGAATCTATAACTAGTGTCACAGGAATGGTCAGTAGGAAGAGTCAGTCTTCTTGTCCTTAAGTCGGCATTGTGCCTTTTGTATTTAATTCCGATGCAATTTCTGTGTTTCATCATCAATAAGGAGGTCCAAGGGATACAGAAATCCTGAAGTGAAGGATCGGAATCTGTAACTAGTGTTGCAGGAATGGTTCAAAGCATAGTCAGTAAGAAGTGTCGGTCTTCATGTACTTAAGTCGGCATTGTGCCTTTTGTATTTAATTCCGATGCAATTTCTGTGTTTCATCGTCAATAAGATGGTCCAAGGGATACAGTAAACCTTGAGTGAAGCATCGGAATCTATAACTAGTGTCACAGGAATGGTTCAAAACATAGTCAGTAAGAAGTGTCGGTCTTCATGTACTTAAGTCGGCGTTGTGCCTTTTGTATTTAATTCCGATGCAATTTCTGTGTTTCATCGTCAATAAGAAGGTCCAAGGGATACAGTGAACCTGGAGTGAAGCATCGGAATCTATAACTAGTGTCACAGGTATGGTTCAAAACATAGTCAGTAAGAAGTGTCGGTCTTCATGTACTTAAGTCGGCATTGTGCCTTTTGCATTTAAATCCGATTCAATTTCTGTGTTTCATCGTCAATAAGAAGTTAGAAGGGATACAGTAAACCTGAAGTGAAGCATCGGAATCTATAACTAGTGTTACAGGAATGGTTCAAATCATAGTCAGTAAGAAGTGTCGGTCTTCATGTACTTATGTCTTCATTGTGCCTTTTGTATTTAATTCCGATGCAATTTCTGTGTTTCATCGTCAATAAGAAGGTCTAAGGGATACAGTAAAACTGGAGTGAAGCATGGGAATCTATAACTGGTGTCACAGGAATGGTTCAAACATAGTCAGTAAGAAGTGTCGGTCCTCATGTATTTAAGTCGGCATTGTGCCTTTTGTATTTAATTCCGATGCTATTTCTGTGTTTCATCGTCAATAAGAAGGTCCAAGGGATACAGAAAACCTGAAGTGAAGCATCGCAATCTATAACTAGTGTCACAGGAATGGTTCAAAGCATAGTCAGTAAGAAGTGTCCTACTTCATGTTCTTAAGTCGGCATTGTGCCATTTGTATTTAATTCCGATGCAATTTCTGTGTTTCGTCTTCAATAAGAAGGTCCAAGGGATACAGTAAACCTAAAGTGAAGCATCGGAATCTATAACTGGTGTCACAGGAATGGTTCAAAACATAGTCAGTAGGAACTGTTGGTCTTCATGTACTTAAGTCGGCATTGTGCCTTTTGTATTTAATTCCGATGCAATTTCTGTGACTCATCGTCAATACGAAGGTCCAAGGGATACAGTAATCCTGAAGTGAAGTATCGGAATCCATAACTAGTGTCAGAGGAATGGTTCAAAACGTAGACAGTAGGAAGAGTCAGTCTTCTTGTACTTAAGTCGGCATTGTGCCTTTTGTATTTAATTCCGAAGCAAATTCTGTGTTTCATCGTCAATAAGAAGGTCCAAGGGATACAGAAAACTGGTGTGAAGAATCGGAATCTATAACTAGTGTCACAGGAATGGTCAGTAGGAAGAGTCAGTCTTCTTGTCCTTAAGTCGGCATTGTGCCTTTTGTATTTAATTCCGATGCAATTTCTGTGTTTCATCGTCAATAAGAAGGTCCAAGGGATACAGTAAACCTGAAGTGAAGCATCGGAATCTATAACAAGTGTTACAGGAATGGTTGAAAACATAGTCAGTAAGAAGTGTCGGTCTTCATGTACTTAAGTCGGCATTGTGCCTTTTGTATTTAATTCCGATGCAATTTCTGTGTTTCATCGTCAATAAGAAGGTCCAAGGGATATAGTAAACCTGAAGTGAAGCATCGGAATCTATAACTAGTGTTACAGAAATGGTTCGAAACATAGTCAGTAAGAAGTGTCGGCCTACATGTACTTAAGTTTGCGTTGTGCCTTTTGTATTTAATTCCGATGCAATTTCTGTGTTTCATGGTCAATAAGAAGGTCCACGGGATACAGTAAACCTGTAGTGAAGCATCGGAATCTATAACTAGTGTCACAGGAATGGTCAGTAGGAAGAGTCAGTCTTCTTGTCCTTAAGTCGGCATTGTGCCTTTTGTATTTAATTCCGATGCAATTTCTGTGTTTCATCGCCAATAAGGAGGTCCAAGGGATACAGAAAACCTGAAGTGAAGGATCGGAATCTGTAACTAGTGTTGCAGGAATTGTTCAAAGCATAGTCAGTAAGAAGTGTCGGTCTTCATGTACTTAAGTCGGCATTGTGCCTTTTGTATTTATTTCCGATGCAATTTCTGTGTTTCATCGTCAATAAGAAGGTCCAAGGGATACAGTAAACCTGAAGTGAAGCATCGGAATCTATAACTAGTGTCACAGGAATGGTCAGTGGGAAGAGTCAGTCTTCTTGTCCTTATGTCGGCATTGTGCCTTTTGTATTTAATTCCGATGCAATTTCTGTGTTTCATCGTCAATAAGGAGGTCCAAGGGATACAGAAAACCTGAAGTGAAGGATCGGAATCTGTAACTAGTGTTGCAGGAATGGTTCAAAGCATAGTCAGTAAGAAGTGTCGGTCTTCATGTACTTAAGTCGGCATTGTGCCTTTTGTATTTAATTCCGATGCAATTTCTGTGTTTCATCGTCAATAAGATGGTCCAAGGGATACAGTTAACCTTGAGTGAAGCATCGGAATCTATCACTAGTGTCACAGGAATGGTCCAAAATATAGTCAGCAAGAAGTGTCGGTCTTCATGTACTTAAGTCGGCATTGTGCCTTTTGTATTTAATTCCGATGCAATTTCTGTGTTTCATCGTCAATAAGAAGGTCCAAGGGATACAGTAAACCTGAAGTGAAGCATCGGAATCTAAAACTAGTGTCACAGGAATGGTCAGTAGGAAGAGTCAGTCTTCTTGTCCCTAAGTCGGCATTGTGCCTTTTGTATTTAATTCCGATGCAATTTCTGTGTTTCATCGTCAATAAGAAGGTCCAAGGGATACAGAACACCTGAAGTGAAGCATCGCAATCTATAACTAGTGTCACAGGAATGGTTCAAAACATAGTCAGTAAGAAGTGTCCTACTTCATGTTCTTAAGTCGGCATTGTGCCATTTGTATTTAATTCCGATGCAATTTCTGTGTTTCATCGTCAGTAAGAAGGTCCAAGGGATACAGTAAACCTGAAGTGAAGCAGCGAAATCTATACTAGTGTCACAGGACTGGTCAGTAAGAAGAGTCAGTCTTCTTGTACTTAAGTCATCATTGTGCCTTTTGTATTTAATTCCGATGCAATTTCTGTGTTTCATCGTCAATAAGAAGGTCCAAGGGATACAGTAAACCTGAAGTGAAGCATCGGAATCTATAACAGGTGTCACAGGAATGGTTCAAAACATAGTCAGTAGGAAGTGTCGGTCTTCATGTACTTAAGTCGGCATTGTGCCTTTTGTATTTAATTCCGATGCAATTTCTGTAACTCATCGTCAATACGAAGGTCCAAGGGATACAGTAAACCTGAAGTGAAGCATCGGAATCTATAACTAGTGTCAGAGGAATGGTTCAAAACTTAGACAGTAGGAAGAGTCAGTCTTTTTGTACTTAAGTCGGCATTGTGCCTTTTGTATTTAATTCCGATGCAATTTCTGTGTTTCATCGTCAATCAGAAGGTCCAAGGGATACAGAAAACTGGTGTCAAGAATCGGAATCTATAACTAGTGTCACAGGAATGGTCAGTAGGAAGAGTCAGTCTTCTTGTCCTTAAGTCGGCATTGTGCCTTTTGTATTTAATTCCGATGCAATTTCTGTGTTTCATCGTCAATAAGAAGGTCCAAGGGATACAGTAAACCTGAGTTGAAGCATCGGAATCTATAACAAGTGTTACAGGAATGGTTGAAAACGTAGTCAGTAAGAAGTGTCGGTCTTCGTGTACTAAAGTCGGCATTGTGCCTTTTGTATTTAATTCCGATGCAATATCTGTGTTTCATCGTCAATAAGAAGGTCCAAGGGATATAGTAAACCTGAAGTGAGTATCGGAATCTATAACTAGTGTTACCGGAATGGTTCGAAACATAGTCAGTAAGACGTGTCGGCCTGCATGTACTTAAGTTTGCGTTGTGCCTTTTGTATTTAATTCCGATGCAATTTCTGTGTTTCATCGTCAATAAGAAGGTCCAACGGATACAGTAAACCGGAAGTGAAGCATCGGAATCTATAACTAGTGTCACAGGAATGGTCAGTAGGAAGAGTCAGTCTTCTTGTCCTTAAGTCGGCGTTGTGCCTTTTTTATTTAATTCCGATGCAATTTCTGTGTTTGATCGTCAATAAGAATGTCCAAGGGATATAGTAAACCTGAAGTGAAGCATCGGAATCTATAACTAGTGTTACAGGAATGGTTCAAAACATAGTCAGTAAGAAGTGACGGTCTTCTTGTCCTTAAGTCGGCATTGTGCCTTTTGTATTTAATTAAGATGCAATTTCTGTGTTTAATCGTCAATAAGAAGGTCCAAGGTACACAGTAAACCAGAAAGTGAAGCATCGGAATCAATAACTATTGTCACAGGAATGGTTCAAAACATAGTCAGTAAGAAGTGTCGGTCTTCATGTACTTAAGTCGGCATTGTGCCTTTTGTATTTAATTCCGATGCAATATCTCTGTTTCATCGTCAATAAGAATGTCCAAGGGATATAGTAAACCTGAAGTGAAGCATCGGAATCTATAACTAGTGTTACAGGAATGGTTCAAAACATAGTCAGTAAGAAGTGACGGTCTTCTTGTCCTTAATTCGGCATTGTGCCTTTTGTATTTAATTCCGATGCAATTTTTGTGTTTCATCATCAATAAGAAGGTCCAAGGGATACGGTAAAACTAAAGTGAAGCATCGTAATCTATAACTAGTGTCACAGGAATGGTTCAAAACTTAGACATTAGGAAGAGTCAGTCTTCTTGTACTTAAGTCGGCATTGTGCTTTTGTATTTAATTCCGACGCAATTTCTGTGTTTCATCGTCAATAAGAAGGTCCAAGGGATACAGTAAACCTGGAGTGAAGCATCGGAAGCTATAACTAGTGTCACAGGAATGGTTCAAAACCTAGACAGTAGGAAGAGTCAGTCTTCTTGTACTTAAGTCGGCATTGTGACTTTTGTATTTAATTCCGATGCAATTTCTCTGTTTCATCGTCAATAAGAAGGTCCAAGGGATACAGTAAACATGAAGTGAAGAATCGGAATCTATAACTAGTGTCACAGGAATGGTCAGTAGGAAGAGTCAGTCTTCTTGTCCTTAAGTCGGCATTGTGCCTTTTGTATTTAAATTCCATGCAATTTCTGTGTTTCATCGTCAATAAGAGAGTCCAAGGGATACAGTAAACCTGAAGTGAAGCATCCGAATCTATAACTAGTGTTACATTAATTGTTCAAAACTTAGCCAGTAAGAAGTGTCGGTCTTCATGTACTTACGTCGGCGTCGTGCCTTTTGTGTTTAATTCCGATGCAATTTCTGTGTTTCATCGTCAATAAGAAGGTCCAAGGGATACAGTAAACCTGAAGTGAACCATCAGAATCTATAACTAGTGTCACAGGAATGGTTCAAAACATAGTCAGTAAGAAGTGTCGGTCTTCATGTACTTAAGTCAGAATTGTGCCTTTTGTATTTAATTCCGATGCAATTTCTATGTTTCATCGTCTAGGAGAAGGTCCAAGGGATACAGTAAACCTGAAGTGAAGCATCGGAATTTATAACTAGTGTCACAGGAATGGTCAGTAGGAAGAGTCAGTCTTCTTGTCCTTAAGCCGGCATTGTGCCTTTTGTATTTATTTCCGATGCAATTTTTGTGTTTCATCGTCAATAAGAAGGTCCAAGGGATACAGTAAACCTGAAGTGAAGCATCGGGATCTATAACTGGTGTCACAGGAATGGTTCAAAACAAAGTCAGTAAGAAATGTCGGTCTTCATGTACTTCAGTAGGCATTGTGCCATTTGAATTTAATTCCGATGCAATTTCTGTGTTTCATCGTCAATAAGAAGGTCCAAGGGATACAGTAAACCTGAAGTGAAGCATCGGAATCTATAACTAGTGTCACAGGAATGGTTCAATACGTAGTAAGTAAGAACTGTCGGTCTTCATGTACTTAAGTCGGCATTGTGCCTTTTGTATTTAATTCCGATGCAATTTCTGTGTTTCATCGTCAATAAGAAGGTCCAAAGGATACAGTAAACCTGAAGTGAAGCATCGGAAACTATAACTAGTGTCACAGGAGTGGTCAGTAGGAAGAGTCAGTCTTCTTGTACTTAGGTCGGCATTGTGCCTTTTGTATTTAATTCCGATGCAATTTCTGTGTTTCATCGTCAATAAGAAAGTCCAAGGGATACAGTAAACCTGAAGTGAAGCACCGGAATCTATAACTAGCGTCACAGGAATGGCCAGCAGGATGAGTCAGTCTTCTAGTCCTTATGTCGGCATTCTGCCATTTGTATTTAATTCCGATGCAATTTCTGTGTTTCATCGTCAATAAGAAGGTCCAAGGGATACAGTAAACCTGAAGTGAAGCATCGGAATCTATAAGTAGTGTCACAGGAATGGTTCAAATCGTAGTCAGTAAGAAGTGTCGGTCTTCAAGTACTTTAGTCGGCATTGTGCCTTTTGTATTTAATTCCGATGCAATTTGTGTGTTTCATCGTCAATAAGAAGGTCCAATCGATACAGTAAACCTGGAGTGAAGCATCGGAATCTATAACTTGTGTCACAGGAATGGTCAGTAGGAAGAGTCAGTCTTCTTGTCCGTAAGTCAGCATTGTGCCTTTTGTATTTAATTCCGATGCAATTTCTGTGTTTCATCGTCAATAAGAAGGTCCAAGGGATACAGTAAACCTGAAGTGAAGCATCGGAATCTATAACTAGTGTCACAGGAATGGTCAGTAGGAAGAGTCAGTCTTCTTGTCCTTAAGTCGGCATTGTGCTTTTGTATTTAATTCCGATGCAATTTCTGTGTTTCATCGTCAATAAGAAGGTCCAAGGGATGCAGTAAACCTGAAGTGAAGGATCGGAATCTATAACTAGTGTTGCAGGAATGGTTCAAAGCATAGTCAGTAAGAAGTGTCGGTCTTCATGTACTAAAGTCGGCATTGTGCCTTTTGTATTTAATTCCGATGCATTTTCTGTGTTTCATCGTCAATAAGAAGGTCCAAGGGATTTAGTAAAACTGGAGTGAAGCATCGGAATCTATAACTAGTGTCACAGGAATGGTTCAAATCATAGTCAGTAAGAAGTGTCGGGCTTCATGTACTTAAGTCGGCATTGTGCCTTTTTTATTTAATTCCGATGCAATTTCTGTGTTTCGTCGTCAATAAGAAGGTCCAAGGGATACAGAAAACCTGAATTGATGCATCGGAATCTATAACTAGTGTCGCAGGAATGGTCAGTAGGAAGAGTCAGTCTTCTTGTCCTTAAGTCGGCATTGTGCCATTTGTATTTAATTCCGATGCAATTTCTGTGTTTCATCGTCAATAAGTAGGTCAAAGGGATATAGTAAACCTGAAGTGAAGCATCGGAATCTATAACTAGTGTTACAGGTATGGTTCAAAACATAGTCAGTAAGAAGTGTCGGTCTTCATGAAATTAAGTTGGCGTTGTGCCTTTTGTATATAATTCCGATGCAATTTCTGTGTTTCATCGTCATTAAGAAGGTCCAAGGGATACAGTAAACCTGGAGTGAAGCATCGGAATCTATAACTTGTGTCACAGGAATGGTCAGTAGGAAGAGTCAGTCTTCTTGTCCTTAAGTCGGCATTGTGCCTTTTGTATTTAATTCCGATGCAATTTCTGTGTCTCATCGTCAATAAGAAGGTCCAAGGGATACAGTAAACCCGAAGTGAAGCATCGGAATCTATAACTAGTGTAACAGGAAAGGTCAGTATGATGAGTCAGTCTTCTTGTCCTTAAGTCGGCATTGTGCCTTTTGTATTTAATTCCGATGCAATTTCTGTGTTTCATCGTCAATAAGAAGGTCCAAGGGATACAGTAAACCTGAAGTGAAGCATCGGAATCTATAACTAGTGTTGCAGGAATGGTTCAAAGCATAGTCAGTAATAAGTGTCGGTCTTCATGTACTTAAGTCGGCATTGTGCCTTATGTATTTAATTCCGATGTAATTTCTGTGTTTTATCGTCAATAAGAAGGCTCAAGGGATACAGTAAACCTGGAGTGAAGCATCAGAATCTATAACTAGTGTCACAGGAATGGTTAAAAGCATAGTCAGTAAGAAGTGTCGGGCTTCATGTACTTAAGTCGGCATTGTGCCTTTTGTATTTAATTCCGATGCAATTTCTGTGTTTCATCGTCAATAAGAAGGTCCAAGGGATACAGTAAACCTGAAGTGAAGCATCGGAAGCTATAACTAGTGTCACAGGAATGGTCAGTAGGAAGAGTCAGTCTTCTTGTCCTTAAGTCGGCATTGTGCATTTTGTATTTAATTCCGATGCAATTTCTGTGTTTCATCGTCAATAAGAAGGTCCAAGGGATATAGTAAACCAGAAGTGAAGCATCGGAATCTATAACTAGTGTCACAGGAATGGTCAGTAGGAAGAGTCAGTCTTCTTGTCCTTAAGTTGGCATTGTGCGTTTTGTATTTAATTCCCATGCAATTTCTGTGATTCATCGTCAATAAGAGGGTCCAAGGGTTACAGTAAACCTGTAGTGAAGCATCGGAAACTATAACTAGTGTCACAGGAATGGTTCAAATCATAGTCAGTAAGAAGTGTCGGTCTTCATGTACTTAAGTCGGCATTGTGCCTTTTGTATTTAGTTCCGATGCAATTTCTGTGTTTCATCGTCAATAAGAAGGTCCAAGGGATACAGTAAACCTGGAGTGAGGCATCGGAATCTATAACTAGTGTCACAGGAATGGTTCAAAACATTGGCAGTAAGAAGTGTCGGTCTTCATGTACTTAAGTCGGCATTGTGACTTTTGTTTTTTAACTCCGATGGAATTTCTGTGTTTCGTCGTCAATAAGAAGGTCCAAGGGATACAGTAAACCTGAAGTGAAGCATCGGAAACTATAACTAGTGCCACAGGAATGGTTCAAAACATAGTCAGTAAGAGGTGTCGTTCTTCATGTACTTAAGTCGGCATTGTGCCTTCTGTATTTAATTCCTATTTAATTTCTGTGTTTCATCGTCAATAAGAAGGTCCAAGGGATACAGTAAACCTGGGGTGAAGCATAGGAATCTATAACTAGTGTCACAGGAATGGTTCAAAACATAGTCAGTAAGAAGTGTCGCTATTCATGTACTTAAGTAGGCATTGTGCCTTTTGTATTTAATTCCGATGCAATATCTGTGTTTCATCGTCAATAAGAAGGTCCAAGGGATACAGTAAACCTGAAGTGAAGCATCGTAATCTATAACTAGTGTCACAGGAATGGTCGTTAGGAAGAGTCAGTCTTCTTGTCCATAAGTCGGCATTGTGCCTTTTGTATTTAATTCCGATGCAATTTCTGTGTTTCACCGTCAATAGGAAGGTCCAAGGGATACAGTAAACCTGGAGTGAAGCATCGGAATCTATAACTAGTGTCACAGGAATGGTTGAAAACATTGTCAGTAAGAAGTGTCAGTCTTCATGTACTTAAGTCGGCATTGTGCCTTTTGTATTTAATTACGATGCAATTTCTCCGTTTCATCGTCAATAAGAAGGTCCAAGGGATACAGTAAAGCTGAAGTGAAGCATCGGAATCTATAACTAGTGTCACAGGAATGGTCAGTATGAAGAGTCAGTCTTCTTGTCCGTAAGTCGGCATTGTGCCTTTTGTATTTAATTCCGATGCAATTTCTGTGTTTCATCGTCAATAAGAAGGTCCAAGGTATACAGTAAACCTGAAGTGAAGCATCGGAATCTATAGCTATTGTCACAGGAATGCATCAAAACATAGTCAGTAAGAAGTGTCGGTCTTCATGTACTTAAGTGGGCATTGTGCCTTTTGTATTTAATTCCGATGCAATTTCTGTGTTTCATCGTCAATAAGAAGGTCCAAGGGATACAGTAAACCTGAATTGAAGCATCGGAATCTATAACTAGTGTCACAGGAATGGTTCAAAACATAGTCAGTAAGAAGTGTCGGTCTTCATGTACTTAAGTCGGCGTTGTGCCTTTTGTATTTAATTCCGATGCAATTTCTGTGTTTCATCGTCAATAAGAAGGTCCAAGGGATACAGTAAACCTGAAGTGAAGGATCGGAATCTATAACTAGTGTTGCAGGAATGGTTCAAAGCATAGTCAGCAAGAAGTGTCGGTCTTCATGTACTTAAGTCGGCATTGTGCCTTTTGTATTTAATTCCGATGCAATTTCTGTGTTTCATCGTCAATAAGAAGGTCAAAGGGATACAGTAAACCTTGAGTGAAGCATCAGAATCTATAACTAGTGTCACAGGAATGGTCCAAAACATAGTCAGTAAGAAGTGTCGGTCTTCATGTACTTAAGTCGGCATTGTGCCTTTTGTATTTAATTCCGATGCAATTTCTGTGTTTCATCGTCAATAAGAAGGTCCAAGGGATACAGTAAACCTGAAGTGAAGCATCGGAATCTATAACTAGTGTCACAGGAATGGTCAGTAGGAAGAGTCAGTCTTCTTGTCCTTAAGTCGGCATTGTGCCTTTTGTATTTAATTCCGATGCAATTTCTGTGTTTCATCATCAATAAGGAGGTCCAAGGGATACAGAAATCCTGAAGTGAAGGATCGGAATCTGTAACTAGTGTTGCAGGAATGGTTCAAAGCATAGTCAGTAAGAAGTGTCGGTCTTCATGTACTTAAGTCGGCATTGTGCCTTTTGTATTTAATTCCGATGCAATTTCTGTGTTTCATCGTCAATAAGATGGTCCAAGGGATACAGTAAACCTTGAGTGAAGCATCGGAATCTATAACTAGTGTCACAGGAATGGTTCAAAACATAGTCAGTAAGAAGTGTCGGTCTTCATGTACTTAAGTCGGCGTTGTGCCTTTTGTATTTAATTCCGATGCAATTTCTGTGTTTCATCGTCAATAAGAAGGTCCAAGGGATACAGTGAACCTGGAGTGAAGCATCGGAATCTATAACTAGTGTCACAGGTATGGTTCAAAACATAGTCAGTAAGAAGTGTCGGTCTTCATGTACTTAAGTCGGCATTGTGCCTTTTGCATTTAAATCCGATTCAATTTCTGTGTTTCATCGTCAATAAGAAGTTAGAAGGGATACAGTAAACCTGAAGTGAAGCATCGGAATCTATAACTAGTGTTACAGGAATGGTTCAAATCATAGTCAGTAAGAAGTGTCGGTCTTCATGTACTTATGTCTTCATTGTGCCTTTTGTATTTAATTCCGATGCAATTTCTGTGTTTCATCGTCAATAAGAAGGTCTAAGGGATACAGTAAAACTGGAGTGAAGCATGGGAATCTATAACTGGTGTCACAGGAATGGTTCAAACATAGTCAGTAAGAAGTGTCGGTCCTCATGTATTTAAGTCGGCATTGTGCCTTTTGTATTTAATTCCGATGCTATTTCTGTGTTTCATCGTCAATAAGAAGGTCCAAGGGATACAGAAAACCTGAAGTGAAGCATCGCAATCTATAACTAGTGTCACAGGAATGGTTCAAAGCATAGTCAGTAAGAAGTGTCCTACTTCATGTTCTTAAGTCGGCATTGTGCCATTTGTATTTAATTCCGATGCAATTTCTGTGTTTCGTCTTCAATAAGAAGGTCCAAGGGATACAGTAAACCTAAAGTGAAGCATCGGAATCTATAACTGGTGTCACAGGAATGGTTCAAAACATAGTCAGTAGGAACTGTTGGTCTTCATGTACTTAAGTCGGCATTGTGCCTTTTGTATTTAATTCCGATGCAATTTCTGTGACTCATCGTCAATACGAAGGTCCAAGGGATACAGTAATCCTGAAGTGAAGTATCGGAATCCATAACTAGTGTCAGAGGAATGGTTCAAAACGTAGACAGTAGGAAGAGTCAGTCTTCTTGTACTTAAGTCGGCATTGTGCCTTTTGTATTTAATTCCGAAGCAAATTCTGTGTTTCATCGTCAATAAGAAGGTCCAAGGGATACAGAAAACTGGTGTGAAGAATCGGAATCTATAACTAGTGTCACAGGAATGGTCAGTAGGAAGAGTCAGTCTTCTTGTCCTTAAGTCGGCATTGTGCCTTTTGTATTTAATTCCGATGCAATTTCTGTGTTTCATCGTCAATAAGAAGGTCCAAGGGATACAGTAAACCTGAAGTGAAGCATCGGAATCTATAACAAGTGTTACAGGAATGGTTGAAAACATAGTCAGTAAGAAGTGTCGGTCTTCATGTACTTAAGTCGGCATTGTGCCTTTTGTATTTAATTCCGATGCAATTTCTGTGTTTCATCGTCAATAAGAAGGTCCAAGGGATATAGTAAACCTGAAGTGAAGCATCGGAATCTATAACTAGTGTTACAGAAATGGTTCGAAACATAGTCAGTAAGAAGTGTCGGCCTACATGTACTTAAGTTTGCGTTGTGCCTTTTGTATTTAATTCCGATGCAATTTCTGTGTTTCATGGTCAATAAGAAGGTCCACGGGATACAGTAAACCTGTAGTGAAGCATCGGAATCTATAACTAGTGTCACAGGAATGGTCAGTAGGAAGAGTCAGTCTTCTTGTCCTTAAGTCGGCATTGTGCCTTTTGTATTTAATTCCGATGCAATTTCTGTGTTTCATCGCCAATAAGGAGGTCCAAGGGATACAGAAAACCTGAAGTGAAGGATCGGAATCTGTAACTAGTGTTGCAGGAATTGTTCAAAGCATAGTCAGTAAGAAGTGTCGGTCTTCATGTACTTAAGTCGGCATTGTGCCTTTTGTATTTATTTCCGATGCAATTTCTGTGTTTCATCGTCAATAAGAAGGTCCAAGGGATACAGTAAACCTGAAGTGAAGCATCGGAATCTATAACTAGTGTCACAGGAATGGTCAGTGGGAAGAGTCAGTCTTCTTGTCCTTATGTCGGCATTGTGCCTTTTGTATTTAATTCCGATGCAATTTCTGTGTTTCATCGTCAATAAGGAGGTCCAAGGGATACAGAAAACCTGAAGTGAAGGATCGGAATCTGTAATTAGTGTTGCAGGAATGGTTCAAAGCATAGTCAGTAAGAAGTGTCGGTCTTCATGTACTTAAGTCGGCATTGTGCCTTTTGTATTTAATTCCGATGCAATTTCTGTGTTTCATCGTCAATAAGATGGTCCAAGGGATACAGTTAACCTTGAGTGAAGCATCGGAATCTATCACTAGTGTCACAGGAATGGTCCAAAATATAGTCAGCAAGAAGTGTCGGTCTTCATGTACTTAAGTCGGCATTGTGCCTTTTGTATTTAATTCCGATGCAATTTCTGTGTTTCATCGTCAATAAGAAGGTCCAAGGGATACAGTAAACCTGAAGTGAAGCATCGGAATCTAAAACTAGTGTCACAGGAATGGTCAGTAGGAAGAGTCAGTCTTCTTGTCCCTAAGTCGGCATTGTGCCTTTTGTATTTAATTCCGATGCAATTTCTGTGTTTCATCGTCAATAAGAAGGTCCAAGGGATACAGAACACCTGAAGTGAAGCATCGCAATCTATAACTAGTGTCACAGGAATGGTTCAAAACATAGTCAGTAAGAAGTGTCCTACTTCATGTTCTTAAGTCGGCATTGTGCCATTTGTATTTAATTCCGATGCAATTTCTGTGTTTCATCGTCAGTAAGAAGGTCCAAGGGATACAGTAAACCTGAAGTGAAGCAGCGAAATCTATACTAGTGTCACAGGACTGGTCAGTAAGAAGAGTCAGTCTTCTTGTACTTAAGTCATCATTGTGCCTTTTGTATTTAATTCCGATGCAATTTCTGTGTTTCATCGTCAATAAGAAGGTCCAAGGGATACAGTAAACCTGAAGTGAAGCATCGGAATCTATAACAGGTGTCACAGGAATGGTTCAAAACATAGTCAGTAGGAAGTGTCGGTCTTCATGTACTTAAGTCGGCATTGTGCCTTTTGTATTTAATTCCGATGCAATTTCTGTAACTCATCGTCAATACGAAGGTCCAAGGGATACAGTAAACCTGAAGTGAAGCATCGGAATCTATAACTAGTGTCAGAGGAATGGTTCAAAACTTAGACAGTAGGAAGAGTCAGTCTTTTTGTACTTAAGTCGGCATTGTGCCTTTTGTATTTAATTCCGATGCAATTTCTGTGTTTCATCGTCAATCAGAAGGTCCAAGGGATACAGAAAACTGGTGTCAAGAATCGGAATCTATAACTAGTGTCACAGGAATGGTCAGTAGGAAGAGTCAGTCTTCTTGTCCTTAAGTCGGCATTGTGCCTTTTGTATTTAATTCCGATGCAATTTCTGTGTTTCATCGTCAATAAGAAGGTCCAAGGGATACAGTAAACCTGAGTTGAAGCATCGGAATCTATAACAAGTGTTACAGGAATGGTTGAAAACGTAGTCAGTAAGAAGTGTCGGTCTTCGTGTACTAAAGTCGGCATTGTGCCTTTTGTATTTAATTCCGATGCAATATCTGTGTTTCATCGTCAATAAGAAGGTCCAAGGGATATAGTAAACCTGAAGTGAGTATCGGAATCTATAACTAGTGTTACCGGAATGGTTCGAAACATAGTCAGTAAGACGTGTCGGCCTGCATGTACTTAAGTTTGCGTTGTGCCTTTTGTATTTAATTCCGATGCAATTTCTGTGTTTCATCGTCAATAAGAAGGTCCAACGGATACAGTAAACCGGAAGTGAAGCATCGGAATCTATAACTAGTGTCACAGGAATGGTCAGTAGGAAGAGTCAGTCTTCTTGTCCTTAAGTCGGCGTTGTGCCTTTTTTATTTAATTCCGATGCAATTTCTGTGTTTGATCGTCAATAAGAATGTCCAAGGGATATAGTAAACCTGAAGTGAAGCATCGGAATCTATAACTAGTGTTACAGGAATGGTTCAAAACATAGTCAGTAAGAAGTGACGGTCTTCTTGTCCTTAAGTCGGCATTGTGCCTTTTGTATTTAATTAAGATGCAATTTCTGTGTTTAATCGTCAATAAGAAGGTCCAAGGTATACAGTAAACCAGAAAGTGAAGCATCGGAATCAATAACTATTGTCACAGGAATGGTTCAAAACATAGTCAGTAAGAAGTGTCGGTCTTCATGTACTTAAGTCGGCATTGTGCCTTTTGTATTTAATTCCGATGCAATATCTCTGTTTCATCGTCAATAAGTAGGTCCAAGGGATACAGTAACCCTGAAGTGAAGCATCGGAATCTATAACTAGTGTCATAGGAATTTTCAGTAGGAAGAGTCCGTCTTCTTGTCCTTAAGTCGGCATTGTGCCTTTTGTATTTAATTCCGATATAATTTCTGTGTTTCTTGGTCAATATGAAGGTCCAAGGGATACAGTAAATCTGAAGTGAAGCATCGGAATCTATAACTAGTGTCACAGGAATGGTTCAAATCATAGTCAGTAAGAAGTGTCGGTCTTCATGTACTTGAGTCGGCATTGTGCCTTTTGTATTTAATTCCGATGCAATTTCTGTGTTTCATCGTCAATAAGAAGATCCAAGGGATACAGTAAACCTGCAGTGAAGCATCGGAATCTACAACTAGTGTCACAGGAATGGTCAGTAGGAAGAGTCAGTCTTCTTGACCTTAAGTCGGCATTGTGCCTTTTGTATTTAATTCCGATGCAATTTCTGTGTTTCACCGTCAATAAGAAGGTCCAAGGGATACAGTAAACCTGAAGTAAAGCTTCGGAATCTATAACTAGTGTCACAGGAATGGTCAGTAGGAAGAGTCAGTCTTTTTGTCCTTAAGTCGGCATTGTGCCTTTTGTATTTAATTCCGATGCAATTTCTGTGTTTCATCGTCAATAAGGAGGTCCAAGGGATACAGAAAACCTGAAGTGAAGGATCGGAATCTGTAACTAGTGTTGCAGGAATGGTTCAAAGCATAGTCAGTAAGAGGTGTCGGTCTTCATGTACTTAAGTCGGCATTGTGCCTTTTGTATTTAATTCCGATGCAATTTCTGTGTTTCATCGTCAATAAGATGGTCCAAGGGATACAGTTAACCTTGAGTGAAGCATCGGAATCCATCACTAGTGTCACAGGAATGGTCCAAAATATAGTCAGTAAGAAGTGTCGGTCTTCATGTACTTAAGTCGGCATTGTGCCTTTTGTATTTAATTCCGATGCAATTTCTGTGTTTCATCGTCAATAAGAAGGTCCAAGGGATACAGTAAACCTGAAGTGAAGCATCGGAATCTAAAACTAGTGTCACAGGAATGGTCAGTAGGTAGAGACAGTTTTCTTGTCCCTAAGTCGGCATTGTGCCTTTTGTATATAATTCCGATGCAATTTCTGTGTTTCATCGTCAATAAGAAGGTCCAAGGGATATAGTAAACATGAAGTGAAGCATCGGAATCTATAGGTAGTGTTACAGGAATGGTTCAAAACATAGTCAGTAAGAAGTGTCGGTCTTCATGTACTTAAGTCGGCGTTGTGCCTTTTGTATTTAATTCCGATGCAATTTCTGTGTTTCATCGTCAATAAGAAGGTCCAAGGGATACAGTGAACCTGGAGTGAAGCATCGGAATCTATAACTAGTGTCACAGGTATGGTTCAAAACAAAGGCAGTAAGAAGTGTCGGTCTTCATGTACTTAAGTCGGCATTGTGCCTTTTGCATTTAATTCCGATGCAATTTCTGTGTTTCATCGTCAATAAGAAGTTCCAAGGGATACAGTAAGTCTGAAGTGAAGCATCGGAATCTATAACTAGTGTCACGGGAATGGTCAGTAGGAAAAGTCAGTCTTCTTGCCCTTAAGTCGGCATTGTGCCTTTTGTATTTAATTGCGATGCAATTTCTGTGTTTCATCGTCAATAAGAAGGTCCAAGTGATACAGTAAACCTGAAGTGAAGCATCGGAATCTATAACTAGTGTTACAGGAATGGTTCAAATCATAGTCAGTAAGAAGTGTCGGTCTTCATGTACTTATGTCTTCATTGTGCCTTTTGTATTTAATTCCGATGCAATTTCTGTGTTTCATCGTCAATAAGAAGGTAAAAGGGATACAGTAAACCTGGAGTGAAGCATGGGAATCTATAACTGGTGTCACAGGAATGGTTCATACATAGTCAGTAAGAAGTGTCGGTCCTCATGTACTTAAGTCGGCATTGTGCCTTTTGTATTTAATTCCGATGCAATTTCTGTGTTTCATCGTCAATAAGAAGGTCCAAGGGATACAGAACACCTGAAGTGAAGCATCGCAATCTATAACTAGTGTCACAGGAATAGTTCAAAACATAGTCAGTAAGAAGTGTCCTACTTCATGTTCTTAAGTCGGCATTGTGCCATTTGTATTTAATTCCGATGCAATTTCTGTGTTTCATCGTCAGTAAGAAGGTCCAAGGGATACAGTAAACCTGAAGTGAAGCAGCGAAATCTATACTAGTGTCACAGGACTGGTCAGTAAGAAGAGTCAGTCTTCTTGTACTTAAGTCGGCATTGTGCCTTTTGTATTTAATTCCGATGCAATTTCTGTGTTTCATCGTCAATAAGATGGTCCAAGGGATACAGTAAACCTAAAGTGAAGCATCGGAATCTATAACAGGTGTCACAGGAATGGTTCAAAACATAGTCAGTAGGAAGTGTCGGTCTTCATGTACTTAAGTCGGCATTGTGCCTTTTGTATTTAATTCCGATGCAATTTCTGTGACTCATCGTCAATACGAAGGTCCAAGGGATACAGTAAACCTGAAGTGAAGCATCGGAATCTATAACTAGTGTCAGAGGAATGGTTCAAAACTTAGACAGTAGGAAGAGTCAGTCTTCTTGTACTTAAGTCGGCATTGTGCCTTTTGTATTTAATTCCGATGCAATTTCTGTGTTTCATCGTCAATCAGAAGGTCCAAGGGATACAGAAAACTGGTGTCAAGAATCGGAATCTATAACTAGTGTCACAGGAATGGTCAGTAGGAAGAGTCAGTCTTCTTGTCCTTAAGTCGGCATTGTGTCTTTTGTATTTAATTCCGATGCAATTTCTGTGTTTCATCGTCAATAAGAAGGTCCAAGGGATATAGTAAACCTGAAGTGAAGTATCGGAATCTATAACTAGTGTTACAGGAATGGTTCGAAACATAGTCAGTAAGACGTGTCGGCCTGCATGTACTTAAGTTTGCGTTGTGTCTTTTGTATTTAATTCCGATGCAATTTCTGTGTTTCATCGTCAATAAGAAGGTCCAACGGATACAGTAAACCTGAAGTGAAGTATCGGAATCTATAACTAGTGTCACAGGAATGGTCAGTAGGAAGAGTCAGTCTTCTTGTCCTTAAGTCGGCGTTGTTGCCTTTTTTATTTAATTCCGATGCAATTTCTGTGTTTGATCGTCAATAAGAATGTCCAAGGGATATAGTAAACCTGAAGTGAAGCATCGGAATCTATAACTAGTGTTACAGGAATGGTTCAAAACATTGTCAGTAAGAAGTGACGGTCTTCTTGTCCTTAAGTCGGCATTGTGCCTTTTGTATTTAATTAAGATGCAATTTCTGTGTTTCATCGTCAATAAGAAGGTCCAAGGTATACAGTAAACCAGAAAGTGAAGCATCGGAATCAATAACTATTGTCACAGGAATGGTTCAAAACATAGTCAGTAAGAAGTGTCGGTCTTCATGTACTTAAGTCGGCATTGTGCCTTTTGTATTTAATTCCGATGCAATATCTCTGTTTCATCGTCAATAAGTAGGTCCAAGGGATACAGTAAACCTGAAGTGAAGCATCGGAATCTATAACTAGTGTCATAGGAATTTTCAGTAGGAAGAGTCAGTCTTCATGTCCTTAAGTCGGCATTGTGCCTTTTGTATTTAATTCCGATGCAATTTCTGTGTTTCTTCGTCAATATGAAGGTACAAGGGATACAGTAAATCTGAAGTGAAGCATCGGAATCTATAACTAGTGTCACAGGAATGGTTCAAATCATAGTCAGTAAGAAGTGTCGGTCTTCATGTACTTGAGTCGGCATTGTGCCTTTTGTATTTAATTCCGATGCAATTTCTGTGTTTCATCGTCAATAAGAAGATCCAAGGGATACAGTAAACCTGCAGTGAAGCATCGGAATCTATAACTAGTGTCACAGGAATGGTCAGTAGGAAGAGTCAGTCTTCTTGACCTTAAGTCGGCATTGTGCCTTTTGTATTTAATTCCGATGCAATTTCTGTGTTTCACCGTCAATAAGAAGGTCCAAGGGATACAGTAAACCTGAAGTAAAGCTTCGGAATCTATAACTAGTGTCACAGGAATGGTCAGTAGGAAGAGTCAGTCTTCTTGTCCTTAAGTCGGCATTGTGCCTTTTGTATTTAATTCCCATGCAATTTCTGTGTTTCATCGTCAATAAGAAAGTTCAAGGGATACAGTAAACCTGAAGTCAAGCATCGGAATCTACAACTAGTGTTACAGGATAGGTTCAAAACATAGTCAGTAAGAAGTGTCGGTCTTCATGTACTTAAGTCGGCATTGTGCCTTTTGTATTTAATTCCGATGCAATTTCTGTGTTTCATCGTCATTATGAAGGTCCTAGGGATACAGTAAACCTGGAGTGAGGCATCGGAATCTATAACTAGTGTCACAGGAATGGTTCAAAGCATAGTCAGTAAGAAGTGTCGGTCTTCATGTATTTAAGTCGGCATTGTGCCTATTGCATTTAATTCCGATGCAATTTCTGTGTTTCATCGTCAATACGAAGTTCCAAGGGATACAGTAAATCTGAAGTGATGCATCGGAATCTATAACTAGTGTCACAGGAATGGTTCAAAACATAGTCAGTAGGAAGTGTCGGTCTTCATGTACATAAGTCGGCATTGTGCCTTTTGTATTTAATTCCGATGCAATTTCTGTGTTTCATCGTCAATAAGAAGGACCAAGGGATACAGTAAACCTGAAGTGAAGCATCGGAATCTATAACTAGTGTCACAGGAATGGTCAGTAGGAAGAGTCAGTCTTCTTGTACTTAAGTCGGCATTGTGCCTTTTGTATTTAATTCCGATGAAATTTCCGTGTTTCATCGTCAATAAGAAGGTCCAAGGGATACAGTACACCTGAAGTGAAGCATCGGAATCTATAACTAGTGTCACAGGAATGGTTCAAAACATAGTCAGTAGGAAGTGTCGGTCTTCATGTACATAAGTCGGCATTGTGCCTTTTGTATTTAATTCCGATGCAATTTCTGTGACTCATCGTCAATAAGAAGGTCCAAGGGATACAGTAAACCTGAAGTGAAGCATCGGAATCTATAACTAGTGTCAGAGGAATGGTTCAAAACTTTGACAGTAGGAAGAGTCAGTCTTCTTTTACTTAAGTCGGCATTGTGCCTTTTGTATTTAATTCCGATGCAATTTCTGTGTTTCATCGTCAATAAGAAGGTCCAAGGGATACAGTAAACCTGGTGGGAAGAATCGGAATCTATATCTAGTGTCACAGGAATGGTCAAAAGAAAGAGTCAGTCCTCTTGTCCTTAAGTCGGCGTTGTGCCTTTTGTATTTAATTCCGATGCAATATCTGTGTTTCATCGTCAATAAGATGGTCCAAGGGATACAGTAAACCTGAAGTGAAGCATCGGAATCTATAACTAGTGTTACAGGAATGGTTCAAAACATAGTCAGTAAGAAGTGTCGGTCTTCATGTACTTATGTCGGCATTGTGCCTTTTGTATTTAATTCCGATGCAATTTCTGTGTTTCATCGTCAATAAGAAAGTCCAAGGGATACAGTAAACCTAAAGTGAAGCATCGGAATCTATAACTAGTGTCACAGGAATGGTTTAAAACTTAGACATTAGGAAGAGTCAGTCTTCTTGTACTTAAGTCGGCATTGTGTTTTTGTATTTAATTCCGATGCAATTTCTGTGTTTCATCGTCAATAATAAGGTCCAAGGGATACAGTAAACCTGGAGTGAAGCATCGGAATCTGTAACTAGTGTCACAGGAATGGTTCAAAACTTAGACAGTAGGAAGAGTCAGTCTTCTTGTACTTAAGTCGGCATTGTGCCTTTTGTATTTAATTCCGATGCAATTTCTGTGTTTCATCGTCAATAAGAAGTTCAAAGGGATACAGTAAACCTGGAGTGAGGCATCGGAATCTATAAATAGTGTCACAGAGACGGTTCATAACATAGTCAGTAAGAAGTGTCGGTCTTCATGTACTTAAGTCGGCATTGTGCCTTTTGTATTTAATTCCGATGCAATTTCTGTGTTTCATCGTAAATAAGAAGGTCCAAGCGATGCAGTAAACCTGAAGTGAAAAATCGGAGTCTATAACTAGTGTCACAGGAATGGTCAGTAGGAAGAGTCAGTCTTCTTGTGTTTAAGTCAGCATTGTGCCTTTTGTGTTTAATTCCGAGGAATTTTCTGTGTTTCATCGTCAATAAGAAAGTCCAAGGGATACAGTAAACCAGAAGTGAAGCATCGGAATCTATAACTAGTGTCACAGGAATGGTTCAAAACATTGTCAGTAAGAAGTGTCCGTCTTCATGCACTTAAGTCGGCATTGTGCCTTTTGTATTTAATTCCGATGAAATTTCTGTGTTTCATCGTCAATAAGAAGGTCCAAGGGATACAGTAAACCTGAAGTGAAGCATCGGAATCTATAACTAGTGCCACAGGAATGGTTCAAAACATAGTCACTAGGAAGTGTCGGTCTTCATGTACATAAGTCGGCATTGTGCCTTTTTTATTTAATTCCGATGCAATTTCTGTGACTCATCGTCAATAAGAAGGTCCAAGGGATACAGTAAACCTGAAGTGAAGCATCGGAATCTATAACTAGTGTCATAGGAATTTTCAGTAGGAAGAGTCAGTCTTCTTGTCCTTAAGTCGGCATTGTGCCTTTTGTATTTAATTCCGATGCAATTTCTGTGTTTCTTCGTCAATAAGAAGGTCCAAGGGATACAGTAAATCTGAAGTGAAGCATCGGAATCAATAACTAGTGTCACAGGAATGGTTCAAATCATAGTCAGTAAGAAGTGTCGGTCTTCATGTACTTGAGTCGGCATTGTGCCTTTTGTATTTAATTCCGATGCAATTTCTGTGTTTCATCGTCAATATAAAGATCCAAGGGGTACAGTAAACCTGAAGTGAAGCATCGGAAACTATAACTAGTGTCACAGGAATGGTCATTAGGAAGAGTTAGTCTACTTGACCTTAAGTCGGCATTGTGCCTTTTGTATTTAATTCCGATGCAATATCTGTGTTTCATCGTCAATAAGAAGGTCCAAGGGATACAGTAAACCTGAAGTAAAGCTTCGGAATCTATAACTAGTGTCACAGGAATGGTCAGCAGGAAGAGTCAGTCTCCTTGTCCTTAAGTCGGCATTGTGCCTTTTGTATTTAATTCCCATGCAATTTCTGTGTTTCATCGTCAATAAGAAGGTTCATGGGATACAGTAAACCTGAAGTGAAGCATCGGAATCTATAACTAGTGTTACAGGATTGGTTCAAAACATAGTCAGTAAGAAGTGTCGGTCTTTATGTACTTAAGTCGGCATTGTGCCTTTTGTATTTAATTCCGATGCAATTTCTGTGTTTCATCGTCAATAAGAAGTTCCAAGGGATACAGTAAATCTGAAGTGATGCATCGGAATCTATAAATAGTGTCACAGGAATCGTCAGTAGGAAGAGTCAGTCTTCTTGTCCTTAAGTCGGCATTGTGCCTTCTGTATTTAATTCCGATGCAATTTCTGTGTTTCATCGTCAATAAGAAGGTCCAAGGGATACAGTAAACCTGAATTGAAGCATCGGAATCAATAAGAGTGTTACAGGAATGGTTCAAAACATAGTCAGTAAGAAGTGTCGGTCTTCATGTACTTAAGTCGGCATTGTGCCTTTTGTATTTAATTCCGATGCAATTTCTGTGTTTCATCGTCAATAAGAACGTCTAAAGGATACAGTAAACCAGGAGTGAAGCATCGGAATCTATTACTAGTGTCTCAGGAATGGTTCAAACATAGTCAGTAAGAAGTGTCGGTCTTCATGTACATAAGTCGGCATTGTGACTTTTGTATTTAATTCCGATGCAATTTCTGTGTTTCATCGACAATAAAAAGGTCCAAGGGATACAGTAAACCTGAAGTGAAGCATCGGAAACTATAACTAGTGTCACAGGAATGGTTCAAAACATAGTCAGTAAGAAGTGTCGGTCTTCATGTACTTAAGTCGGCATTGTGCCTTTTGTATTTAATTCCGATGCAATTTCTGTGTTTCATCGTCAATAAGAAGGTCCAAGGGATACAGTAAACCTGAAGTGAAGCATCGGAATCTATAACAAGTGTCACAGGAATGGTTAGTAGGAAGAGTCAGTCTTCTTGTACTTAAGTCGGCATTGTGCCTTTTGTATTTAATTCCGATGAAATTTCTGTGTTTCATCGTCAATAAGAAGGTCTAAGGGATACAGTAAACCAGAAGTGAAGCATCGGAATCTATAACTAGTGTCACAGGAATGGTTCAAAACATAGTCAGTAGGAAGTGTCGGTCTTCATGTACATAAGTCGGCATTGTGCCTTTTGTATTTAATTCCGATGCAATTTCTGTGACTCATCGTCAATAAGAAGGTCCAAGGGATACAGTAAACCTGAAGTGAAGCATCGGAATCTATAACTAGTGTCAGAGGAATGGTTCAAAACTTTGACAGTAGGAAGAGTCAGTCTTCTTTTACTTAAGTCGGCATTGTGCCTTTTGTATTTAATTCCGATGCAATTTCTGTGTTTCATCGTCAATAAGAAGGTCCAAGGGATACAGTAAACCTGGTTGGATGAATCGGAATCTATATCTAGTGTCACAGGAATGGTCAGTAGGAAGAGTCAGTCCTCTTGTCCTTAAGTCGGCATTTTGCCTTTCGTATTTAATTCCGATGCAATATCTGTGTTTCATCGTCAATAAGAAGGTCCAAGGGATACAGTAAACCTGAAGTGAAGCATCGGAATCTATAACTAGTGTCTCAGGAATGGTTCAAAACATAGTCAGTAAGAAGTGTCGCTCTTCGAGTACTTAGGTCGGCATTGTGCCTTTTGTATTTAATTCCGATGCAAATTCTGTGTTTCATCGTCAATATAAAGATCCAAGGGATACAGTAAACCTGAAGTGAAGCATCGGAATCTATAACTAGTGTCACAGGAATGGTCAGTAGGAAGAGTCAGTCTTCTTGACCTTAAGTCCGCATTGTGCCTTTTGTATTTAATTCCGATGCAATTTCTGTGTTTCATCGTCATTATGAAGGTCCAAGGGATACAGTAAACCTGGAGTGAGGCATCGGAATCTATAACTAGTGTCACAGGAATGGTTCAAAGCATAGTCAGTAAGAAGTGTCGGTCTTCATGTATTTAAGTCGGCATTGTGCCTATTGCATTTAATTCCGATGCAATTTCTGTGTTTCATCGTCAATAAGAAGTTCCAAGGGATACAGTAAGTCTGAAGTGATGCATCGGAATCTATAACTAGTGTCACAGGAATCGTCTGTAGGAAGAGTCAGTCTTCTTGTCCTTAAGTCGGCATTGTGCCTTTTGTATTTAATTCCGATGCAATTTCTGTGTTTCATCGTCAATAAGAAGGTCCAAGGGATACAGTAAACCTGAAGTGAAGCATCGGAATCAATAAGAGTGTTACAGGAATGGTTCAAAACATAGTCAGTACGAAGTGTCGGTCTTCATGTACTTAAGTCGGCATTGTGCCTTTTGTATTTAATTCCGATGCAATTTCTGTGTTTCATCGTCAATAAGAAGGTCTAAGGGATACAGTAAACCAGGAGTGAAGCATCGGAATCTATTACTAGTGTCTCAGGAATGGTTCAAACATAGTCAGTAAGAAGTGTCGGTCTTCATGTACATAAGTCGGCATTGTGACTTTTGTATTTAATTCCGATGCAATTTCTGTGTTTCATCGACAATAAAAAGGTCCAAGGGATACAGTAAACCTGAAGTGAAGCATCGGAATCTATAACTAGTGTCACAGGAATGGTTCAAAACATAGTCAGTAGGAAGAGTCGGTCTTCATGTACATAAGTCGGCATTGTGCCTTTTGTATTTAATTCCGATGCAATTTCTGTGACTCATCGTCAATAAGAAGGTCCAAGGGATACAGTAAACCTGAAGTGAAGCATCGGAATCTATAACTAGTGTCAGAGGAATGGTTCAAAACTTTGACAGTAGGAAGAGTCAGTCTTCTTTTACTTAAGTCGGCATTGTGCCTTTTGTATTTAATTCCGATGCAATTTCTGTGTTACATCGTCAATAAGAAGGTCCAAGGGATACAGTAAACCTGGTGGGAAGAATCGGAATCTATATCTAGTGTCACAGGAATGGTCAGTAGGAAGAGTCAGTCCTCTTGTTCTTAAGTCGGCATTGTGCCTTTTGTATTTAATTCCGATGCAATATCTGTGTTTCATCGTCAATAAGATGGTCCAAGGGATACAGTAAACCTGAAGTGAAGCATCGTAATCTATAACTAGTGTTACAGGAATGGTTCAAACATAGTCAGTAAGAAGTGTTGGTCTTCATGTACTTAAGTCGGCATTGTGCCTTTTGTATTTAATTCCGATGCAATTTCTGTGTTTCATCGTCAATTTGAAGGTCCAAGGGATACAGTAAACCTGAAGTGAAGCATCGGAATCTATAACTAGCGTCACAGGAATGATCAGTAGGAAGAGTCAGTCTTCTTGTCTTTAAGTCGGCACAGTGCCTTTTGTGTGTAATTCCGATGCAATTTCTGTGTTTCATTGTCATAAAGAAGGTCCAAGGGATATAGTAAACCTGAAGTGAAGCATCGGAATCTATAACTAGTGTTACAGGAATGGTTCAAAACATAGTCAGTAAGAAGTGACGGTCTTCTTGTCCTTAAGTCGGCATTGTGCCTTTTGTATTTAATTCCGATGCCACTTCTGTGTTTCATCGTCAATAAGAAGGTCCAAGGTATACAGTAAACCAGAAGTGAAGCATCGGAATCTATAACTATTGTCACTGGAATGGTTCAAAACATAGTCAGTAAGAAGTGTCGGTCTTCATGTACTTAAGTCGGCATTGTGCCTTTTGTATTTAATTCCGATGCAAATTCTGTGTTTCATCGTCAATAAGAAGGTCCAAGGGATACAGTAAACCTGAAGTGAAGCATCGGAATCTATAACTAGTGTCACAGGAATTTTCAGTAGGAAGAGTCAGTCTTCTTGTCCTTATGTCGGCATTGTGCCTTCTGTATTTAATTCCGATGCAATTTCTGTTCCTTCGTCAGTAAGAATGTCCAAGGGATACAGTAAATCTGAAGTGAAGCATCGGAATCTATAACTAGTGTCACAGGAATGGTCAGTAGGAAGAGTCAGTCTTCTTGACCTTAAGTCGGCATTGTGCCTTTTGTATTTAATTCCGATGCAATTTCTGTGTTTCATCGTCAATAAGAAGGTCCAAGGGATACAGTAAACCTTAAGTAAAGCTTCGGAATCTATAACTTGTGTCACAGGAATGGTCAGTAGGAAGAGTCAGTCTTCTTGTCCTTAAGTCATCATTGTGCCTTTTGTATTTAATTCCCATGCAATTTCTGTGTTTCATCGTCAATAAGAAGGTTCAAGGTATACAGTAAACCTTAAGTGAAGCATCGGAATCTATAACTTGTGTTACAGGAATGGTTCAAAACATAGTCAGTAAGAAGTGTCGGTCTTCATGTACTTAAGTCGGCATTGTGCCTTTTGTATTTAATTCCGATGCAATTTCTGTGTTTCATCGTCGTTAAGAAGGTCCAAGGGATACAGTAAACCTGGAGTGAGGCATCGGAATCTATAACTAGTGTCATAGGAATGGTTCAAACATAGTCAATAAGAAGTGTCGGTCTTCATGTACTTAAGTCGGCATTGTGCCTTTTGCATTTAATTGCGATGCAATTTCTGTGTTTCATCGTCAATAAGAAGTTCCAAAGCATACAGTAATCATGAAGTGAAGCATCGGAATCTATAACTAGTATCACAGGAATCGTCAGTAGGAAGAGTTAGTCTTCTTGTCCTTAAGTCGGCATTGTGCCTTTTGTATTTAATTCCGATGCAATTTCTGTGTTTCATCGTCCATAAGAAGGTCCAAGGGATACATTAAACCTGAAGTGAAGCATCGGAATCTATAAGAGTGTTACAGGAATGGTTCCAAACATAGTCAGTAAGAAGTGTCGGTCTTCATGTACTTAAGTCCGCATTGTGCCTTTTGTATTTAATTCCGATGCAATTTCTGTGTTTCATCGTCAGTAAGAAGGTCTAAGGGATACAGTAAACCTGAAGTGAAGCATCGGAAACTATAACTATTGTCACAGGAATGGTTCAAAACTTAGTCAGTAAGAAGTGTCGGTCTTCATGTACGTAAGTCGGCATTGTGCCATTTGTATTTAATTCCGATGCAATTTCTGTGTTTCATCGTCAATAAGAAGGTCCAAGGGATACAGTAAACCTGAAGTGAAGCATCGGAATCTATAACTAGTGTCACAGGAATGGTCAGTGGGAAGAGTCAGTCTTCTTGTACTTATGTCGGCATTGTGCCTTTTGTATTTAATTCCGATGCAATTTCTGTGTTTCATCGTCAATAAGAAGGTCTAAGGGATACAGTAAACCTGAAGTAAAGCTTCGGAATCTATAACTAGTGTCACAGGAATGGTCAGTAGGAAGAGTCAGTCTCCTTGTCCTTAAGTCGGCATTGTGCCTTTTGTATTTAATTCCCATGCAATTTCTGTGTTTCATCGTCAATAAGAAGGTTCATGGGATACAGTAAACCTGAAGTGAAGCATCGGAATCTATAACTAGTGTTACAGGATTGGTTCAAAACATAGTCAGTCAGAAGTGTCGGTCTTCATGTACTTAAGTCGGCATTGTGCCTTTTGTATTTAATTCCGATGCAATTTCTGTGTTTCATCGTCATTATGAAGGTCCAAGGGATACAGTAAACCTGGAGTGAGGCATCGGAATCTATAACTAGTGTCACAGGAATGGTTCAAAGCATAGTCAGTAAGAAGTGTCGGTCTTCATGTATTTAAGTCGGCATTGTGCCTATTGCATTTAATTCCGATGCAATTTCTGTGTTTCATCGTCAATAAGAAGTTCCAAGGGATACAGTAAGTCTGAAGTGATGCATCGGAATCTATAACTAGTGTCACAGGAATCGTCTGTAGGAAGAGTCATTCTTCTTGTTCTTAAGTCGGCATTGTGCCTTTTGTATTTAATTCCGATGAAATTTCTGTGATTCATCGTCAATAAGAAGGTCCAAGGGATACAGCAAACCTGAAGTGAAGCATCGGAATCAATAAGAGTGTTACAGGAATGGTTCAAAACATAGTCAGTAAGAAGTGTCGGTCTTCATGTACTTAAGTCGGCATTGTGCCTTTTGTATTTAATTCCGATGCAATTTCTGTGTTTCATCGTCAATAAGAAGGTCTAAGGGATACAGTAAACCAGGAGTGAAGCATCGGAATCTATTACTAGTGTCTCAGGAATGGTTCAAACATAGTCAGTAAGAAGTGTCGGTCTTCATGTACATAAGTCGGCATTGTGACTTTTGTATTTAATTCCGATGCAATTTCTGTGTTTCATCGACAATAAAAAGGTCCAAGGGATACAGTATACCTGAAGTGAAGCATCGGAAACTATAACTAGTGTCACAGGAATGGTTCAAAACATAGTCAGTAAGAAAAGTCGGTCTTCATGTACTTAAGTCGGCCTTGTGCCTTTTGTATTTAATTCCGATGCAATTTCTGTGTTTCATCGTCAATAAGAAGGTCCAAGGGATACAGTAAACCTGAAGTGAACCATCGGAATCTATAACTAGTGTCACAGGAATGGTTCAAAACATAGTCAGTAGGAAGTGTCGGTCTTCATGTACATAAGTCGGCATTGTGCCTTTTGTATTTAATTCCGATGCAATTTCTGTGACTCATCGTCAATAAGATGGTCCAAGGGATACAGTAAACCTGAAGTGAAGCATCGGAATCTATAACTAGTGTCAGAGGAATGGTTCAAAACTTTGACAGTAGGAAGAGTCAGTCTTCTTTTACTTAAGTCGGCATTGTGCCTTTTGTATTTAATTCCGATGCAATTTCTGTGTTTCATCGTCAATAAGAAGGTCCAAGGGATGCAGTAAACCTGGTGGGAAGAATCGGAATCTATATCTAGTGTCACAGGAATGGTCAGTAGGAAGAGTCAGTCCTCTTGTCCTTAAGTCGGCATTGTGCCTTTTGTATTTAATTCCGATGCAATATCTGTGTTTCATCGTCAATAAGAAGGTCCAAGGGATACAGTAAACCTGAAGTGAAGCATCGTAATCTATAACTAGTGTTACAGGAATGGTTCAAAACATAGTCAGTAAGAAGTGTTGGTTTTCATGTACTTAAGTCGGCATTGTGCCTTTTGTATTTAATTCCGATGCAATTTCTGTGTTTCATCGTCAATAAGAAGGTCCAAGGGATACAGTAAACCTGAAGTGAAGCATCGGAATCTATAACTAGCGTCACAGGAATGATCAGTAGGAAGAGTCAGTCTTCTTGTCTTTAAGTCGGCACAGTGCCTTTTGTGTGTAATTCCGATGCAATTTCTGTGCTTCATTGTCATAAAGAAGGTCCAAGGGATATAGTAAACCTGAAGTGAAGCATCGGAATCTATAACTAGTGTTACAGGAATGGTTCAAAACATAGTCAGTAAGAAGTGACGGTCTTCTTGTCCTTAAGTCGGCATTGTGCCTTTTGTATTTAATTCCGATGCCACTTCTGTGTTTCATCGTCAATAAGAAGGTCCAAGGTATACAGTAAACCTGAAGTGAAGCATCGGAATCTATAACTATTGTCACTGGAATGGTTCAAAACATAGTCAGTAAGAAGTGTCGGTCTTCATGTACTTAAGTCGGCATTGTGCCTTTTGTATTTAATTCCGATGCAAATTCTGTGTTTCATCGTCAATAAGAAGGTCCAAGGGATACAGTAAACCTGAAGTGAAGCATCGGAACCTATAACTAGTGTCACAAAAATTTTCAGTAGGAAGAGTCAGTCTTCTTGTCCTTAAGTCGGCATTGTGCCTTCTGTATTTAATTCCGATGCAATTTCTGTGTTTCTTCGTCAATAAGAATGTCCAAGGGTTACAGTAAATCTGAAGTGAAGCATCGGAATCTATAACTAGTGTCACAGGAATGGTTCAAATCATAGTCAGTAAGAAGTGTCGGTCTTCATGTACTTAAGTCGGCATTGTGCCTTTTGTATTTAATTCCGATGCAATTTCTGTGTTTCTTCGTCAATAAGAAGATCCAAGGGATACAGTAAACCTGAAGTGAAGCATCGGAATCTATAACTAGTGTCACAGGAATGGTCAGTAGGAAGAGTCAGTCTTCTTGACGTTAAGTCGGCATTGTGCCTTTTGTATTTAATTCCGATGCAATTTCTGTGTTTCATCGTCAATAAGAAGGTCCAAGGGATACAGTAAACCTTAAGTAAAGCTTCGGAATCTATAACTTGTGTCACAGGAATGGTCAGTAGGAAGAGTCAGTCTTCTTGTCCCTAAGTCGGCATTGTGCCTTTTGTATTTAATTCCCATACAATTTCTGTGTTTCATCGTCAATAAGAAGGTTCAAGGGATACAGTAAACCTTAAGTGAAGCATCGGAATCTATAACTTGTGTTACAGGAATGGTTCAAAACATAGTCAGTAAGAAGTGTCGGTCTTCATGTACTTAAGTCGGCATTGTGCCTTTTGTATTTAATTCCGATGCAATTTCTGTGTTTCATCGTCGTTAAGAAGGTCCAAGGGATACAGTAAACCTGGAGTGAGGCATCGGAATCTATAACTAGTGTCATAGGAATGGTTCAAAACATAGTCAGTAAGAAGTGTCGGTCTTCATGTACTTAAGTCGGCATTGTGCCTTTTGCATTTAATTGCGATGCAATTTCTGTGTTTCATCGTCAATAAGAAGTTCCAAAGCATACAGTAATCATGAAGTGAAGCATCGGAATCTATAACTAGTGTCACAGGAACGTCAGTAGGAAGAGTTAGTCTTCTTGTCCTTAAGTCGGCATTGTGCCTTTTGTATTTAATTCCGATGCAATTTCTGTGTTTCATCGTCCATAAGAAGGTCCAAGGGATACATTAAACCTGAAGTGAAGCATCGGAATCTATAAGAGTGTTACAGGAATGGTTCCAAACATAGTCAGTAAGAAGTGTCGGTCTTCATGTACTTAAGTCCGCATTGTGCCTTTTGTATTTAATTCCGATGCAATTTCTGTGTTTCATCGTCAGTAAGAAGGTCTAAGGGATACAGTAAACCTGAAGTGAAGCATCGGAAACTATAACTATTGTCACAGGAATGGTTCAAAACTTAGTCAGTAAGAAGTGTCGGTCTTCATGTACGTAAGTCGGCATTGTGCCTTTTGTATTTAATTCCGATGCAATTTCTGTGTTTCATCGTCAATAAGAAGGTCCAAGGGATACAGTAAACCTGAAGTGAAGCATCGGAATCTATAACTAGTGTCACAGGAATGGTCAGTAGGAAGAGTCAGTCTTCTTGTACTTAAGTCGGCATTGTGCCTTTTGTATTTAATTCCGATGCAATTTCTGTGTTTCATCGTCAATAAGAAGGTCTAAGGGATACAGTAAACCAGGAGTGAAGCATCGGAATCTATAACTAGTGTCACAGGAATGGTTCAAAACATAGTCAGTAAGAAGTGTCGGTCTTCATGTACTTAAGTCGGCATTGTGACTTTTGTATTTAATTCCGATGCAATTTCTGTGTTTCATCGACAATAAAAAGGTCCATGGGATACAGTAAACCTGAAGTGAAGCATCGGAAACTATAACTAGTGTCACAGGAATGGTTCAAAACTTAGTCAGTGAGAAGTGTCGGTCTTCATGTACTTAAGTCGGCATTGTGCCTTTTGTATTTAATTCCGATGCAATTTCTGTGTTTCATCTTCAATAAGAAGGTCCAAGGGATACAGTAAACCTGAAGTGAAGCATCGGAATCTATAACTAGTGTCACAGGAATGGTCAGTAGGAAGAGTCAGTCTTCTTGTACTTAAGTCGGCATTGTGCCTTTTGTATTTAATTCCGATGCAATTTCTGTGTTTCATCGTCAATAAGAAGGTCCAAGGGATACAGTAAACCTGGTGGGAAGAATCGGAATCTATAACTAGTGTCACAGGAATGGTCATTAGGAAGAGTCAGTCCTCTTGTCCTTAAGTCGGTATTGTGCCTTGTGTATTTAATTCGGATGCAATTTCTGTGTTTCATCGTCAATAAGAAGGTCCAAGGGATACAGTAAACCTGAAGTGAAGCATCGGAATCTGTAAGAGTGTTACAGGAATGGTTCAAAACATAGTCAGTAAGAAGTGTCGGTCTTCATGTACTTAAGAAGGCATTGTGCCTTTTGTATTTAATTCCGACGCAATTTCTGTGTTTCATCGTCAATAAGAAGGTCCAAAGGATACAGTAAACCTGAAGTGAAGCATCGGAATCTATAACTAGTGTCACAGGAATGTTTCAAAACTTAGACATTAGGAAGAGTCAGTCTTCTTGTACTTAAGTGGGCATCGTGTTTTTGTATTTAATTCCGATGCAATTTCTGTGTTTCATCGTCAATAAGAAGGTCCAGGGGAAAAGTAAACCTGAAGTGAAGCATCGGAATCTATAACTAGTGTCACAGGAATGGTCAGTAGGAAGAGTCAGTCTTCTTGTCCTTATGACGGCATTGTGCCTTTTGAATTTAATTCCGATGTAATTTCTGTGTTTCATCGTCAATAAGAAGGACCAAGGGATACAGTAAACCTGAAGTGAAGCATCGGAATCTATAACTAGTGTCACAGGAGTGGTCAGTAGGCAGAGTCAGTCTTCTTGTCTTTAAGTCGGCATTGTGCCTTTTGTATTTAATTCCGATGCAATTTCTGTGTTTCATCGTCATAAAGAAGGTCCAAGGGATACAGTAAACCTGAAGTGAAGCATCGGAATCTATAACTAGTGTCACAGGAATGGTTCAAAACATAGTCAGTAAGAAGTGTCGGTCTTCATCTACTTAATTCGGCGTTGTACCTTTTGAGTTTAATTCCGATGCAATTTCTGTGTTTCATCGTCAATAAGAAGGTCCAAGGGATACAGTAAACCTGGAGTGAAGCATCGGAATCTATAACAAGTGTCACAGGAATGGTTCAAAACATAGCCAGTAAGAAGTGTCGGTCTTCATGTACTTAAGTCGGCATTATGCCTTTTGCATTTAATTCCGATGCAATTTCTGTGTTTCATCGTCAATAAGAAGGTCCAAGGGATACAGTAAACCTGAAGTGAAGCATCGGAATCTATAACTAGTATCACAGGAATGGTTCAAAACATAATCAGTAAGAAGTGTCGGTCTTCATGTACTTAAGTCGGCATTGAGCCTTTTGTATTTAGTTCCGATGCAATTTCTGTGTTTCATCGTCAATGAGAAGGTCCAAGAGATACAGTAAACCTGAAGTGAAGCATCGGAATCCACAACTAGTGTCACAGGAATGGTCAGTAGGAAGAGTCAGTCTTCTTGTCCTTAAGTCGGCATTGTGCCTTTTGTATTTAATTCCGAAGCAATTTTTTTGTTTCATCGTCAATAAAAAGGTCGAAGGGATACAGTAAACCTGAAGTGAAGCATCGGAATCTATAACTAGTGTCACCGGAATTGTTCAAAACATAGTCAGTAAGAAGTGTCCTTCTTCATGTACTTACGTCAGCATTGTACCTTTTGTATTTAATTCCGATGCAATTTCTGTGTTTCATCGTCAATAAGAAGGTCCAAGGGATACAGTAAACCTGAAGTAAAGCATCGGAATCTATAACTAGTGTCTCAGGAATTGTCAGTAGGAAGAGTCAGTCTTCTTGTACTTAAGTCGGCATTGTGCCTTTTGTGTGTAATTCCGATGCAATTTCTGTGTTTCATCGTCAATAAGAAGGTCCAAGGGATACAGTAAACCTGAAGTGAAGCATCGGAATCTATAACAAGTGTTACAGGAATGGTTCAAAACATTGTCAGTACCGAGCGAGGTGGCGCAGTGGTTAGACACTGGACTCGCATTCGGGAGGACGACGGTTCAATCCCACGTCCGGCCATCCTGATTTAAGTTTTCCGTGATTTCCCTAAATCACTCCAGGCAAATGCCGGGATGGTTCCTCTGAAAGGGCACGGCCGACTTCCTTCCCCATCCTTCCCTAAACCGATGAGACCGATGACCACGCTGTCTGGTGTCCTTCCCCAAACCAACCAACCATAGTCAGTAAGAAGTGTCGGTCTTCATGTATTTAGGTCGCCATTGTGCCTTTGGTATTTAATTCCGATGCAATTTCTGTGTTTCATCGTCAAAAACAAGGTTCAAGGGATACGGTAAACCTAAAGTGGAGCATCGGAATCTATAACTAGTGTCACAGGAATAGTTCAAAACTTAGACACTAGGAAGAGTCAGTCTTCTTGTACTTAAGTCGGCATTGAGCCTTTTGTATTTAATTCCGATGCAATTCCTGTGTGTCATTGACAATAAGAAGGTCCATGGGGATACAGTAAACCTGGAGTGAAGCATCGGAATCTATAACTAGTGTCACAGGAATAGTTCAAAACTTAGACAGTAGTAAGAGTCAGTCTTCTTGTACTTAAGTCGGCATTGTGCCTTTTGTATTTAATTCCGATGCAAATTCTGTGTTTCATAGTCAATAAGAAGGTCCAAGGGATACAGTAAACCTGAAGTGAAGCATCGGAATCTATAACTATTGTCACAGGAATGGTTCAAAACTTAGTCAGTAAGAAGTGTCGGTCTTCATGTACGTAAGTCGGCATTGTGCCTTTTGTATTTAATTCCGATGCAATTTCTGTGTTTCATCGTCAATAAGAAGGTCCAAGGGATACAGTAAACCTGAAGTGAAGCATCGGAATCTATAACTAGTGTCACAGGAATGGTCAGTAGGAAGAGTCAGTCTTCTTGTACTTAAGTCGGCATTGTGCCTTTGTATTTAATTCCGATGCAATTTCTGTGTTTCATCGTCAATAAGAAGGTCTAAGGGATACAGTAAACCAGGAGTGAAGCATCGGAATCTATAACTAGTGTCACAGGAATGGTTCAAAACATAGTCAGTAAGAAGTGTCGGTCTTCATGTACTTAAGTCGGCATTGTGACTTTTGTATTTACTTCCGATGCAATTTCTGTGTTTCTTCGACAATAAAAAGGTCCATGGGATACAGTAAACCTGAAGTGAAGCATCGGAAACTATAACTAGTGTCACAGGAATGGTTCAAAACTTAGTCAGTAAGAAGTGTCGGTCTTCATGTACTTAAGTCGGCATTGTGCCTTTTGTATTTAATTCCGATGCAATTTCTGTGTTTCTTCGTCAATAAGAAGATCCAAGGGATACAGTAAACCTGAAGTGAAGCATCGGAATCTATAACTAGTGTCACAGGAATGGTCAGTAGGAAGAGTCAGTCTTCTTGACCTTAAGTCGGCATTGTGCCTTTTGTATTTAATTCCGATGCAATTTCTGTGTTTCATCGTCAATAAGAAGGTCCAAGGGATACAGTAAACCTTAAGTAAAGCTTCGGAATCTATAACTTGTGTCACAGGAATGGTCAGTAGGAAGAGTCAGTCTTCTTGTCCTTAAGTCGGCATTGTGCCTTTTGTATTTAATTCCCATGCAATTTCTGTGTTTCATCGTCAATAAGAAGGTTCAAGGGATACAGTAAACCTTAAGTGAAGCATCGGAATCTATAACTTGTGTTACAGGAATGGTTCAAAACATAGTCAGTAAGAAGTGTCGGTCTTCATGTACTTAAGTCGGCATTGTGCCTTCTGTATTTAATTCCGATGCAATTTCTGTGTTTCTTCGTCAATAAGAATGTCCAAGGGATACAGTAAATCTGAAGTGAAGCATCGGAATCTATAACTAGTGTCACAGGAATGGTTCAAATCATGGTCAGTAAGAAGTGTCGGTCTTCATGTACTTAAGTCGGCATTGTGCCTTTTGTATTTAATTCCGATGCAATTTCTGTGTTTCTTCGTCAATAAGAAGATCCAAGGGATACAGTAAACCTGAAGTGAAGCATCGGAATCTATAACTAGTGTCACAGGAATGGTCAGTAGGAAGAGTCAGTCTTCTTGACCTTAAGTCGGCATTGTGCCTTTTGTATTTAATTCCGATGCAATTTCTGTGTTTCATCGTCAATAAGAAGGTCCAAGGGATACAGTAAACCTTAAGTAAAGCTTCGGAATCTATAACTTGTGTCACAGGAATGGTCAGTAGGAAGAGTCAGTCTTCTTGTCCTTAAGTCGGCATTGTGCCTTTTGTATTTAATTCCCATGCAATTTCTGTGTTTCATCGTCAATAAGAAGGTTCAAGGGATACAGTAAACCTTAAGTGAAGCATCGGAATCTATAACTTGTGTTACAGGAATGGTTCAAAACATAGTCAGTAAGAAGTGTCGGTCTTCATGTACTTAAGTCGGCATTGTGCCTTTTGTATTTAATTCCGATGCAATTTCTGTGTTACATCGTCGTTAAGAAGGTCCAAGGGATACAGTAAACCTGGAGTGAGGCATCGGAATCAATAACTAGTGTCATAGGAATGGTTCAAAACATAGTCAGTAAGAAGTGTCGGTCTTCATGTACTTAAGTCGGCATTGTGCCTTTTGCATTTAATTGCGATGCAATTTCTGTGTTTCATCGTCAATAAGAAGTTCCAAAGCATACAGTAATCATGAAGTGAAGCATCGGAATCTATAACTAGTGTCACAGGAATCGTCAGTAGGAAGAGTTAGTCTTCTTGTCCTTAAGTCGGCATTGTGCCTTTTGTATTTAATTCCGATGCAATTTCTGTGTTTCATCGTCCATAAGAAGGTCCAAGGGATACATTAAACCTGAAGTGAAGCATCGGAATCTATAAGAGTGTTACAGGAATGGTTCCAAACATAGTCAGTAAGAAGTGTCGGTCTTCATGTACTTAAGTCCGCATTGTGCCTTTTGTATTTAATTCCGATGCAATTTCTGTGTTTCATCGTCAGTAAGAAGGTCTAAGGGATACAGTAAACCTGAAGTGAAGCATCGGAAACTATAACTGGTGTCACAGGAATGGTCAGTAGGAAGAGTCAGTCTTCTTGTACTTAAGTCGGCATTGTGCCTTTTGTATTTAATTCCGATGCAATTTCTGTGTTTCATCGTCAATAAGAAGGTCCAAGGGATACAGTAAACCTGGTGGGAAGAATCGGAATCTATAACTAGTGTCACAGGAATGGTCATTAGGAAGAGTCAGTCCTCTTGTCCTTAAGTCGGTATTGTGCCTTGTGTATTTAATTCGGATGCAATTTCTGTGTTTCATCGTCAATAAGAAGGTCCAAGGGATACAGTAAACCTGAAGTGAAGCATCGGAATCTGTAAGAGTGTTACAGGAATAGTTCAAAACATAGTCAGTAAGAAGTGTCGGTCTTCATGTACTTAAGAAGGCATTGTGCCTTTTGTATTTAATTCCGACACAATTTCTGTGTTTCATCGTCAATAAGAAGGTCCAAGGGATACAGTAAACCTGAAGTGAAGCATCGGAATCTATAACTAGTGTCACAGGAATGTTTCAAAACTTAGACACTAGGAAGAGTCAGTCTTCTTGTACTTAAGTCGGCATCGTGTTTTTGTATTTAATTCCGATGCAATTTCTGTGTTTCATCGTCAATAAGAAGGTCCAAGGGAAAAGTAAACCTGAAGTGAAGCATCGGTATCTATAACTAGTGTCACAGGAATGGTCAGTAGGAAGAGTCAGTCTTCTTGTCCTTATGACGGCATTGTGCCTTTTGAATTTAATTCCGATGTAATTTCTGTGTTTCATCGTCAATAAGAAGGTCCAAGGGATACAGTAAACCTGAAGTGAAGCATCGGAATCTATAACTAGTGTCACAGGAGTGGTCAGTAGGCAGAGTCAGTCTTCTTGTCTTTAAGTCGGCATTGTGCCTTTTGTATTTAATTCCGATGCAATTTCTGTGTTTCATCGTCATAAAGAAGGTCCAAGGGATACAGTAAACCTGAAGTAAAGCATCGGAATCTATAACTAGTGTCACAGGAATGGTTCAAAACATAGTCAGTAAGAAGTGTCGGTCTTCATCTACTTAATTCTTCGTTGTGCCTTTTGAGTTTAATTCCGATGCAATTTCTGTGTTTCATCGTCAATAAGAAGGTCCAAAGGATACAGTAAACCTGGAGTGAAGCATCGGAATCTATAACAAGTGTCACAGGAATGGTTCAAAACATAGCCAGTAAGAAGTGTCGGTCTTCATGTATTAAGTCGGCATTATGCCTTTTGCATTTAATTCCGATGCAATTTCTGTGTTTCATCGTCAATAAGAAGGTCCAAGGGATACAGTAAACCTGAAGTGAAGCATCGGAATCTATAACTAGTGTCACAGGAATGGTTCAAAACATAATCAGTAAGAAGTGTCGGTCTTCATGTACTTAAGTCGGCATTGAGCCTTTTGTATTTAGTTCCGATGCAATTTCTGTGTTTCATCGTCAATGAGAAGGTCCAAGAGATAGAGTAAACCTGAAGTGAAGCATCGGAATCCACAACTAGTGTCACAGGAATGGTCAGTAGGAAGAGTCAGTCTTCTTGTCCTTAAGTCGGCATTGTGCCTTTTGTATTTAATTCCGAAGCAATTTTTTTGTTTCATCGTCAATAAAAAGGTCGAAGGGATACAGTAAACCTGAAGTGAAGCATCGGAATCTATAACTAGTGTCACCGGAATTGTTCAAAACATAGTCAGTAAGAAGTGTCCTTCTTCATGTACTTAAGTCAGCATTGTGCCTTTTGTATTTAATTCCGATGCAATTTCTGTGTTTCATCGTCAATAAGAAGGTCCAAGGGATACAGTAAACCTGAAGTGAAGCATCGGAATCTATAACAAGTGTTACAGGAATGGTTCAAAACATTGTCAGTACCGAGCGAGGTGGCGCAGTGGTTAGACACTGGACTCGCATTCGGGAGGACGACGGTTCAATCCCACGTCCGGCCATCGCGATTTAAGTTTTCCGTGATTTCCCTAAATCACTCCAGGCAAATGCCGGGATGGTTCCTCTGAAAGGGCACGGCCGACTTCCATCCCCATCCTTCCCTAATCCGATGAGACCGATGACCACGCTGTCTGGTGTCCTTCCCCAAACCAACCAACCATAGTCAGTAAGAAGTGTCGGTCTTCATGTATTTAGGTCGCCATTGTGCCTTTGGTATTTAATTCCGATGCAATTTCTGTGTTTCATCGTCAAAAACAAGGTCCAAGGGATACAGTAAACCTAAAGTGGAGCATCGGAATCTATAACTAGTGTCACAGGAATAGTTCAAAACTTAGACACTAGGAAGAGTCAGTCTTCTTGTACTTAAGTCGGCATTGAGCCTTTTGTATTTAATTCCGATGCAATTCCTGTGTGTCATTGACAATAAGAAGGTCCATGGGATACAGTAAACCTGGAGTGAAGCATCGGAATCTATAACTAGTGTCACAGGAATAGTTCAAAACTTAGACGGTAGTAAGAGTCAGTCTTCTTGTACTTAAGTCGGCATTGTGCCTTTTGTATTTAATTCCGATGCAATTTCTGTGTTTCATCGACAATAAGAAAGTCCAAGGGATACAGTAAACCTGAAGTGAAGCATCGGAATCTATAACTAATGTCACAGGAATGGTTCAAAACTTAGACAGTAGGAAGAGTCAGTCTTCTTGTACTGAAGTCGGCATTGTGTCTTTTGTATTTAATTCCGATGCAATTTCTCTTTTTAATCGTCAATAAGAAGGTGAGAGGGATACAGTAAACCTGATGTGAAGCATCGGAATCTGTAACTAATGTCACAGAAATGGTTCAAACCTTAGACATTAGGAAGAGTCAGTCCTCTTGTACTTAAGTCGGCATTGTGCTTTTGTATTTAATTCCGATGCAATTTCTGTGTTTCATCGTCAATAAAAAGGTCCAAGGGATACAGTAAACCTGGAGTGAAGCATCGGAATCTATAACTAGTGTCACAGGAATGGTTCAAAACTCAGTAGGAAGAGTCAGTCTTCCTGTACTTAAGTCGGCATTGTGCTTTTTGTATTTAATTCCGATGCAATTTCTGCGTTTCATCGTCGATAAGAAGGTCCAAGGGATACAGTAAACCTGAAGTAAAGCATCGCAATCTATATCTAGTGTCACAGGAATGGTTCAAAACATAGACAGTAGGAAGAGTCAGTCTTCTCGTACTTAAGTCGGCATTGTGCCTTTTGTATTTAATTCCGATGCAATTTCTGTGTTACATCGTCAATAAGAAAGTCCAAGGGATACAGTAAACCTGAAGTGTAGCTTCGGAATCTATAACTAGTGTCAGAGGAATGGTTCAAAACTTAGACAGTAGGAAGAGTCAGTCTTCTCGTACTTAAGTCGGCATTGTGCCTTTTGTATTTAATTCCGATGCAATTTCTGTGTTACATCGTCAATAAGAAAGTCCAAGGGATACAGTAAACCTGAAGTGTAGCATCGGAATCTATAACTAGTATCACAGGAATGATTCAAATCACAGTCAGTAAGAAGTGTCGGTCATCACGTACTTAAGTCGGCATCGAGCCTTTTGTATTTAATTCAGATGCAATTTCTGTGTTTCATCGTCAATAAGAAGGACCAAGGGACACAGTAAACCCGAAGTGATACATCGGAATCTATAACTAGTGTTACAGGAATGGTTCAAAACATAGTCAATAAGAAGTGTCGGTCTTCATGTACTTAAGTCGGCATCGTGCCTTTTGTATTTAATTCCGATGCAATTTCTGTGTTTCATTGTCAATAAGAAGGTCCAAGGGATACAGTAAACCTGAAGTGAAGCATCGGAATCTATAACTAGTGTCACAGGAATGGTTCAAAACTTAGACATTAGGAGGAGTCAGTCTTCTTGTACATAAGTCAGCATGGTGCCTTTTGTATTTAATTCCGATGCAATCTCTGTGTTTCATCGCCAATAAGAAGGTCCGAGGGATACAATTAACCAGAAGTGAAGCATTTGAATCTATAACTAGTATCACAGGAATGGTTCAAAACTTAGACAGTAGGAAGGGTCAGTCTTCTTGTACTTAAGTCGGCATTGTGCCTTTTGTATTTAATTCCGATGCAATTTCTGTGTTTCATCGTCAATAAGAAGGTCCAAGGGATACAGTAAACCTGAAGTGAAGCTTCGGAATCTATAACTAGTGTCACAGGACTGGTTCAAACTTAGACATTAGGAAGAGTCAGTCCCCTTGTACTTAAGTCGGCATTGCGCTTTTGTATTTAATTCCGATGCAATTGCTGTGTTTCATCGTCAATAAGAAGGTCCAAGGAATACAGTAGTCCTGGAGTGAAGCATCGGAATCTATAACTAGTGTCACAGGAATAGTTCAAAGCTTAGACAGTAGGAAGAGTCAGTCTTCTTGTACTTAATTCGGCATTAAGCATTTTGTATTTAATTCCGATGCAATTTCTGTCTTTCATCGTCAATAAGAAGGTCCAAGGGATACAGTAAACCTGGAGTGAAGCATCGGAATCTACAACTAGTGTCACAGGAATGGTTCAAAAGTTAGACAGTAGGAAGAGTCAGTTTTCTTGTACTTACGTCGGCATTGTGCCTTTTGTATTTAATTCCGATGCAATTTCTGTGTTTCATCGTCAATAAGAAGGTCCAAGGGATACAGTAAACCTGGAGTGAAGCATCGGAATCTATAACTAGTGTCACAGGAATGGTTCAAAGCTTAGACAGTAGGAAGAGTTGGTCTTCTTGTACTTACGTCGGCATTGTGCCTTTTGTATTTAATTCCGATGCAATTTTTGTGTTTTATCGTCAATAAGAAGGTCCATGGGATACAGTAAACCCAGAGTGATGCATCGGAATTGATAACTAGCGTCACAGGAATGGTCAGTAGGAAGAGTCAGTCTTCTTGTCCTTAAGTCGCCATTGTGCCTTTTTTATTTAATTCCGATGCAATTTCTGTGTTTGATCGTCAATAAGAATGTCCAAGGGATATAGTAAACCTGAAGTGAAGCATCGGAATCTATAACTAGTGTAACAGGAATGGTTCAAAACTCAGTAGGAAGAGTCAGTCTTCTTGTACTTAAGTCGGCATTGTGCCTTTTGTATTTAATTCCGATGCAATTTCTACGTTTCATCGTCAATAAGAAGGTCCAAGGGATACAGTAAACCTGAAGTAAAGCATCGGAATCTATAACTAGTGTCACAGGAATGGTTCAAAACATAGACAGTAGGAAGAGTCAGTCTTCCCGTACTTAAGTGGGCATTGTGCCTTTTGTATTTAATTCCGATGCTATTTCTGTGTTTCATCGTCAATAAGAAGGTCCGAGGGATACAGTATACCTGGAGTGAAGCATCGGTATCTATAACTAGTGTCACAGGAATGGTTCAAAACGTATTCAGTAAGTAGTGTCGGTCTTCATGTACTTAAGTCGGCATTGTGCCTTTTGTATTTAATTCCGATGCAATTTCTGTGTTTCATCGTCAATATGAAGGTCCAAGGGATACAGTAAACCTGAAGTGAAGCATTGGAATCTATAAGTAGTGTCACAGGAATGGTTCAAAACATAGTCAGTAAGAAGTGTCGGTCTTCATGTACTTAAGTCGGCATTGTGAGTTTTGTATTTAATTCCGATGCAATTTCTGTGTTTCAACGTCAATAAGAAGGTCCAAGGGATACATGAACCCTGAAGTGAAGCATCGGAATCCATAACTAGTGTCACAGGAATGGTTCAAAACATAGTCAGTAGGAAGTGTCGGTCTTCATGTACTTAACTCGGCATTGTGCCTTTTGTATTTAATTCCAATGCAATTTCTGTGTTACGTCGTCAATAAGAAAGTCCAAGGGATACAGTAAACCTAAGGTGAAGCTTCGGAATCTATAACTAGTGTCAGAGGAATGGTTCAAAACTTAGACAGTAGGAAGAGTCAGTCTTCTTGTACTTAAGTCGGCATTGAGCCTTTTGTATTTAATTCCGATGCAATTCCTGTGTGTCATTGACAATAAGAAGGTCCAAGGGATACAGTAAACCTGAAGTGAAGCATCGGAATCTATAACTAGTGTCACAGGAATGGTTCAAATCACAGTCAGTAAGAAGTGTCGGTCATCATGTACTTAAGTCGGCATCGAGCCTTTTGTATTTTTTTCCGATGCAATTTCTGTGTTTCATCGTCAATAAGAAGGACCAAGGGACACAGTAAACCTGAAGTGATGCATCGGAATCTATAACTAGTGTTACAGGAATGGTTCAAAACATAGTCAATAAGAAGTGTCGGTCTTCATGTACTTAAGTCGGCATCGTGCCTTTTGTATTTAATTCCGATGCAATTTCTGTGTTTCATTGTCAATAAGAAGGTCCAAGGGATACAGTAAACCTGAAGTGAAGCATCGGAATCTATAACTAGTGTCACAGGAATGGTTCAAAACTTAGACATTAGGAGGAGCCAGTCTTCTTGTACATAAGTCAGCATGGTGACTTTTGTATTTAATTCCGATGCAATCTCTGTGTTTCATCGCCAATAAGAAGGTCCGAGGGATACAATTAACCAGAAGTGAAGCATTTGAATCTATAACTAGTATCACAGGAATGGTTCAAAGCTTAGACAGTAGGAAGGGTCAGTCTTCTTGTACTTAAGTCGGCATTGTGCCTTTTGTATTTAATTCCGATGCAATTTCTGTGTTTCATCGTCAACAAGAAGGTCCAAGGGATACAGTAAACCTGAAGTGAAGCTTCGGAATCTATAACTAGTGTCACAGGACTGGTTCAAAACTTAGACATTAGGAAGAGTCAGTCCCCTTGTACTTAAGTCGGCATTGTGCTTTTGTATTTAATTCCGATGCAATTGCTGTGTTTCATCGTCAATAATAAGGTCCAAGGAATACAGTAATCCTGGAGTGAACCATCGGAATCTATAACTAGTGTCACAGGAATAGTTCAAAGCTTAGACAGTAGGAAGAGTCAGTCTTCTTGTACTTAATTCGGCATTGTGCATTTTGTATTTAATTCCGATGCAATTTCTGTCTTTCATCGTCAATAAGAAGGTCCAAGGGATACAGTAAACCTGGAGTGAAGCATCGGAATCTACAACTAGTGTCACAGGAATGGTTCAAAAGTTAGACAGTAGGAAGAGTCAGTCTTCTTGTACTTAAGTCGGCATTGTGCCTTTTGTATTTAATTCCGACGCAATTTCTGTGTTTCATCGTCAAGAAGAAGGTCCAAGGGATACAGTAAACCTGAAGTGAAGCAACGGAATCTATAACTAATGTCACAGGAATGGTTCAAGGCATAGAGAGTAAGAAGTGTCAGTTTTCTTATAATTAAGTCGGCATTGTGCCTTTTGTATTTAATTCCGATGCAGTTTCTGTGTTTCATCGTCAATAAGAATGACAGAGGGATACAGTAAACCTGAAAAGAAGCATCGGAATCTATAACCAGTGTCACAGGAATGGTTCAAATCATAGACCGTAAGGAGAGTCAGTCCCCTTGTACCTAAGACGGCATTGTGTTTTGTATTTAATTCCGATGCAATTTCTGTGTTTCATCGTCAATAAGAAGGTCCAAGGGATACAGTAAACCTGGAGTGAAGCATCGGAATCTATAACTAGTGTCACAGGAATGGTTCAAAGCTTAGACAGTAGGAAGAGTCGGTCTTCTTGTACTTACGTCGGCATTGTGCCTTTTGTATTTAATTCCGATGCAACTTCTGTGTTTCATCGTCAATAAGCAGGTCCAAGGGATACATTTAACCAGAAGTGAAGCATCGGAATCTATAACTAGTGTCACAGGAATGGTTCAAAACATAGTCAGTAAGAAGTGTCGGTCTTCTAGTACTTAAGTCGGCATCGAGCCTTTTGTATTTAATTCCGATGCAGTTTCTACGTTTCATCGTCAATAAGAAGGTCCAAGGGATACAGTAAACCTGAAGTAAAGCATCGGAATCTATAACTAGTGTCACAGGAATGGTTCAAAACATAGACAGTAGGAAGAGTCAGTCTTCTCGTACTTAAGTGGGCATTGTGCCTTTTGTATTTAATTCCGAAGCTATTTCTGTGTTTCATCGTCAATAAGAAGGTCCAAGGGATACAGTATACCTGGAGTGAAGCATCGGAATCTATAACTAGTGTCACAGGAATGGTTCAAAACGTATTCAGTAAGTAGTGTCGGTCTTCATGTACTTAAGTCGGCATTGTGCCTTTTGTATTTAATTCCGATGCAATTTCTGTGTTTCATCGTCAATATGAAGGTCCAAGGGATACATTAAACCTGAAGTGAAGCATTGGAATCTATAAGTAGTGTCACAGGAATGGTTCAAAACATAGTCAGTAAGAAGTGTCGGTCTTCATGTACTTAAGTCGGCATTGTGAGTTTTGTATTTAATTCCGATGCAATTTCTGTGTTTCAACGTCAATAAGAAGGTCCAAGGGATACATGAACCCTGAAGTGAAGCATCGGAATCCATAACTAGTGTCACAGGAATGGTCAGTAGGAAGAGTCAGTCTTCTTGTCCTTAAGTCGGCATTGTGCCTTTTGTATTTAATTCCGATGCAATTTCTGTGTTTCATCGTCAATATGAAGGTCCAAGGGATACAGTAAACCTGAAGTGTAGCATTGGAATCTATAAGTAGTGTCACAGGAATGGTTCAAAACATAGTCAGTAGGAAGTGTCGGTCTTCATGTACTTAAGTCGGCATTGTGCATTTTGTATTTAATTCCAATGCAATTTCTGTGTTACGTCGTCAATAAGAAAGTCCAAGGGATACAGTAAACCTAAGGTGAAGCTTCGGAATCTATAACTTGTGTCAGAGGAATGGTTCAAAACTTAGACAGTAGGAAGAGTCAGTCTTCTTGTACTTAAGTCGGCATTGAGCCTTTTGTATTTAATTCCGATGCAATTCCTGTGTGTAATTGACAATAAGAAGGTCCAAGGGATACAGTAAACCTGAAGTGAAGCATCGGAATCTATAACTAGTGTCACAGGAATGGTTCAAATCACAGTCAGTAAGAGGTGTCGGTCATCATGTACTTAAGTCGGCATCGAGCCGTTTGTATTTAATTCCGAAGCTATTTCTGTGTTTCATCGTCAATAAGAAGGACCAAGGGACACAGTAAACCTGAAGTGATGCATCGGAATCTATAACTAGTGTTACAGGAATGGTTCAAAACATAGTCAATAAGAAGTGTCGGTCTTCATGTACTTAAGTCGGCATCGTGCCTTTTGTATTTAATTCCTATGCAATTTCTGTGTTTCATTGTCAATAAGAAGGTCCAAGGGATACAGTAAACCTGAAGTGAAGCATCGGAATCTATAACAAGTGTTACAGGAATGGTTCAAAACATTGTCAGTACCGAGCGAGGTGGCGCAGTGGTTAGACACTGGACTCGCATTCGGGAAGACGACGGTTCAATCCCGCGTCCGGCCATCCTGATTTAAGTTTTCCGTGATTTCCCTAATTCACTCCAGGCAAATGCCGGGATGGTTCCCCTGAAAGGGCACGGCCGACTTCCTTCCCCATCCTTCCCTAATCCGATGAGACCGATGACCACGCTGTCTGGTCTCCTTCCCCAAACCAACCAACCATAGTCAGTAAGAAGTGTCGGTCTTCATGTATTTAAGTCGCCATTGTGCCTTTGGTATTTAATTCCGATGCAATTTCTGTGTTTCATCGTCAAAAACAAAGTCCAAGGGATACAGTAAACCTAAAGTGGAGCATCGGAATCTATAACTAGTGTCACAGGAATAGTTCAAAACTTAGACACTAGGAAGAGTCAGTCTTCTTGTACTTAAGTCGGCATTGAGCCTTTTGTATTTAATTCCGATGCAATTCCTGTGTGTCATTGACAATAAGAGGGTCCAAGGGATACAGTAAACCTGGAGTGAAGCATCGGAATCTATAACTAGTGTCACAGGAATAGTTCAAAACTTGAACAGTAGGAAGAGTCAGTCTTCTTGTACTTAAGTCGGCATTGTGCCTTTTGTATTTAATTCCGATGCAATTTATGTGTTTCATCGACAATAAGAAAGTCCAAGGGATACAGTAAACCTGAAGTGAAGCATCGGAATCTATAACTAATGTCACAGGAATGGTTCAAAACTTAGACAGTAGGAAGAGTCAGTCTTCTTGTACTGAAGTCGGCATTGTGTCTTATGTATTTAATTCCGATGCAATTTCTCTTTTTAATCGTCAATAAGAAGGTGAGAGGGATACAGTAAACCTGATGTGAAGCATCGGAATCTGTAACTAGTGTCACAGGAATGGTTCAAACCTTAGACATTAGGAAGAGTCAGTCCTCTTGTACTTAAGTCGGCATTGTGCTTTTGTATTTAATTCCGATGCAATTTCTGTGTTTCATCGTCAATAAGAAGGTCCAAGGGATACAGTAAACCTGGAGTGAAGCATCGGAATCTATAACTAGTGTCACAGGAATGGTTCAAAACATAGACAGTAGGAAGAGTCAGTCTTCTCGTACTTAAGTCGGCATTGTGCCTTTTGTATTTAATTCCGATGCAATTTCTGTGTTTCATCGTCAATAAGAAGTTCCAAGGGATACAGTATACCTGGAGTGAAGCATCGGAATCTATAACTAGTGTCACAGGAATGGTTCAAAACGTATTCTGTAAGTAGTGTCTGTCTTCATGTACTTAAGTCGGCATTGTGCCTTTTGTATTTAATTCCGATGCAATTTCTGTGTTTCATCGTCATTATGAAGGTCCAAGGGATACATGAACCCTGAAGTGAAGCATCGGAATCTATAACTAGTGTCACAGGAATGGTCAGTAGGAAGAGTCAGTCTTCTTGTCCTTAAGTCGGCATTGTGCCTTTTGTATTTAATTCCGATGCAAATTCTGTGTTTCATCGTCAATATGAAGGTCCAAGGGATACAGTAAACCTGAAGTGAAGCATTGGAATCTATAAGTAGTATCACAGGAATGGTTCAAAACATAGTCAGTAGGAAGTGTCGGTCATCATGTACTTAAGTCGGCATTGTGCCTTTTGTATTTAATTCCGATGCAATTTCTGTGTTACATCGTCAATAAGAAAGTCCAAGGGATACAGTAAACCTGAAGTGAAGCTTCGGAATCTATAACTAGTGTCAGAGGAATGGTTCAAAACTTAGACAGTAGGAAGAGTCAGTCTTCTTATACTTAAGCCGGCATTGTGCCTTTTGTTTTTAAGTCCGTTGCAATTTCTGTGTTTCATCGTCAATAAGAAGGTCCAAGGGATACAGTAAACCTGAAGTGAAGCATCGGAATCTATAACTAGTATCACAGGAATGATTCAAATCACAGTCAGTAAGAAGTGTCGGTCATCATGTACTTAAGTCGGCATCGAGGCTTTTGTATTTAATTCCGATGCAATTTCTGTGTTTCATCGTCAATAAGAAGGACCATGGGACACAGTAAACCAGAAGTGATGCATCGGAATCAATAACTAGTGTTACAGGAATGGTTCAAATCATAGTCAATAAGAAGTGTCGGTCTTCATGTACTTAAGTCGGCATCATGCCTTTTGTATTTAATTCCGATGCAATTTCTGTGTTTCATTGTCGATAAGAAGGTCCAAGGGATACAGTAAACCTGAAGTGATGCATCGGAATCTATAACTAGTGTCACAGGAATGGTTCAAAACTTAGACATTAGGTGGAGTCAGTCATCTTGTACATAAGTCAGCATGGTGCCTTTTGTATTTAATTCCGATGCAATCTCTGTGTTTCATCGCCAATAAGAAGGTCCGAGGGATACAATTAACCAGAAGTGAAGCATTTGAATCTATAACTAGTATCACAGGAATGGTTCAAAGCTTAGACAGTAGGAAGGGTCAGTCTTCTTGTACTTAAGTCGGCATTGTGCATTTTGTATTTAATTGCGATACAATTTCTGTCCTTCATCGTCAATAAGAATGTCCAAGGGATACAGTAAACCTGGAGTGAAGCATCGGAATCTACAACTAGTGTCACAGGAATGGTTTAGAGGTTAGACAGTAGGAAGAGCCAGTCTTCTTGTACTTAAGTCGGCATTGTGCCTTTTGTATTTAATTCCGATGCAATTTCTGTGTTTCATCGTCGATAAGAAGGTCCAAGGGATACAGTAAACCTGAAGTGAAGCATCGGAATCTATAACTAATGTCACAGGAATGGTTCAAGGCATAGACAGTAAGAAGTGTCAGTTTTCCTATAATTAAGTCGGCATTGTGCCTTTTGTATTTAATTCCGATGCAATTTCTGTGTTTCATCGTCAATAAGAATGACAGAGGGATACAGTAAACCTGAAAAGAAGCATCGGAATCTATAACCAGTGTCACAGGAATGGTTCAAATCATAGACAGTAAGGAGAGTCAGTCCCCTTGTACCTAAGTCGGCATTGTGTTTTGTATTTAATTCCGATGCAATTTCTGTGTTTCATCGTCAATAAGAAGGTCCAAGGGATACAGTAAACCTGGAGTGAAGCATCGGAATCTATAACTAGTGTCACAGGAATGGTTCAAAGCTTAGACAGTAGGAAGAGTCGGTCTTCTTGTACTTACGTCGGCATTGTGCCTTCTGTATTTAATTCCGATTCGACTTCTGTGTTTCATCGTCAATAAGAAGGTCCAAGGGATACATTAAACCAGAAGTGAAGCATCGGAAACTATAACTAGTGTCACAAGAATGGTTCAAAACTCAGTAGGAAGAGTCAGTCTTCTTGTACTTAAGTCGGCATTGTGCCTTTTGTATTTAATTCCGATGCAATTTCTGTGTTTCAACGTCAATAAGAAGGTCCAAGGGATACATGAACCCTGAAGTGAAGCATCGGAATCTATAACTAGTGTCACAGGAATGGTCAGTAGGAAGAGTCAGTCTTCTTGTCCTTAAGTCGGCATTGTGCCTTTTGTATTTAATTCCGATGCAATTTCTGTGTTTCATCGTCAATATGAAGGTCCAAGGGATACAGTAAACCTGAAGTGAAGCATTGGAATCTATAAGTGGTGTCACAGGAATGGTTCAAAACATAGTCAGTAAGAAGTGTCGGTCTTCATGTATTTAAGTCGGCATTGTGAGTTTTGTATTTAATTCCGATGCAATTTCTGTGTTTCAACGTCAATAAGAAGGTCCAAGGGATACATGAACCCTGAAGTGAAGCATCGGAATCTATAACTAGTGTCACAGGAATGGTCAGTAGGAAGAGTCAGTCTTCTTGTCCTTAAGTCGGCATTGTGCCTTTTGTATTTAATTCCGATGCAATTTCTGTGTTTCATCGTCAATATGAAGGTCCAAGGGATACATTAAACCTGAAGTGTAGCATTGGAATCTATAACTAGTGTCAGAGGAATGGTTCAAAACTTAGACAGTAGGAAGAGTCAGTCTTCTTATACTTAAGTCGGCATTGTGCCTTTTGTTTTTAAGTCCGTTGCAATTTCTGTGTTTCATCGTCAATAAGAAGGTCCAAGGGATACAGTAAACCTGAAGTGAAGCATCGGAATCTATAACTAGTGTCACAGGAATGGTTCAAATCACAGTCAGTAAGAAGTGTCGGTCATCATGTACTTAAGTCGGCATCGAGCCTTTTGTATTTAATTCCGATGCAATTTCTGTGTTTCATCGTCAATAAGAAGGTCCAAGGGATACAGTAAACCTGAAGTGAAGCGTCGGAATCCATTACTAGTGTCACAGGAATGGTTCAAACATAGTCAGTAGGAAGTGTCGGTCTACATGTACTTAAGTCGGCATTGTGCCTTTTGTATTTAATTCCGATGCAATTTCTGTGTTTCATCGTCAATAAGAAGGTCCAAGGGATACAGTAAACTTGAAGTGAAGCATCGGAATCTATAACAAGTGTTACAGGAATGGTTCAAAACATTGTCAGTACCGAGCGAGGTGGCGCAGTGGTTGGACACTGGACTCGCATTCGGGAAGACGACGGTTCAATCCCGCGTCCGGCCATCCTGATTTAAGTTTTCCGTGATTTCCCTAATTCACTCCAGGCAAATGCCGGGATGGTTCCCCTGAAAGGGCACGGCCGACTTCCTTCCCCATCCTTCCCTAATCCGATGAGACCGATGACCACGCTGTCTGGTCCCCTTCCCCAAACCAACCAACCATAGTCAGTAAGAAGTGTCGGTCTTCATGTATTTAAGTCGCCATTGTGCCTTTGGTATTTAATTCCGATGCAATTTCTGTGTTTCATCGTCAAAAACAAGGTCCAAGGGATACAGTAAACCTAAAGTGGAGCATCGGAATCTATAACTAGTGTCACAGGAATAGTTCAAAACTTAGACACTAGGAAGAGTCAGTCTTCTTGTACTTAAGTCGGCATTGAGCCTTTTGTATTTAATTCCGATGCAATTCCTGTGTGTCATTGACAATAAGAAGGTCCAAGGGATACAGTAAACCTGGAGTGAAGCATCGGAATCTATAACTAGTGTCACAGGAATAGTTCAAAACTTAGACAGTAGGAAGAGTCAGTCTTCTTGTACTTAAGTCGGCATTGTGCCTTTTGTATTTAATTCCGATGCAATTTCTGTGTTTCATCGACAATAAGAAAGTCCAAGGGATACAGTAAACCTGAAGTGAAGCATCGGAATCTATAACTAATGTCACAGGAATGGTTCAAAACTTAGACAGTAGGAAGAGTCAGTCTTCTTGTACTGAAGTCGGCATTGTGTCTTTTGTATTTAATTCCGATGCAATTTCTCTTTTTAATCGTCAATAAGAAGGTGAGAGGGATACAGTAAACCTGATGTGAAGCATCGGAATCTGTAACTAGTGTCATAGGAATGGTTCAAACCTTAGACATTAGGAAGAGTCAGTCCTCTTGTACTTAAGTCGGCATTGTGCTTTTGTATTTAATTCCGATGCAATTTCTGTGTTTCATCGTCAATAAGAAGGTCCAAGGGATACAGTAAACCTGGAGTGAAGCATCGGAATCTATAACTAGTGTCACAGGAATGGTTCAAAACATAGACAGTAGGAAGAGTCAGTCTTCTCGTACTTAAGTCGGCATTGTGCCTTTTGTATTTAATTCCGATGCAATTTCTGTGTTTCATCGTCATTATGAAGGTCCAAGGGATACATGAACCCTGAAGTGAAGCATCGGAATCTATAACTAGTGTCACAGGAATGGTCAGTAGGAAGAGTCAGTCTTCTTGTCCTTAAGTCGGCATTGTGCCTTTTGTATTTAATTCCGATGCAAATTCTGTGTTTCATCGTCAATATGAAGGTCCAAGGGATACAGTAAACCTGAAGTGAAGCATTGGAATCTATAAGTAGTATCACAGGAATGGTTCAAAACATAGTCAGTAGGAAGTGTCGGTCATCATGTACTTAAGTCGGCATTGTGCCTTTTGTATTTAATTCCGATGCAATTTCTGTGTTACATCGTCAATAAGAAAGTCCAAGGGATACAGTAAACCTGAAGTGAAGCTTCGGAATCTATAACTAGTGTCAGAGGAATGGTTCAAGACTTAGACAGTAGGAAGAGTCAGTCTTCTTATACTTAAGCCGGCATTGTGCCTTTTGTTTTTAAGTCCGTTGCAATTTCTGTGTTTCATCGTCAATAAGAAGGTCCAAGGGATACAGTAAACCTGAAGTGAAGCATCGGAATCTATAACTAGTATCACAGGAATGATTCAAATCACAGTCAGTAAGAAGTGTCGGTCATCATGTACTTAAGTCGGCATCGAGCCTTTTGTATTTAATTCCGATGCAATTTCTGTGTTTCATCGTCAATAAGAAGGACCAAGGGACACAGTAAACCTGAAGTGATGCATCGGAATCAATAACTAGTGTTACAGGAATGGTTCAAATCATAGTCAATAAGAAGTGTCGGTCTTCATGTACTTAAGTCGGCATCATGCCTTTTGTATTTAATTCCGATGCAATTTCTGTGTTTCATTGTCAATAAGAAGGTCCAAGGGATACAGTAAACCTGAAGTGATGCATCGGAATCTATAACTAGTGTCACAGGAATGGTTCAAAACTTAGACATTAGGTGGAGTCAGTCATCTTGTACATAAGTCAGCATGGTGCCTTTTGTATTCAATTCCGATGCAATCTCTGTGTTTCATCGCCAATAAGAAGGTCCGAGGGATACAATTAACCAGAAGTGAAGCATTTGAATCTATAACTAGTATCACAGGTATGGTTTAAAGCTTAGACAGTAGGAAGGGTCAGTCTTCTTGTACTTAAGTCGGCATTGTGCATTTTGTATTTAATTGCGATACAATTTCTGTCCTCCATCGTCAATAAGAATGTCCAAGGGATACAGTAAACCTGGAGTGAAGCATCGGAATCTACAACTAGTGTCACAGGAATGGTTCAAAAGTTAGACAGTAGGAAGAGTCAGTCTTCTTGTACTTAAGTCGGCATTGTGCCTTTTGTATTTAATTCCGATGCAATTTCTGTGTTTCATCGTCGATAAGAAGGTCCAAGGGATACAGTAAACCTGAAGTGAAGCATCGGAATCTATAACTAATGTCACAGGAATGGTTCAAATCATAGACAGTAAGGAGAGTCAGTCCCCTTGTACCTAAGTCGGCATTGTGTTTTGTATTTAATTCCGATGCAATTTCTGTGTTTCATCGTCAATAAGCAGGTCCAAGGGATACAGTAAACCTGGAGTGAAGCATCGGAATCTATAACTAGTGTCACAGGAATGGTTCAAAGCTTAGACAGTAGGAAGAGTCGGTCTTCTTGTACTTACGTCGGCATTGTGCCTTTTGTATTTAATTCCGATTCAACTTCTGTGTTTCATCGTCAATAAGAAGGTCCAAGGGATACATTAAACCAGAAGTGAAGCATCGGAAAGTATAACTAGTGTCACAGGAATGGTTCAAAACTCAGTAGGAAGAGTCAGTCTTCTTGTACTTAAGTCGGCATTGTGCCTTTTGTATTTAATTCCGATGCAATTTCTGCATTTCATCGTCAATAAGAAGGTCCAAGGGATACAGTAAACCTGGAGTGAAGCATCGGAATCTATAACTAGTGTCACAGGAATGGTTCAAAACGTATTCAGTAAGTAGTGTCGGTCTTCATGTACTTAAGTCGGCATTGTGCCTTTTGTATTTAATTGCGATGCAATTTCTGTGTTTCATCGTCCATATGAAGGTCCAAGGGATACAGTAAACCTGAAGTGAAGCATTGGAATCTATAAGTGGTGTCACAGGAATGGTTCAAAACATAGTCAGTAAGAAGTGTCGGTCTTCATGTATTTAAGTCGGCATTGTGAGTTTTGTATTTAATTCCGATGCAATTTCTGTGTTTCAACGTCAATAAGAAGGTCCAAGGGATACATGAACCCTGAAGTGAAGCATCGGAATCTATAACTAGTGTCACAGGAATGGTCAGTAGGAAGAGTCAGTCTTCTTGTCCTTAAGTCGGCATTGTGCCTTTTGTATTTAATTCCGATGCAATTTCTGTGTTTCATCGTCAATATGAAGGTCCAAGGGATACAGTAAACCTGAAGTGTAGCATTGGAATCTATAAGTAGTGTCACAGGAATGGTTCAAAACATAGTCAGTAGGAAGTGTCGGTCTTCATGTACTTAAGTCGGCATTGTGCCTTTTGTATTTAATTCCGATGCAATTTCTGTGTTACATCGTCAATAAGAAAGTCCAAGGGATACAGTAAACCTAAAGTGAAGCTTCGGAATCTATAACTAGTGTCAGAGGAATGGTTCAAAACTTAGACAGTAGGAAGAGTCAGTCTTCTTATACTTAAGTCGGCATTGTGCCTTTTGTTTTTAAGTCCGTTGCAATTTCTGTGTTTCATCGTCAATAAGAAGGTCCAAGGGATACAGTAAACCTGAAGTAAAGCATCGGAATCTATAACTAGTGTCACAGGAATGGTTCAAATCACAGTCAGTAAGAAGTGTCGGTCATCATGTACTTAAGTCGGCATCGAGCCTTTTGTATTTAATTCCGATGCAATTTCTGTGTTTCATCGTCAATAAGAAGGACCAAGGGACACAGTAAACCTGAAGTGATGCATCGGAATCTATAACTAGTGTTACAGGAATGGTTCAAAACATAGTCAATAAGAAGTGTCGGTCTTCATGTACTTAAGTCGGCATCGTGCCTTTTGTATTTAATTCCGATGCAATTTCTGTGTTTCATTGTCAATAAGAAGGTCCAAGGGGTACAGTAAACCTGAAGTGAAGCTTCGGAATCTATAACTAGTGTCACAGGAATGGTTCAAAACTTAGACATTAGGAAGAGTCAGTCCCCTTGTACTTAAGTCGGCATTGTGCCTTTTGTATTTAATTCCGATGCAATTTCTGTGTTTCATCGTCAATAAGAAGGTCCAAGGGATACGGTAACTCTGAAGTGAAGCTTCGGAATCTATAACTAGTGTCACAGGAATGGTTCAAAACTTAGACATTAGGAAGAGTCAGTCCCCTTGTACTTAAGTCGGCATTGTGCTTATGTATTTAATTCCGATGCAATTGCTGTGTTTCATCGTCAATAAGAAGGTCCAAGGGATACATTAAACCAGAAGTGAAGCATCGGAATCTATAAGTAGTGTCACAGGAATGGTTCAAAGCTTAGACAGTAGGAAGAGTCGGTCTTCTTGTACTTACGTCGGCATTGTGCCTTTTGTATTTAATTCCGATGCAACTTCTGTGTTTCATCGTCAATAAGAAGGTCCAAGGGATACATTAAACCAGAAGTGAAGCATCGGAATCTATAACTAGTGTCACAGGAATGGTTCAAAACATAGTCAGTAAGAAGTGTCGGTCTTCATGTACTTAAGTCGGCATCGAGCCTTTTGTATTTAATTCCGATGCAATTTTTGTGTTTCATCGTCAATAAGAAGGTCCATGGGATACAGTAAACCCAGAGTGATGCATCGGAATTGATAACTAGTGTCACAGGAATGGTTCAAAACTTAGACAGTAGAAAGAGTCAGTCTTCATATACATAAGTCGGCATTGTGCCTTTTGTATTTAATTCCGATGCAATTTCTGTGTATCATCGTCAATAAGAAGGTCCAAGGGATACAGTTAACCTGAAGTGAAGCATCTGAATCTATAACTAGTGTCACAGGAATGGTTCAAAACTTAGACAGTAGGAAGAGTCAGTCTTCTTGTACTTAAGTCGGCATTGTGCCTTTTGTATTTAATTCCGATGCAATTTCTGTGTTTCATCGTCAATAAGAAGGTCCAAGGGATACATTAAACCTGAAGTGAAGCTTCGGAATCTATAACTAGTGTCACAGGAATGGTTCAAAACTTAGACATTAGGAAGAGTCAGTCCCCTTGTACTTAATTCGGCATTGTGCATTTTGTATTTAATTCCGATGCAATTTCTGTGTTTCATCGTCAATAAGAAGGTCCAAGGGATACAGTAAACCCGAAGTGAAGCATCGGAATCTATAACTAGTGTCACAGGAATGGTTTAAAACTTAGACAGTAGGAAGAGTCAGTCTTCTTGTACTTAAGTCGGCATTGAGACTTTTGTATTTAATTCCGATGCAATATCTGTGTTTCATCGTCAATAAGAAAGTCGCAGGGATACAGTAAACCTGAAGTGCAGCATCGGAATCTATAACTAGTGTCACAGGAATGGTTCAAAGCAGTCAGTAAGAAGAGTCAGTCTTCTTGTACTTAAGTCGGCATTGTGCCTTTTGTATTCAATTCCGATGCAATTTCTGTGTTTCATCGTCAATAAGAAAGTCAGAGGGATACATTAAACCTGAAAAGAAGCATCAGAATCTATAACTAGTGTCACAGGAATGGTTCAAATCATAGACAGTAAGGAGAGTCAGACCCCTTGTACTTAAGTCGGCATTGTGCTTTTGTATTTAATCCCGATGCCATTTCTGTGTTTCTTCGTCAGTAAGAAGGTCCAAGGGATACAGCAAACCTGGAGTGAAGCATCGGAATCTATAACTAGTGTCACAGGAATGGTTCAAAGCTTAGACAGTAGGAAGAGTCGGTCTTCTTGAACCTAAGTCGGCATTGTGCCTTTTGTATTTAATTCCCATGCAATTCCTGTGTTTCGTCGTCAATAAGAAGGTCCAAGGGATACAGTTAACCTGCAGTGAAGCATCGGAATCTATAACTAGTGTCACAGGAATGGTTCAAAACTTAGGCAGTAGGAAGAGTCAGTCTTCTTGTACTTAAGTCGGCATTGTGCCTTTTGTATTTAATTACGATGCAATTTCTGTGTTTCATCGTCAATAAGAAGGTCCAAGGGATACAGTAAACCAGAAGTGAAGCTTCGGAATCTATACCTAGTGTCACAGGAATGGTTCAAAACTTAGACATTAGGAAGAGTCAGTCCCCTTGTACTTAATTCGGCATTGCAAATTTTGTATTTAACTCCGATGCAATATCTGTGTTTCATCGTCAATAAGAAGGTCCAAGGGATACAGTAAACCCGGAGTGAAGCATCGGAATCTATAACTAGTGTCACAGGAATGGTTCAAATCTTAGACAGTAGGAAGAGTCAGTCTTCTTGTACTTAAGCCGGCATTGTGTCTTTTATATTTAATTCCGATGCAATTTCTGTGTTTCATCGTCAATAAGAAGGTCCAAGGGATACAGTAACTCTGAAGTGAAGCTTCGGAATCTATAACTAGTGTCACAGGAATGGTTGAAAGCTTAGACATTAGGAAGAGTCAGTCCCCTTGTACTTAATTCGGCATTGTGCATTTTGTATTTAATTCGGATGCAATTTCTGTGTTTCATCGTCAATAAGAAGGTCCAAGGGATACAGTAAACCCGGAGTGAACCATCGGAATCTATAACTAGTGTCACAGGAATGGCTCAAAACTTTGACAGTAGGAAGAGTCAGTCTTCTTGTACTTAAGTCGGCATTGTGCATTTTGTATTTAATTCCGATGCAATTTCTGTGTTTCATCGTCAATAAGAAGGTCCAAGGGATACAGTAAATCTGAAGTGAAGCATCGGAATCTACAACTAGTGTCACAGGAATGGTTCATAGCTTAGACAGTAGGAACCGTCGGTCTTCTTGAACCTAAGTCGGCATTGTGACTTTTGTATTTAATTCCGATGCAATTTCTGTGTTTCGTCGTAAATAAGAAGGTCCAAGGGATACAGTAAACCTGCAGTGAAGCATCGGAATCTATAACTAGTGTCAGTGGAATGGTTCAAATCTTAGACGGTAGGAAAAGTCAGTCTTCTTGTACTTAAGTCGGAATTGTGCCTTTTGTATTTCATTCCGATGGAATTTCTGTGTTTCATCGACAATAACAAGGTCCAAGTGATACAGTAAACCTGGTGTGAAGAATCGGAATCTATAACTAGTGTCACAGGAATGGTCAGTAGGAAGAGTCAGCCTTCTTGTCCTTAAGTCGGCATTGTGCCTTTTGTATTCAATTCCGATGCAATTTCTGTGTTTCATCGTCAATAAGAAGGGACAACGGATGCAGTGAACCTGGAGTGAAGCATCGGAATCTATAACTAGTGTCACAGGAATGGTTCAAAACATAGTCAGTAAGAAGTGTCGGTCTTCATGTACTTAAGTCGGCATTGTGCCTTTTGTATTTATTTCCGATGCAATTTCTGTGTTTCCTCGTCAATAAGAAGGTCCAAGGGATACAGTAAACCTGAAGTGAAGCATCGGTATCTATAACTAGTGTCACAGGAATGGTTCAAAACATAGACTGTAGGAAGAGTCAGTCTTCTTGTACTTAAGTCGGCATTGTGCCTTTTGTATTTCATTCCGATGCAATTTCTGTGTTCCATCGTCAATAAGAAAGTCCAAGGGATACAGTAAACCTAAAGTGAAGCATCGGAATCTATAACTGGTGTCACAGGAATGGTTCAAAACAAAGTCAGTAAGAAGTGTCGGTCTTCATGTACTTAAGTCGGCATTGTGCCTTTTGTATGTAATTCCGATGCAATTTCTGTGTTTCAACGTCAATAAGAAGGTCCAAGGGATACAGTAAACCTGAAGTGAAGCATCGGAATCTATAACTAGTGTCACAGGAATGGTCAGTAGGAAGAGTCAGTCTTCTTGTCCTTAGGTCGGCATTGTGCCTTTTGTATTTAATTCCGATGCAATTTCTGTGTTTCATCGTCAATAAGAAGGTCCAAGGGATACATTAAACCTGAAGTGAAGCATCGGAATCTACAACTAGTGTCAGAGTAATGGATCAAAACTTAGACAGTAGGAAGAGTCAGTCTTCTTTTACTTAAGTCGGCTTTGTGCCTTTTGTATTTAATTCAGATGCAATTTCTCTGTTCATCGTCAGTAAGAAGGTCCAAGGGATACAGTAAACCTGAAGTGAAGCATCGGAAACTATAACTAGCGTCACAGGAATGGTTCAAGACATAGTCAGTAAGAAGTGTCGGTCTTCATATACTTAAGTCGGCATCGAGACTTTTGTAATTAATTCCGATGCAATTTCTGTGTTTCATCGTCAATAAGAAGGTCGAATGGATACAGTAAACCTGAAGTGAAGCATCGGAATCTATAACTAGTGTCACAAGAATGGTTCAAAACATAGTCAGTAAGAAGTGTCGGTCTTCATGTACTTAAGTCGGCATTGTGCCTTTTGTATGTAATTCCGATGCAATTTCTGTGTTTCAACGTCAATAAGATGGTCCAAGGGATACAGTAAACCTGAAGTGAAGCACCGGAATCTATAACTAGTGTCACAGGAATGGTTCAAAACATAGTCAGTAGGAAGTGTCAGTCTTCATGTACTTAAGTCGGCATTGTGCCTTTTGTATTTAATTCCGATGCAATTTCTGTGTATCATCGTCAATAAGAAGGTCCAAGGGATACATTAAACCTGAAGTGAAGCATCGGAATCTATAACTAGTGTCAGAGGAATGGTTCAAAACTTAGACAGTAGGAAGTGTCAGTCTTCTCGTACTTAAGTCGGCATTGTGCCTTTTGTATTTAATTCCGATGCAATTTCTGTGTTTCTTCGTCAATAAGAAGGTCCAAGGGAGACAGTAAACCTGACGTGAAGCATCGGAATCTATAACTAGTGTTACAGGAATGGTTCAAAACGTAGTCAGTAAGAAGTGTCGGTCTTCAAGTACTTAAGTCGGCATTGAGCCTTTCGTATTTAATTCCGATGCAATATCTGTGTTTCATCGTCAATAAGTAGGTCCAAGGGAGACATTAAACCTGGTGTGAAGAATCGGAATCAATAAATAGTGTCACAGGAATGGTCAGTAGGAAGGGTCAGTCTTCTTGTCCTTAAGTCGGCATTGTGCCTTTTGTATTTAATTCCTATGCAATTTCTGTGTTTCATCGTCAATAAGAAGGTCCAAGAGATACAGTAAACCTGAAGTGAAGCATCGGAATCTATAACTAGTGTCACAGGAATGGTTCAAAACTTAGATAGTAGGAAGAGTCGGTCTTCTTGTACATAAGTCGGCATTGTGCCTTTCGTATTTAATAGCGATGCAATTTCTGTGTTTCATCGTCAATGAGAAAGTCAGAGGGATACAGTTGACCAGAAGTGAAGCATCGTAATCTATAATTACTGTCACAGGAATGGTTCAAAACATAGACAGTAAGAAGAGTCAGATCTCTTGTACTTAAGTCGGCATTGTGCCTTTTGTATTTAATACCGGTGCAATTTCTGTGTTTCATCGTCAATAAGAAGATCCGAGGGATACAGTGAACCTGAAGTGAAACATCGGAATCTATAACTAGTGTCACAGGAATGGTTCAAAACATAGAAAGTAAGAAGAGTCAGTTATCTTGTACATAAGTCGGCATTGTGCCTTTTCTATTTAATTCCGGTGCAATTTGTGTTATTTCATCGTCAATTAGAATGTCAGAGGGATTCAGTAAACCTGAAGTGAAGCATCGGAATCTATATCTAGTGTCACAGGAGTGGTTCAAAACATAGACAGTAAGAACTGTAAGTCTTCTTGTCCTTAAGTCGGCAATGTGCCTTTTGTATTTAATTCCGATCTAATTTCTGTGTTTCATCGTCGATAAGAAGGTCCAAGGGAGACAGTAAACCTGAAGTGATGCATCGGAATCTATAGCTAGTGTCACAGGAATGGTTCAAAACATAGTCAGTAAGAAGTGTCGGTCTTCATGTACTTAAGTCGGCATTGTGCCTTTTGTATGTAATTCCGATGCAATTTCTGTGTTTCATCGTCAATAAGAAGGTCCAAGGGATACAGTAAACCTGGAGTGAAGCATCGGAATCTATAACTAGTGTCAGAGGAATGGTTCAAATCTTAGACGGTAGGAAAAGTCAGTCTTCTTGTTCTTAAGTCGGAATTGTGCATATTGTATTTAATTCCGATGCAATTTCTGTGTTTCATCGTCAATAAGAAGGTCCAAGGGATACAGTAAACCTGAAGTGAAGCATCGGAATCTATAACTAGTGTCACAGGAATGGTTCATAGCTTAGACAGTAGGAAGAGTCGGTCTTCTTGAACCTAAGTCGGCATTGTGCCTTTTGTATTTAATTCCCATGCAATTTCTGTGTTTCGTCGTCAATAAGAAGGTCCAAGGGATAGAGTTAACCTGCAGTGAAGCATCGGAATCTATAACTAGTGTCACAGGAATGGTTCAAATCTTAGACAGTAGGAAGAGTCAGTCTTCTTGTACTTAAGTCGGCATTGTGCCTTTTGTATTTAATTACGATGCAATTTCTGTGTTTCATCGTCAATAAGAAGGTCCAAGGGATACAGTAAACCAGAAGTGAAGCTTCGGAATCTATACCTAGTGTCACAGGAATGGTTCAAAACTTAGACATTAGGAAGAGTCAGTCCCCTTGTACTTAATTCGGCATTGTAAATTTTGTATTTAACTCCGATGCAATATCTGTGTTTCATCGTCAATAAGAAGGTCCAAGGGATACGGTAAATCCGGAGTGAAGCATCGGAATCTATAACTAGTGTCACAGGAATGGTTCAAATCTTAGACAGTAGGAAGAGTCAGTCTTCTTGTACTTAAGCCGGCATTGTGTCTTTTGTATTTAATTCCGATGCAATTTCTGTGTTTCATCGTCAATAAGAAGGTCCAAGGGATACAGTAACTCTGAAGTGAAGCTTCGGAATCTATAACTAGTGTCACAGGAATGGTTCAAAACTTAGACATTAGGAAGAGTCAGTCCCCTTGTACTTAATTCGGCATTGTGCATTTTGTATTTAATTCGGATGCAATTTCTGTGTTTCATCGTCAATAAGAAGGTCCATGGGATACAGTAAACCCGGAGTGAAGCATCGGAATCTATAACTAGTGTCACAGGAATGGTTCAAAACTTTGACAGTAGGAAGAGTCAGTCTTCTTGTACTTAAGTCGGCATTGTGCATTTTGTATTTAATTCCGATGCAATTTCTGTGTTTCATCGTCAATAAGAAGGTCCAAGGGATACAGTAAATCTGAAGTGAAGCATCGGAATCTACAACTAGTGTCACAGGAATGGTTCATAGCTTAGACAGTAGGAACAGTCGGTCTTCTTGAACCTAAGTCGGCATTGTGCCTTTTGTATTTAATTCCGATGCAATTTCTGTGTTTCGTCGTCAATAAGAAGGTCCAAGGGATACAGTTAACCTGCAGTGAAGCATCTGAATCTATAACTAGTGTCACAGGAATGGTTCCAACTTAGACAGTAGGAAGAGTCAGTCTTCTTGTACTTAAGTCGGCATTGTGCCTTTTGTATTTAATTACGATGCAATTTCTGTGTTTCATCGTCAATAAGAATGTCCAACGGATACAGTAAACCAGAAGTGAAGCTTCGTAATCTATACCTAGTGTCACAGGAATGGTTCAAAACTTAGACATTAGGAAGAGTCAGTCCCCTTGTACTTAATTCGGCATTGTAAATTTACTATTTAACTCCGATGCAATATCTGTGTTTCATCGTCAATAAGAAGGTCCAAGGGATACAGTAACTCTGAAGTGAAGCTTCGGAATCTATAACTAGTGTCACAGGAATGGTTCAAAACTTAGACAGTAGGAAGAGTCGGTCTTCTTGTTATTAAGTCGGCATTGTGCCTTTTGTATTTAATTCCGATGCAATTTCTGTGTTTCATCGTCAATAAGCAGGTCCAAGGGATACAGTAAACCCGGAATGAAGCAGCGGAATCTATAACTAGTGTCACAGGAATGGTTCAAAACTTAGACAGTAGGAAAGGTCAGTCTTCTTGTACTTAAGTCGGCATTGTGCCTTTTGTATTTAATTCCGATGCAATTTATGTGTTTCATCGTCAATAAGACGGTCCAAGGGATACAGTAAACCTGGAGTGAAGCATCGGAATCTATAACTAGTGTCACAGGAATGGTTCAAAACGTAGTCAGTAAGAAGTGTCGGTCTTCATGTACTTAAGTCGGCATTGTGCCTTTTGTATTTAATTCCGATGCAATTTCTGTGTTTCATCGTCAATAAGAAGGTCCAAGGGATACAGTAAACCTGAAGTGAAGAATCGGAATCTATAACTAGTGTTACAAGAATGGTTCAAAACATAGTCAGTAAGAAGTGTCGGTCTTCATGTACTTAAGTCTTCATTGTGCGTTTTGTATTTAATTCCGACGCAATTTCTGTGTTTCATCGTCAATAAGAAGGTCCAAGGAATACACTAAACCTGAAGTGAAGCATCGGAATCTATAACTAGTGTCACAGGAATGGTCAGTAGGAAGAGTCAGTCTTCTTGTCCTTATGTCGGCATTGTGCCTTTTGTATTTAATTCCGATGCAATTTCTAGGTTTCATCGTCAATAAGAAGGTCCAAGGGATACAGTAAACCTGAAGTGTAGCATCGGAATCTATAACTAGTGTCACAGGAATGGTTCAAAACATAGTCAGTAGGAAGTGTCAGTCTTCATGTACTTAAGTCGGCATTGTGCCTTTTGTATTTACTTCCGATGCAATTTCTGTGTATCATCGTCAATAAGAAGGTCCAAGGGATACAGTAAACCTGAAGTGAAGCATCGGAATCTATAACTAGTGTCAGAGGAATGGTTCAAAACTTTGACAGTAGGAAGTGTCAGTCTTCTTGTACTTAAGTCGGCATTGTGCCTTTTGTATTTAATTCCGATGCAATTTCTGTGTTTCATCGTCAATAAGAAGGTCCAAGGGAGACAGTAAACCTGACGTGAAGCATCGGAATCTATAACTAGTGTTACAGGAATGGTTCAAAACGTAGTCAGTAAGAAGTGTCGGTCTCCATGTACTTAAGTCGGCATTGAGCCTTTTGTATTTAATTCCGATGCAATATCTGTGTTTCATCGTCAATAAGAAGGTCCAAGGGAGACAGTAAACCTGGTGTGAAGAATCGGCATCTATAAATAGTGTCACAGGAATGGTCAGTAGGAAGGGTCAGTCTTCTTGTCCTTAAGTCGGCATTGTGCCTTTTGTATTTAATTCCTATGCAATTTCTGTGTTTCATCGTCAATAACAAGGTCCAAGGGATACAGTAAACCTGAAGTGAAGCATCGGAATCTATAACTAGTGTCACAGGAATGGTTCAAAACTTAGATAGTAGGAAGAGTCGGTCTTCTTGTACTTGAGTCGTCATTGTGCTTTTGTATTTAATTCCGATGCAATTCCTGTGTTTCATCGTCAATAAGAAGGTCAGCGGGATTCAGTAAACCTGAAGTGAAGCATCGGAATCTATAACTAGTGTCACAGGAATGGTTCAAATCATAGACAGTAAGGAGAGTCAGTTTTCTTGTACTTACGTCGGCATTGTGCCATTCGTATTTAATACCGATGCAATTTCTGTGTTTCATCGTCAATGACAAAGTCAGAGGGATACAGTTGACCAGAAGTGAAGCATCGTAATCTATAACTACTGTCACAGGAATGGTTCAATACATAGACAGTAAGAAGAGTCAGTTCTCTTGTACTTAAGTCGGCATTGTGCCTTTTGTATTTAATACCGGTGCAATTTCTGTGTTTCATCGTCAATAAGAAGATCCGAGGGATACAGTAAACCTGGAGTGAAGCATCGGAATCTATAACTAGTGTCAGAGGAATGGTTCAAATCTTAGACGGTAGGAAAAGTCAGTCTTCTTGTACTTAAGTCGGAATTGTGCCTTTTGTATTTAATTCCGTTGGAATTTCTGTGTTTCATCGTCAATAAGAAGGGACAACGGATGCAGTGAACCTGGAGTGAAGCATCGGAATCTATAACTAGTGTCACAGGAATGGTTCAAATCTTAATCAGTAAGAAGTGTCGGTCTTCATGTACTTAAGTCGGCATTGTGCCTTTTGTATTTATTTCCGATGCAATTTCTGTGTTTCATCGTCAATACGAAGGTCCAAGGGATACAGTAAACCTGAAGTGAAGCATCGGTATCTATAACTAGTGTCACAGGAATGGTTCAAAACATAGACTGTAGGAAGAGTCAGTCTTCTTGTACTTAAGTCGGCATTGTGCCTTTTGTATTTCATTCCGATGCAATTTCTTTGTTTCATCGACAATAAGAAAGTCCAAGGGATACAGTAAACCTGAAGTGAAGCATCGGAAACTATAACTGGTGTCACAGGAATGGTTCAAAACAAAGTCAGTAAGAAGTGTCGGTCTTCATCTACTTAAGTCAGCATTGTGCCTTTTGTATGTAATTCCGATGCAATTTCTGTGTTTCAACGTCAATAAGAAGGTCCAAGGGATACAGTAAACCTGAAGTGAAGCATTGGAATCTATAACTAGTGTCACAGGAATGGTCAGTAGGAAGAGCCAGTCTTCTTGTCCTTAGGTCGGCATTGTGCCTTTTGTATTTAATTCCGATGCAATTTCTGTGTTTCATCGTCAATAAGAAGGTCCAAGGGAGACATTAAACCTGAAGTGAAGCATCGGAATCTACAACTAGTGTCAGAGTAATGGATCAAAACTTAGACAGTAGGAAGAGTCAGCCTTCTTGAACTTAAGTCGGCTTTGTGCCTTTTGTATTTAATTCCGATGCAATTTCTCTGTTTCATCGTCAGTAAGAAGGTCCAAGGGATACAGTAAACCTGAAGTGAAGCATCGGAAACTATAACTAGCGTCACAGGAATGGTTCAAAACATAGTCAGTAAGAAGTGTCGGTCTTCATATACTTAAGTCGGCATCGAGACTTTTGTAATTAATTCCGATGCAATTTCCGTGTTTCATCGCCAATAAGAAGGTCGAATGGATACAGTAAACCTGAAGTGAAGCATCGGAATCTATAACTAGTGTCACAAGAATGGTTCAAAACATAGTCAGTAAGAAGTGTCGGTCTTCATGTACTTAAGTCGGCATTGTGCCTTTTGTATGTAATTCCGATGCAATTTCTGTGTTTCAACGTCAATAAGAAGGTCCAAGGGATACAGTAAACTTGAAGTGAAGCACCGGGAATCTATAACTAGTGTCACAGGAATGGTTCAAAACATAGTCAGTAGGAAGTGTCAGTCTTCATGTACTTAAGTCGGCATTGTGCCTTTTGTATTTAATTCCGATGCAATTTCTGTGTATCATCGTCAATAAGAAGGTCCAAGGGATACATTAAACCTGAAGTGAAGCATCGGAATCTATAACTAGTGTCAGAGGAATGGTTCAAAACTTAGACAGTAGGAAGTGTCAGTCTTCTTGTACTTAAGTCGGCATTGTGCCTTTTGTATTTAATTCCGATGCAATTTCTGTGTTTCATCGTCAATACGAAGGTCCAAGGGAGACAGTAAACCTGACGTGAAGCATCGGAATCTATAACTAGTGTTACAGGAATGGTTCAAAACGTAGTCAGTAAGAAGTGTCGGTCTTCAAGTACTTAAGTCGGCATTGAGCCTTTCGTATTTAATTCCGATGCAATATCTGTGTTTCATCGTCAATAAGAAGGTCCAAGGGAGACAGTAAACCTGGTGTGAAGAATCGGAATCTATAAATAGTGTCACAGGAATGGTCAGTAGGAAGGGTCAGCCTCTTGTCCTTAAGTCAGCATTGTGCCTTTTGTATTTAATTCCTATGCAATTTCTGTGTTTCATCGTCAATAAGAAGGTCCAAGAGATACAGTAAACCTGAAGTGAAGCATCGGAATCTATAACTAGTGTCACAGGAATGGTTCAAAACTTAGATAGTAGGAAGAGTCGGTCTTCTTGTACATAAGTCGGCATTGTGCCTTTCGTATTTAATAGCGATGCAATTTCTGTGTTTCATCGTCAATGAGAAAGTCAGAGGGATACAGTTGACCAGAAGTGAAGCACCGTAATCTATAACTACTGTCACAGGAATGGTTCAAAACATAGACAGTAAGAAGAGTCAGTTATCTTGTACATAAGTCGGCATTGTGCCTTTTCTATTTAATTCCGGTGCAATTTGTGTTATTTCATCGTCAATTAGAATGTCAGAGGGATTCAGTAAACCTGAAGTGAAGCATCGGAATCTATATCTAGTGTCACAGGAGTGGTTCAAAACATAGACAGTAAGAACTGTAAGTCTTCTTGTCCTTAAGTCGGCAATGTGCCTTTTGTATTTAATTCCGATCTAATTTCTGTGTTTCATCGTCGATAAGAAGGTCCAAGGGAGACAGTAAACCTGAAGTGATGCATCGGAATCTATAGCTAGTGTCACAGGAATGGTTCAAAACATAGTCAGTAAGAAGTGTCGGTCTTCATGTACTTAAGTCGGCATTGTGCCTTTTGTATATAATTCCGATGCAATTTCTGTGTTTCATCGTCAATAAGAAGGTCCAAGGGATACAGTAAACCTGGAGTGAAGCATCGGAATCTATAACTAGTGTCAGAGGAATGGTTCAAATCTTAGACGGTAGGAAAAGTCAGTCTTCTTGTTCTTAAGTCGGAATTGTGCCTTTTCTATTTAATTCCGATGGAATTTCTTTGTTTCATCGTCAATAACAAGGTCCAAGTGATACAGTAAACCTGGTGTGAAGAATCATAATCTATAAATAGTGTCACAGGAATGGTCAGTAGGAAGAGTCAGTCTTCTTGTCCTTAAGTCGGCATTGTGCCTTTTGTATTCAATTCCGAAGCAATTTCTGTGTTTCATCGTCAATAAGAAGGTACAACGGATGCAGCGAACCTGGAGTGAAGCATCGGAATCTATAACTAGTGTCACAGGAATGGTTCAAAACATAGTCAGTAAGAAGTGCCGGTCTTCATGTACTTAAGTCGGCATTGTGCCTTTTGTATTTATTTCCGATGCAATTTCTGTGTTTCATCGTCAATAAGAAGGTCCAAGGGATACAGTAGACCTGAAGTGAAGCATCGGTATCTATAACTAGTGTCACAGGAATGGTTCAAAACATAGACTGTAGGAAGAGTCAGTCTTCTTGTACTTAAGTCGGCATTGTGCCTTTTGTATTTCATTCCAATGCAATTTCTGTGTTTCATCGTCAATAACAAAGTCCAAGGGATACAGTAAACCTGAAGTGAAGCATCGGAATCTATAACTGGTGTCACAGGAATGGTTCAAAACAAAGTCAGTAAGAAGTGTCGGTCTTCATGTACTTAAGTCGGCATTGTGCCTTTTGTATGTAATTCCGATGCAATTTCTGTGTTTCAACGTCAATAAGAAGGTCCAAGGGATACAGTAAACCTGAAGTGAAGCATCGGGATCTATAACTAGTGTCACAGGAATGGCCAGTAGGAAGAGTCAGTCTTCTTGTCCTTAGGTCGGCATTGTGCGTTTTGTATTTAATTCCGATGCAATTTCTGTGTTTCATCGTCAATAAGAAGGTCGAATGGATACAGTAAACCAGAAGTGAAGCATCGGAATCTATAACTAGTGTTACAGGAATGGTTCAAAACATAGTCAGTAAGAAGTGTCGGTCTTCATGTACTTAAGTCGGCATCGAGCCTTTTGTGTTTAATTCCGATGCAATTTCTGTGTTTCATCGTCAATAAGAAGGTCCAAGGGATACTGTAAACCTGGAGTGATGCATCGGAATCTATAACTAGTGTCACTGGAAAGGTTCAAACTTAGACAGTAGGAAGAGTCAGTCTTCTTGGACTTAAGTCGGCATTGTGCCTTTTGATTTAATTCCGATGCAATTTCTGTGTTTCATCGTCAATAAGAAGGTCCAAGGGATACAGTAAACCTGAGTGAAGTATCGGAATCTATAACTAGTGTCACAGGAAAGGTTCAAAACATTGACAGTAAGAAGAGCCAGTGTCCTTGTACTTGAGTCGTCATTGTGCCTTTTGTATTTAATTCCAATGCAATTACTGTGTTTCATCGTCAATAAGAAGGTCTTAGGGACACAGTTAACCTGAAGTGAAGCATCTAAATATACAACTAAAGTCACAGGAATGGTTCAAAGCATAAACAGTATGAAGTGTCAGTTTTCTTATAATTAAGTCGGAATTGTGCCTATTGTATTTAATTCCGATGCAATTTCTGTGTTTCATCGTCAATAAGAAAGTCAGAGGGATACAGTAAACCAGAAAAGAAGCATCGTAATCTATAACTACTGGCACAGGAATGGTTCAAAGCATAGACAGTAAGAAGTGTCAGTTCTCTTGTACTTAAGTCGGCATTGTGCCATTTGTATTTAATTCCGATGCAATTTCTGTGTTTCATCGTCAATAATAAGGTCCAAGGGATACAGTAAACCTGAAGTGAATCATCGTAATCTATAACTAGTGTCACAGGAATGGTTCAAAACATAGTCAGTAAAAAGTGTCGGTCTTCATGTACTTAAGTCGGCATTGTGCCTTTTGTATTTAATTCCGATGCAATTTCTGTGTTTCATCGTCAATAAGAAGGTCCAAGGAATCCACTAAACCTGAGGTGAAGCATCGGAATCTATAACTAGTGTCACGGGAATGGTCAGTAGGAAGAGTCAGTCTTCTTGTCCTTAAGTCGGCATTGTGCCTTTTGTATTTAATTCCGATACAATTTCTGTGTTTCATCGTCAATAAGAAGGTCCAAGGGATACAGTAAACCTGGAGTGATGCATCGGAATCTATAACTAGTGTCACAGGAAAGGTTCAAACTTAGACAGTAGGAAGAGTCAGTCTTCTTGTACTTAAATCGGCATTGTGCCTTTTGTATTAAATTCCGATGCAATTTCTGTGTATCAACGTCAATAAGAAGGTCCAAGGGATACAGTAAACCTGAAGTGAAGCATCATAAAGTATAACTAGTGGCAGAGGAATGGTTCAAAACATAGACAGTAGGAAGAGTCAGTCTTCTTGTACATAAGTAGGCATTGTGCCTTTTGTATTTAATTCCTATGCAATTTCTGTGTTTCATCGTCAATAAGAAGGTCCAAGGGATACAGTAAACCTAGTGTGAGGAATCGGAATCTATAACTTGTGTCAAAAAAATGGTCAGTAGGGAGAATCAGTCTTCTTGTCCTTAACTCGGCATTGTGCCTTTTGTATTTAATTCCTATGCAATTTCTGTGTTTCATCGTCAATAAGAAGGTCCATGGGATACAGTAAACCTGAAGTGAATCATCAGAATCTATAACTAGTGTTACAGGAATGGTTCAAAACATAGTCAGTAAGAAGTGTCTGTCTTCATGTACTTAAGTCGGCATTGAGCCTTTTGAATTTAATTCCGATGCAATTTTTGTGTTTCATCGTCAGTAAGAAGGTCCAAGCGATACAGTAAACCTGAGGTGAAGCATCGGAATATATAACTAGTGTCACAGGAATGGTTCAAAACTTAGACATTAGGAAGAGTCAGTCTTCTTGTACTTAAGTCGGCAATGTGCATTTTGTATTTAATTGGGATGCAATTTCTGTGTTTCATCGTCAATAAGAAGGTCCAAGGGATACAGTAAACCTGAAGTGAAGCATCGGAATCTATAACTAGTGTCACAGGAATTGTTTAAACATAGTCAGTAAGAAGTGTCGGTCTTCATGTACATACGTCGGCATTGTGCCTTTGGTATTTAATTCCGATGCAATATCTGTGTTTCATCGTCAATAAGAAGGTCCAAGGGATACAGTAAACCTGGAGTGATGCATCGGAATCTATAACTAGTGTCACAGGAATGGTTCAAACTTAGACATTAGGAAGAGTCACTCCCCTTGTACTTAAGTCAGCATTGTGCTCTTGTATTTAATTCCGATGCGATTTCTGTGTTTCATCGTCAATAAGAAGGTCCAAGGGATACAGTACACCTGAAGTGAAGCATCAGAAAATATAACTAGTGCCACAGGAATGGTTCAAAACTTAGATAGTAGGATGAGTCGGTCTTCATGTACTTAAGTCGGCATTGTGCCTTTTGTATTTAATTCCGATGCAATTTCTGTGTTTCATCGTCAATAAGAAGGTCCAAGGGATACAGTAAACCTGGAGTGAAGCATCGGAATCTATAACCACTGTCACAGGAATGGTCAGTGGGAAGAGTCAGTCTTCTTGTCCTTAAGTCGGCATTGTGCCTTTTGTATTTAATTCCGATGCAATTTCTGTGTTTCTTCGTCAATAAGAAGGTCCAAGGGATACAGTAAACCTGAAGTGAAGCATCGGAATCTATAACTAGTGTCACAGGAATGGTCAGTAGGAAGAGTAAGTATTATTGTACTTAAGTCGCCATTGTGCCTTTTGTATTTAATTCCGATGCAATTTCTGTGCTTCATCGTCAATAAGAAGGTCCAAGGGATACAGTAAACCTGAAGTGAAGCATCGGAATCTATAACTAGTGTTACAGGAATGGTTCAAAACATAGTCAGTAAGAAGTGACGGTCTTCACGTACTTTTGTCGGCATTGTGCCTTTTGTATTTAATTCTGATGCCATTTCTGTGTTTCATCGTCAATATGTAGGTCCAAGGTATATAGTAAACCTGGAGTGAAGCATGGAAATCTATAACTAGTGTCACAGGAATGGGTCAAAACATAGTCAGTAAGAAGTGTCGGTCTTAATGTACTTAAGTCGGCATTGTGCCATTTGTATTTAATTCCGATGCAATTTCTGTGTTTCATCGTCAATAAGAAGGTCCAAGGGATACAGTAAACCTGGAGTGAAGCATCGGAATCTATAACTACTGTCACAGGAATGGTCAGTTGGAAGAGTCAGTCTTCTTGTCCTTAAGTCGGCATTGTGCCTTTTGTATTTAATTCCGATGCAATTTCTGTGTTTCATCGTCAATAAGAACGTCCAAGGGATACAGTCAACTTGAAGTGAAGCATGGGAATCTATAACTAGTGTTGCAGGAATGGTTCAAAACATAGTCAATAAGAAGTGTCGGTCTTCATGTACTTAAGTCGGCATTGTGCCTTTTGTATTTAATTCCGATGCAATTTCTGTGTTTCATCGTCAATAAGAAGGTCCAAGGGATACAGTAAACGTGAAGTGTTGCTTCGGAATCTATAACTAGTGTCACAGGAATGGTTCAAAACCATAGTCAGTAAGAAGTGTCGGTCTTCATGTACTTAAGTCGGCATTGTGCCTTTTGTACTTAATTCCGATGCAATTTATGTGTTTCATCGTCAATAAGAAAGTCCAAGGGATACAGTAAACCTGAAGTGAAGCATCGGAATCTATAACTAGTGTCACAGGAATGGTTCAAAACATAGTCAGTAAGAAGTGTCGGTCTTCATGTACATACGTCGGCATTGTGCCTTTTGTATCTAATTCCGATGCAATTTCTGTGTATCATCGTCAATAAGAAGGTCCAAGGGATACAGTAAACCTGAAGTGAAGCATCGGAATCTATAACTAGTGTCACAGGAATGGTCAGTAGGAAGAGTCAGTCTTCTTGTCCTTAAGACGGCATTGTGCCTTTTGTATTTAATTCCGATGCAATTTCTGTGTTTCATCGTCAATAAGAAGGTCCAAGGGATACAGTAAACCTGAAGTGAAGCATCGGAATCTGTAACTAGTGTCACAGGAATGGTCAGTACGAAGAGTCAGTCTTCTTGTACTTAAGTTGGCATTGTGCCATTAGTATTTAATTCCGATGCAATTTCTGTGTTTCAACGTCAATAAGAAGGTCCAAGGAATACAGTAAACCTGAAGTGAAGCATCGGAATCTATAACTAGTGTTACAGTAATGGTTCAAAGCATAGTCAGTAAGAAGTGTCGGTCTTCTAGTACTCAAGTCGGCATTGTGAATTTTGTATTTAATTCCGATGCCATTTTTGTGTTTCATCGTCAATAAGAAGGTCCAAGGGATACAGTAAACCTGGAGTGAAGCATGGAAATCTATAACTAGTGTCACAGGAATGGGTCAAAACATAGTAACTAAGAGGTGTCGGTCTTCATGTACTTAAGTCGGCATTGTGTCTTTTGTATTTAATTCCGATGCAATTTCTGTGTTTCATCCTCAATAAGTAGGTCCAAGGTATACAGTAAACCTGGAGTGAAGCATGGAAATCTATAACTAGTGTCACAGGAATGGGTTAAACGTAGTCAGTAAGAAGTGTCGGTCTTCATGTACTTATGTCGGCATTGTGCCTTTTGTATTTACTTCCGATGCAATTTCTGTGTTTCATCGTCAATAAGAAGGTCCAAGGGATACAGTAAACCTGAAATGAAGCATCGGAATCTATAACTAGTGTCAGAGGAATGGTTCAAAACTTAGACAGTAGGAAGAGTCAGTTCTCTTGTACTTAAGTCGGCATTGTGCCTTATGTATTAATTTCCGATGCAATTTATGTGTTTCATCGTCAATAAGAAGGTCCAAGGGATACAGTAAACCTGAAGTGAAGCATCGGAATCTATAACTAGTGTTACAGTAATGGTTCAAAACATAGTCAGTAAGAAGTGTCGTTCTTCATGTACTTAAGTCGGCATTGTGAATTTTGTATTTAATTCCGATGCCATTTCTGTGTTTCATCGTCAATAAGAAGGTCCAAGGGATACAGTAAACCTGGAGTGAAGCATGGAAATCTACAACTAGTGTCACAGGAAAGGGTCAAAACATAGTCAGTAAGAAGTGTCGGTCTTCATGTACTTAAGTCAGCATTGTGAAATTTGTATTTAATTCCGATGCCATTTCTGTGTTTCATCGTCAATAAGAAGGTCCAAGGGATACAGTAAACCTGGAGTGAAGCATGGAAATCTATAACTAGTGTCACAGGAATGGGTCAAAACATAGTCAGTAAGAAGTGTCGGTCTTCATGTACTTAAGTCGGCATTGTGTCTTTTGTATTTAATTCCCATGCAATTTCTGTGTTTCGTCGTCAATAAGAAGGTCCTAGGGATATAGTAAACCTGGTGTAAAAAATCCGAATCTATAACTAGTGTCACAGGAATGGTCAGTAGGAAGAGTCAGTCTTCTTGTACTTAAGTCGGCATTGTGCCTTTTGTATTTAAGTCCGATGCAATTTCTGTGTTTCATCGTCAATAAGAAGGTCCAAGGGATACAGTAAACCTTGAGTGAAACATCGGAATCTACAACTAGTGTCTCAGGAATGGTTCAAAACATAGTCAGTAAGAAGTGTCGGTCTTCATGTACTTAAGTGGGCATTGTGCCTTTTGTATTTAATTCCTAAGCAATTTCTGTGTTTCATTGTCAATAAGAAGGTCCAAGGAATACAGTAAACCTGAAGTGAAGCATCGGAATCTATAACTAGTGTTACAGGAATGGTTCAAAACATAGTCAGTAAGAAGTGACGGTCTCCACGTACTTAAGTCAGCATTGTGCCTTTTGTCTTTCATTCTGATGCCATTTCTGTGTTTCATCGTCAATATGTAGGTCCAAGGTATACAGTAAACCTGGAGTGAAGCATGGAAATCTATAACTAGTGTCACAGGAATGGTCAGTAGGAAGAGTCAGTCTTCTTGTCCTTAAGTCGGCATTGTGCCTTTTGTATTTAATTCCGATGCAATTTCTGTGTTTCATCGTCAATATGAAGGTCCAAGGGATACAGTAAACCTGAAGTGAAGCATTGGAATCTATAAGTAGTGTCACAGGAATGGTTCAAAACATAGTCAGTAGGAAGTGTCGGTCTTCATGTACTTAAGTCGGCATTGTGCCTTTTGTATTTAATTCCAATGCAATTTCTGTGTTACGTCGTCAATAAGAAAGTCCAAGGGATACAGTAAACCTAAGTTGAAGCTTCGGAATCTATAACTAGTGTCAGAGGAATGGTTCAAAACTTAGACAGTAGGAAGAGTCAGTCTTCTTGTACTTAAGTCGGCATTGAGCCTTTTGTATTTAATTCCGATGCAATTCCTGTGTGTCATTGACAATAAGAAGGTCCAAGGGATACAGTAAACCTGAAGTGAAGCATCGGTATCTATAACTAGTGTCACAGGAATGGTTCAAATCACAGTCAGTAAGAGGTGTCGGTCATCGTGTACGTAAGTCGGCATCGAGCCGTTTGTATTTAATTCCGATGCAATTTCTGTGTTTCATCGTCAATAAGAAGGACCAAGGGACACAGTAAACCTGAAGTGATGCATCGGAATCTATAACTAGTGTTACAGGAATGGTTCAAAACATAGTCAATAAGAAGTGTCGGTCTTCATGTACTTAAGTCGGCATCGTGCCTTTTGTATTTAATTCCGATGCAATTTCTGTGTTTCATTGTCAATAAGAAGGTCCAAGGGATACAGTAAACCTGAAGTGAAGCATCGGAATCTGTAACTAGTGTCTCAGGAATTGTCAGTAGGAAGATTCAGTCTTCTTGTACTTAAGTTGGTATTGTGCCTTTTGTGTGTAATTCCGATGCAATTTCTGTGTTTCATCGTCAATAAGAAGGTCCAAGGGATACAGTAAACCTGAAGTGAAGCGTCGGAATCCATTACTAGTGTCACAGGAATGGTTCAAACATAGTCAGTAGGAAGTGTCGGTCTACATGTACTTAAGTCGGCATTGTGCCTTTTGTATTTAATTCCGATGCAATTTTTGTGTTTCATCGTCAATAAGAAGGTCCAAGGGATACAGTAAACCTGAAGTGAAGCATCGGAATCTATAACAAGTGTTACAGGAATGGTTCAAAACATTGTCAGTACCGAGCGAGGTGGCGCAGTGGTTAGACACTGGACTCGCATTCGGGAGGACGACGGTTCAATCCCGCGTCCGGCCATCCTGATTTAAGTTTTCCGTGATTTCCCTAAATCACTCCAGGCAAATGCTGGGATGGTTCCTCTGAAAGGGCACGGCCGACTTCCTTCCCCATCCTTCCCTAATCCGATGAGACCGATGACCATGCTGTCTGGTCTCCTTCCCCAAACCAACCAACCATAGTCAGTAAGAAGTGTCGGTCTTCATGTATTTAAGTCGCCATTATGCCATTGGTATTTAATTCCGATGCAATTTCTGTGTTTCATCGTCAAAAACAAGGTCCAAGGGATACAGTAAACCTAAAGTGGAGCATCGGAATCCATAACTAGTGTCACAGGAATAGTTCAAAACTTAGACACTAGGAAGAGTCAGTCTTCTTGTACTTAAGTCGGCATTGAGCCTTTCGTATTTAATTCCGATGCAATTCCTGTGTGTCATTGACAATAGGAAGGTCCAAGGGATACAGTAAACCTGGAGTGAAGCATCGGAATCTATAACTAGTGTCACAGGAATAGTTCAAAACTTAGACAGTAGGAAGAGTCAGTCTTCTTGTACTTAAGTCGGCATTGTGCCTTTTGTATTTAATTCCGATGCAATTTCTGTGTTTCATCGATAATAAGAAAGTCCAAGGGATACAGTAAACCTGAAGTGAAGCACCGGAATCTATAACTAATGTCACAGGAATGGTTAAAACTTAGACAGTAGGAAGAGTCAGTCTTCTTGTACTGAAGTCGGCATTGTGTCTTTTGTATTTAATTCCGATGCAATTTCTCTTTTTAATCGTCAATAAAAAGGTGAGAGGGATACAGTAAACCTGATGTGAAGCATCGGAATCTGTAACTAGTGTCACAGGAATGGTTCAAACCTTAGACATTAGGAAGAGTCAGTCCTCTTGTACTTAAGTCGGCATTGTGCTTTTGTATTTAATTCCGATGCAATTTCTGTGTTTCATCGTCAATAAGAAGGTCCAAGGGATACAGTACACCTGAAGTGAAGCATCAGAAAATATAACTAGTGCCACAGGAATGGTTCAAAACTTAGATAGTAGGATGAGTCGGTCTTCATGTACTTAAGTCGGCATTGTGCCTTTTGTATTTAATTCCGATGCAATTTCTGTGTTTCATCGTCAATAAGAAGGTCCAAGGGATACAGTAAACCTGGAGTGAAGCATCGGAATCTATAACCACTGTCACAGGAATGGTCAGTGGGAAGAGTCAGTCTTCTTGTCCTTAAGTCGGCATTGTGCCTTTTGTATTTAATTCCGATGCAATTTCTGTGTTTCTTCGTCAATAAGAAGGTCCAAGGGATACAGTAAACCTGAAGTGAAGCATCGGAATCTATAACTAGTGTCACAGGAATGGTCAGTAGGAAGAGTAAGTATTATTGTACTTAAGTCGCCATTGTGCCTTTTGTATTTAATTCCGATGCAATTTCTGTGCTTCATCGTCAATAAGAAGGTCCAAGGGATACAGTAAACCTGAAGTGAAGCATCGGAATCTATAACTAGTGTTACAGGAATGGTTCAAAACATAGTCAGTAAGAAGTGACGGTCTTCACGTACTTTTGTCGGCATTGTGCCTTTTGTATTTAATTCTGATGCCATTTCTGTGTTTCATCGTCAATATGTAGGTCCAAGGTATATAGTAAACCTGGAGTGAAGCATGGAAATCTATAACTAGTGTCACAGGAATGGGTCAAAACATAGTCAGTAAGAAGTGTCGGTCTTAATGTACTTAAGTCGGCATTGTGCCATTTGTATTTAATTCCGATGCAATTTCTGTGTTTCATCGTCAATAAGAAGGTCCAAGGGATACAGTAAACCTGGAGTGAAGCATCGGAATCTATAACTACTGTCACAGGAATGGTCAGTTGGAAGAGTCAGTCTTCTTGTCCTTAAGTCGGCATTGTGCCTTTTGTATTTAATTCCGATGCAATTTCTGTGTTTCATCGTCAATAAGAACGTCCAAGGGATACAGTCAACTTGAAGTGAAGCATGGGAATCTATAACTAGTGTTGCAGGAATGGTTCAAAACATAGTCAATAAGAAGTGTCGGTCTTCATGTACTTAAGTCGGCATTGTGCCTTTTGTATTTAATTCCGATGCAATTTCTGTGTTTCATCGTCAATAAGAAGGTCCAAGGGATACAGTAAACGTGAAGTGTTGCTTCGGAATCTATAACTAGTGTCACAGGAATGGTTCAAAACCATAGTCAGTAAGAAGTGTCGGTCTTCATGTACTTAAGTCGGCATTGTGCCTTTTGTACTTAATTCCGATGCAATTTATGTGTTTCATCGTCAATAAGAAAGTCCAAGGGATACAGTAAACCTGAAGTGAAGCATCGGAATCTATAACTAGTGTCACAGGAATGGTTCAAAACATAGTCAGTAAGAAGTGTCGGTCTTCATGTACATACGTCGGCATTGTGCCTTTTGTATCTAATTCCGATGCAATTTCTGTGTATCATCGTCAATAAGAAGGTCCAAGGGATACAGTAAACCTGAAGTGAAGCATCGGAATCTATAACTAGTGTCACAGGAATGGTCAGTAGGAAGAGTCAGTCTTCTTGTCCTTAAGACGGCATTGTGCCTTTTGTATTTAATTCCGATGCAATTTCTGTGTTTCATCGTCAATAAGAAGGTCCAAGGGATACAGTAAACCTGAAGTGAAGCATCGGAATCTGTAACTAGTGTCACAGGAATGGTCAGTACGAAGAGTCAGTCTTCTTGTACTTAAGTTGGCATTGTGCCATTAGTATTTAATTCCGATGCAATTTCTGTGTTTCAACGTCAATAAGAAGGTCCAAGGAATACAGTAAACCTGAAGTGAAGCATCGGAATCTATAACTAGTGTTACAGTAATGGTTCAAAGCATAGTCAGTAAGAAGTGTCGGTCTTCTAGTACTCAAGTCGGCATTGTGAATTTTGTATTTAATTCCGATGCCATTTTTGTGTTTCATCGTCAATAAGAAGGTCCAAGGGATACAGTAAACCTGGAGTGAAGCATGGAAATCTATAACTAGTGTCACAGGAATGGGTCAAAACATAGTAACTAAGAGGTGTCGGTCTTCATGTACTTAAGTCGGCATTGTGTCTTTTGTATTTAATTCCGATGCAATTTCTGTGTTTCATCCTCAATAAGTAGGTCCAAGGTATACAGTAAACCTGGAGTGAAGCATGGAAATCTATAACTAGTGTCACAGGAATGGGTTAAACGTAGTCAGTAAGAAGTGTCGGTCTTCATGTACTTATGTCGGCATTGTGCCTTTTGTATTTACTTCCGATGCAATTTCTGTGTTTCATCGTCAATAAGAAGGTCCAAGGGATACAGTAAACCTGAAATGAAGCATCGGAATCTATAACTAGTGTCAGAGGAATGGTTCAAAACTTAGACAGTAGGAAGAGTCAGTTCTCTTGTACTTAAGTCGGCATTGTGCCTTATGTATTAATTTCCGATGCAATTTATGTGTTTCATCGTCAATAAGAAGGTCCAAGGGATACAGTAAACCTGAAGTGAAGCATCGGAATCTATAACTAGTGTTACAGTAATGGTTCAAAACATAGTCAGTAAGAAGTGTCGTTCTTCATGTACTTAAGTCGGCATTGTGAATTTTGTATTTAATTCCGATGCCATTTCTGTGTTTCATCGTCAATAAGAAGGTCCAAGGGATACAGTAAACCTGGAGTGAAGCATGGAAATCTACAACTAGTGTCACAGGAAAGGGTCAAAACATAGTCAGTAAGAAGTGTCGGTCTTCATGTACTTAAGTCAGCATTGTGAAATTTGTATTTAATTCCGATGCCATTTCTGTGTTTCATCGTCAATAAGAAGGTCCAAGGGATACAGTAAACCTGGAGTGAAGCATGGAAATCTATAACTAGTGTCACAGGAATGGGTCAAAACATAGTCAGTAAGAAGTGTCGGTCTTCATGTACTTAAGTCGGCATTGTGTCTTTTGTATTTAATTCCCATGCAATTTCTGTGTTTCGTCGTCAATAAGAAGGTCCTAGGGATATAGTAAACCTGGTGTAAAAAATCCGAATCTATAACTAGTGTCACAGGAATGGTCAGTAGGAAGAGTCAGTCTTCTTGTACTTAAGTCGGCATTGTGCCTTTTGTATTTAAGTCCGATGCAATTTCTGTGTTTCATCGTCAATAAGAAGGTCCAAGGGATACAGTAAACCTTGAGTGAAACATCGGAATCTACAACTAGTGTCTCAGGAATGGTTCAAAACATAGTCAGTAAGAAGTGTCGGTCTTCATGTACTTAAGTGGGCATTGTGCCTTTTGTATTTAATTCCTAAGCAATTTCTGTGTTTCATTGTCAATAAGAAGGTCCAAGGAATACAGTAAACCTGAAGTGAAGCATCGGAATCTATAACTAGTGTTACAGGAATGGTTCAAAACATAGTCAGTAAGAAGTGACGGTCTCCACGTACTTAAGTCAGCATTGTGCCTTTTGTCTTTCATTCTGATGCCATTTCTGTGTTTCATCGTCAATATGTAGGTCCAAGGTATACAGTAAACCTGGAGTGAAGCATGGAAATCTATAACTAGTGTCACAGGAATGGTCAGTAGGAAGAGTCAGTCTTCTTGTCCTTAAGTCGGCATTGTGCCTTTTGTATTTAATTCCGATGCAATTTCTGTGTTTCATCGTCAATATGAAGGTCCAAGGGATACAGTAAACCTGAAGTGAAGCATTGGAATCTATAAGTAGTGTCACAGGAATGGTTCAAAACATAGTCAGTAGGAAGTGTCGGTCTTCATGTACTTAAGTCGGCATTGTGCCTTTTGTATTTAATTCCAATGCAATTTCTGTGTTACGTCGTCAATAAGAAAGTCCAAGGGATACAGTAAACCTAAGTTGAAGCTTCGGAATCTATAACTAGTGTCAGAGGAATGGTTCAAAACTTAGACAGTAGGAAGAGTCAGTCTTCTTGTACTTAAGTCGGCATTGAGCCTTTTGTATTTAATTCCGATGCAATTCCTGTGTGTCATTGACAATAAGAAGGTCCAAGGGATACAGTAAACCTGAAGTGAAGCATCGGTATCTATAACTAGTGTCACAGGAATGGTTCAAATCACAGTCAGTAAGAGGTGTCGGTCATCGTGTACGTAAGTCGGCATCGAGCCGTTTGTATTTAATTCCGATGCAATTTCTGTGTTTCATCGTCAATAAGAAGGACCAAGGGACACAGTAAACCTGAAGTGATGCATCGGAATCTATAACTAGTGTTACAGGAATGGTTCAAAACATAGTCAATAAGAAGTGTCGGTCTTCATGTACTTAAGTCGGCATCGTGCCTTTTGTATTTAATTCCGATGCAATTTCTGTGTTTCATTGTCAATAAGAAGGTCCAAGGGATACAGTAAACCTGAAGTGAAGCATCGGAATCTGTAACTAGTGTCTCAGGAATTGTCAGTAGGAAGATTCAGTCTTCTTGTACTTAAGTTGGTATTGTGCCTTTTGTGTGTAATTCCGATGCAATTTCTGTGTTTCATCGTCAATAAGAAGGTCCAAGGGATACAGTAAACCTGAAGTGAAGCGTCGGAATCCATTACTAGTGTCACAGGAATGGTTCAAACATAGTCAGTAGGAAGTGTCGGTCTACATGTACTTAAGTCGGCATTGTGCCTTTTGTATTTAATTCCGATGCAATTTTTGTGTTTCATCGTCAATAAGAAGGTCCAAGGGATACAGTAAACCTGAAGTGAAGCATCGGAATCTATAACAAGTGTTACAGGAATGGTTCAAAACATTGTCAGTACCGAGCGAGGTGGCGCAGTGGTTAGACACTGGACTCGCATTCGGGAGGACGACGGTTCAATCCCGCGTCCGGCCATCCTGATTTAAGTTTTCCGTGATTTCCCTAAATCACTCCAGGCAAATGCTGGGATGGTTCCTCTGAAAGGGCACGGCCGACTTCCTTCCCCATCCTTCCCTAATCCGATGAGACCGATGACCATGCTGTCTGGTCTCCTTCCCCAAACCAACCAACCATAGTCAGTAAGAAGTGTCGGTCTTCATGTATTTAAGTCGCCATTATGCCATTGGTATTTAATTCCGATGCAATTTCTGTGTTTCATCGTCAAAAACAAGGTCCAAGGGATACAGTAAACCTAAAGTGGAGCATCGGAATCCATAACTAGTGTCACAGGAATAGTTCAAAACTTAGACACTAGGAAGAGTCAGTCTTCTTGTACTTAAGTCGGCATTGAGCCTTTCGTATTTAATTCCGATGCAATTCCTGTGTGTCATTGACAATAGGAAGGTCCAAGGGATACAGTAAACCTGGAGTGAAGCATCGGAATCTATAACTAGTGTCACAGGAATAGTTCAAAACTTAGACAGTAGGAAGAGTCAGTCTTCTTGTACTTAAGTCGGCATTGTGCCTTTTGTATTTAATTCCGATGCAATTTCTGTGTTTCATCGATAATAAGAAAGTCCAAGGGATACAGTAAACCTGAAGTGAAGCACCGGAATCTATAACTAATGTCACAGGAATGGTTAAAACTTAGACAGTAGGAAGAGTCAGTCTTCTTGTACTGAAGTCGGCATTGTGTCTTTTGTATTTAATTCCGATGCAATTTCTCTTTTTAATCGTCAATAAAAAGGTGAGAGGGATACAGTAAACCTGATGTGAAGCATCGGAATCTGTAACTAGTGTCACAGGAATGGTTCAAACCTTAGACATTAGGAAGAGTCAGTCCTCTTGTACTTAAGTCGGCATTGTGCTTTTGTATTTAATTCCGATGCAATTTCTGTGTTTCATCGTCAATAAGAAGGTCCAAGGGATACAGTAAACCTGGAGTGAAGCATCGGAATCTATAACTAGTGTCACAGGAATGGTTCACAACATAGACAGTAGGAAGAGTCAGTCTTCTCGTACTTAAGTCGGCATTGTGCCTTTTGTATTTAATTCCGATGCAATTTCTGTGTTTCATCGTCAATAAGAAGTTCCAAGGGATACAGTATACCTGGAGTGAAGCATCGGAATCTATAACTAGTGTCACAGGAATGGTTCAAAACGTATTCAGTAAGTAGTGTCGGTCTTCATGTACTTATGTCGGCATTGTGCCTTTTGTATTTAATTCCGATGCAATTTCTGTGTTTCATCGTCATTATGAAGGTCCAAGGGATACATGAACCCTGAAGTGAAGCATCGGAATCTATAACTAGTGTCACAGGAATGGTGAGTAGGAAGAGTCAGTCTTCTTGTCCTTAAGTCGGCATTGTGCCTTTTGTATTTAATTCCGATGCAAATTCTGTGTTTCATCGTCAATATGAAGGTCCAAGGGATACAGTAAACCTGAAGTGAAGCATTGGAATCTATAAGTAGTATCACAGGAATGGTTCAAAACATAGTCAGTAGGAAGTGTCGGTCATCATGTACTTAAGTCGGCATTGTGCCTTTTGTATTTAATTCCGATGCAATTTCTGTGTTACATCGTCAATAAGAAAGTCCAAGGGATACAGTAAACCTGAAGTGAAGCTTCGTAATCTATAACTAGTGTCAGAGGAATGGTTCAAAACTTAGACAGTAGGAAGAGTCAGTCTTCTTATACTTAAGCCGGCATTGTGCCTTTTGTTTTTAAGTCCGTTGCAATTTCTGTGTTTCATCGTCAATAAGAAGGTCCAAGGGATACAGTAAACCTGAAGTGAAGCATCGGAATCTATAACTAGTATCACAGGAATGATTCAAATCACAGTCAGTAAGAAGTGTCGGTCATCATGTACTTAAGTCGGCATCGAGCCTTTTGTATTTAATTCCGATGCAATTTCTGTGTTTCATCGTCAATAAGAAGGACCAAGGGACACAGTAAACCTGAAGTGATGCATCGGAATCTATAACTAGTGTTACAGGAATGGTTCAAAACATAGTCAATAAGAAGTGTCGGTCTTCATGTACTTAAGTCGGCATCATGCCTTTTGTATTTAATTCCGATGCAATTTCTGTGTTTCATTGTCAATAAGAAGGTCCAAGGGATACAGTAAACCTGAAGTGAAGCATCGGAATCTATAACTAGTGTCACAGGAATGGTTCAAAACTTAGACATTAGGAGGAGTCAGTCATCTTGTACATAAGTCAGCATGGTGCCTTTTGTATTTAATTCCGATGCAATCTCTGTGTTTCATGGCCAATAAGAAGGTCCGAGGGATACAATTAACCAGAAGTGAAGCATTTGAATCTATAACTAGTATCACAGGAATGGTTCAAAGCTTAGACAGTAGGAAGGGTCAGTCTTCTTGTACTTAAGTCGGCAGTGTGCATTTTGTATTTAATTCCGATACAATTTCTGTCCTTCATCGTCAATAAGAATGTCCAAGGGATACAGTAAACCTGGAGAGAAGCATCGGAATCTACAACTAGTGTCACAGGAATGGTTCAAAAGTTAGACAGTAGGAAGAGTCAGTCTTCTTGTACTTAAGTCGGCATTGTGCCTTTTGTATTTAATTCCGATGCAATTTCTGTGTTTCATCGTCAATAAGAAGGTCCAAGGGATACAGTAAACCTGAAGTGAAGCATCGGAATCTATAACTAATGTCACAGGAATGGTTCAAGGCATAGACAGTAAGAAGTGTCAGTTTTCCTATAATTAAGTCGGCATTGTGCCTTTTGTATTTAATTCCGATGCAATTTCTGTGTTTCATCGTCAATAAGAATGACAGAGGGATACAGTAAACCTGAAAAGAAGCATCGGAATCTATAACCAGTGTCACAGGAATGGTTCAAATCATAGACAGTAAGGAGAGTCAGTCCCCTTGTACCTAAGTCGGCATTGTGTTTTGTATTTAATTCCGATGCAATTTCTGTGTTTCATCGTCAATAAGGAGGTCCAAGGGATACAGTAAACCTGGAGTGAAGCATCGGAATCTATAACTAGTGTCACAGGAATGGTTCAAAGCTTAGACAGTAGGAAGAGTCGGTCTTCTTAAACTTACGTCGGCATTGTGCCTTTTGTATTTAATTCCGATTCAACTTCTGTGTTTCATCGTCAATAAGAAGGTCCAAGGGATACATTAAACCAGAAGTGAAGCATCGGAAACTATAACTAGTGTCACAGGAATGGTTCAAAACTCAGTAGGAAGAGTCAGTCTTCTTGTACTTAAGTCGGCATTGTGCCTTTTGTATTTAATTCCGATGCAATTTCTGCGTTTCATCGTCAATAAGAAGGTCCAAGGGATACAGTAAACCTGGAGTGAAGCATCGGAATCTATAACTAGTGTCACAGAAATGGTTCAAAATGTATTCAGTAAGTAGTGTCGGTCTTCATGTACTTAAGTCGGCATTGTGCCTTTTGTATTTAATTCCGATGCAATTTCTGTGTTTCATCGTCAATATGAAGGTCCAAGGGATACAGTAAACCTGAAGTGTAGCATTGGAATCTATAACTAGTGTCAGAGGAATGGTTCAAAACTTAGACAGTAGGAAGAGTCAGTCTTCTTATACTTAAGTCGGCATTGTGCCTTTTGTTTTTAAGTCCGTTGCAATTTCTGTGTTTCATCGTCAATAAGAAGGTCCAAGGGATACAGTAAACCTGAAGTGAAGCATCGGAATCTATAAGTAGTGTCACAGGAATGGTTCAAATCACAGTCAGTAAGAAGTGTCGGTCATCATGTACTTAAGTCGGCATCGAGCCTTTTGTATTTAATTCCGATGCAATTTCTGTGTTTCATCGTCAATAAGAAGGACCAAGGGACACAGTAAACCTGAAGTGAAGCATCGGAATCTATAACTAGTGTCACAGGAATGGTTCAAAACTTAGACATTAGGAGGTGTCAGTCTTCTTGTACATAAGTCAGCATGGTGCCTTTTGTATTTAATTCCGATGCAATCTCTGTGTTTCATCGCCAATAAGAAGGTCCATGGGATACAATTAACCAGAAGTGAAGCATTTGAATCTATAACTAGTATCACAGGAATGGTCCAAAGCTTAGACAGTAGGAAGGGTCAGTCTTCTTGTACTTAAGTCGGCATTGTGCCTTTTGTATTTAATTCCGATGCAATTTCTGTGTATCATCGTCAATAATAGGGTCCAAGGGATACAGTAAACCTGAAGTGAAGCTTCGGAATCTATAACTAGTGTCACAGGAATGGTTCAAAACTTAGACATTAGGAAGAGTCAGTCCCCTTGTACTTAAGTCGGCATTGTGCTTTTGTATTTTATTCCGATGCAATTGCTGTGTTTCATCGTCAATAAGAAGGTCCAAGGGATCCATTAAACCAGAAGTGAAGCATCGGAATCTATAACTAGTGTCACAGGAATGGTTCAAAGCTTAGACAGTAGGAAGAGTCGGTCTTCTTGTACTTACGTCGGCATTGTGCCTTTTGTATTTAATTCCGATGCAACTTCTGTGTTTCATCGTCAATAAGAAGGTCCTAGGGATACATTAAACCAGAAGTGAAGCATCGGAATCTATAACTAGTGTCACAGGAATGGCTCAAAACATAGTCAGTAAGAAGTGTCGGTCTTCATGTACTTAAGTCGGCATCGAGCCTTTTGTATTTAATTCCGATGCAATTTTTGTGTTTCATCGTCAATATGAAGGTCCATGGGATACAGTAAACCCAGAGTGATGCATCGGAATTGATAACTAGTGTCACAGGAATGGTTCAAAACTTAGACAGTAGAAAGAGTCAGTCTTCATATACATAAGTCGGCATTGTGCCTTTTGTATTTAATTCCGATGCAATTTCTGTGTATCATCGTCAATAAGAAGGTCGAAGGGATACAGTTAACCTGAAGTGAAGCATCTGAATCTATAACTAGTGTCACAGGAATGGTTCAAAACTTAGACAGTAGGAAGAGTCAGTCTTCTTGTACTTAAGTCGGCATTGTGCCTTTTGTATTTAATTCCGATGCAATTTCTGTGTTTCATCGTCAATAAGAAGGTCCAAGGGATACATTAAACCTGAAGTGAAGCTTCGGAATCTATATCTAGTGTCACAGGAATGGTTCAAAACTTAGACATTAGGAAGAGTCAGTCCCCTTGTACTTAATTCGGCATTGTGCATTTTGTATTTAATTCCGATGCAATTTCTGTGTTTCATCGTCAATAAGAAGTTCCAAGGGATACAGTAAACCCGAAGTGAAGCATCGGAATCTATATCTAGTGTCATAGGAATGGTTTAAAACTTAGACAGTAGGAAGAGTCAGTCTTCTTGTACTTAAGTCGGCATTGAGCCTTTTGTATTTAATTCCGATGCAATATCTGTGTTTCATCGTCAATAAGAAAGTCGCAGGGATACAGTAAACCTGAAGTGCAGCATCGGAATCTATAACTAGTGTCACAGGAATTGTTCAAAGCAGTCAGTAAGAAGAGTCAGTCTTCTTGTACTTAAGTCGGCATTGTGCTATTTGTATTCAATTCCGATGCAATTTCTGTGTTTCATCGTCAATAAGAAAGTCAGAGGGATACATTAAACTTGAAAAGAAGCATCAGAATCTATAACTAGTGTCACAGGAATGTTTCAAATCATAGACAGTAAGGAGAGTCAGACCCCTTGTACTTAAGTCGGCATTGTGCTTTTGTATTTAATCCCGATGCAATTTCTGTGTTTCATCGTCAGTAAGAAGGTCCAAGGGATACAGCAAACCTGGAGTGAAGCATCGGAATCTATAACTAGTGTCACAGGAATGGTTCAAAGCTTAGACAGTAGGAAGAGTCAGTCTTCTTGTACTTAAGTCGGTATTGTGCATTTTGTATTTAATTCCGATGCAATTTATGTGTTTCATCGTCAATAAGACGGTCCAAGGGATACAGTAAACCTGGAGTGAAGCATCGGAAACTATAACTAGTGTCACAGGAATGGTTCAAAACGTAGTCAGTAAGAAGTGTCGGTCTTCATGTACTTAAGTCGGCATTGTGCCTTTTGTATTTAATTCCGATGCAATTTCTGTGTTTCATCGTCAATAAGAAGGTCCAAGGGATACAGTAAACCTGAAGTGAAGAATCGGAATCTATAACTAGTGTCACAAGAATGGTTCAAAACATAGTCAGTAAGAAGTGTCGGTCTTCATGTACTTAAGTCTTCATTGTGCGTTTTGTATTTAATTCCGACGCAATTTCTGTGTTTCATCGTCAATAAGAAGGTCCAAGGAATACACTAAACATGAAGTGAAGCATCGGAATCTATAACTAGTGTCACAGGAATGGTCAGTAGGAAGAGTCAGTCTTCTTGTCCTTATGTCGGCATTGTGCCTTTTGTATTTAATTCCGATGCAATTTCTAGGTTTCATCGTCAATAAGAAGGTCCAAGGGATACAGTAAACCTGAAGTGAAGCATCGGAATCTATAACTAGTGTCACAGGAATGGTTCAAAACATAGTCAGTAGGAAGTGTCAGTCTTCATGTACTTAAGTCGGCATTGTGCCTTTTGTATTTACTTCCGATGCAATTTCTGTGTATCATCGTCAATAAGATGGTCCAAGGGATACAGTAAACCTGAAGTGAAGCATCGGAATCTATAACTAGTGTCAGAGGAATGGTTCAAAACTTTGACAGTAGGAAGTGTCAGTCTTCTTGTACTTAAGTCGGCATTGTGCCTTTTGTATTTAATTCCGATGCAATTTCTGTGTTTCATCGTCAATAAGAAGGTCCAAGGGAGACAGTAAACCTGGAGTGAAGCATCGGAATATATAACTAGTGTCAGTGGAATGGTTCAAATCTTAGATGGTAGGAAAAGTCAGTCTTCTTGTACTTAAGTCGGAATTGTGCCTTTTGTATTTAATTCCTATGGAATTTCTGTGTTTCATCGTCAATAACAAGGTCCAAGTGATACAGTAAACCTGGTGTGAAGAATCGGAATCTATAACTAGTGTCACAGGAATGGTCAGTAGGAAGAGTCAGCCTTCTTGTCCTTAAGTCGGCATTGTGCCTTTTGTATTCAATTCCGATGCAATTTCTGTGTTTCATCGTCAATAAGATGGGACAACGGATGCAGTGAACCTGGAGTGAAGCATCGGAATCTATAACTAGTGTCACAGGAATGGTTCTAAACATAGTCAGTAAGAAGTGTCGGTCTTCATGTACTTAAGTCGGCATTGTGCCTTTTGTATTTATTTCCGATGCAATTTCTGTGTTTCATCGTCAATAAGAAGGTCCAAGGGATACAGTAAACCTGAAGTGAAGCATCGGTATCTATAACTAGTGTCACAGGAATGGTTCATAACATAGACTGTAGGAAGAGTCAGTCTTCTTGTACTTAAGTCGGCATTGTGCCTTTTGTATTTCATTCCGATGCAATTTCTGTGTTCCATCGTCAATAAGAAAGTCCAAGGGATACGGTAAACCTGAAGTGAAGCATCGGAATCTATAACTGGTGTCACAGGAATGGTTCAAAACAAAGTCAGTAAGAAGTGTCGGTCTTCATGTACTTAAGTCGGCATTGTGCCTTTTGTATGTAATTCCGATGCAATTTCTGTGTTTCAACGTCAATAAGAAGGTCCAAGGGATACAGTAAACCAGAAGTGAAGCATCGGAATCTATAACTAGTGTCACAGGAATGGTCAGTAGGAAGAGTCAGTCTTCTTGTCCTTAGGTCGGCATTGTGCCTTTTGTATTTAATTCCGATGCAATTTCTGTGTTTCATTGTCAATAAGAAGGTCCAAGGGATACATTAAACCTGAAGTGAAGCATCGGAATCTACAACTAGTGTCAGAGTAATGGATCAAAACTTAGACAGTGGGAAGAGTCAGTCTTCTTGTACTTAAGTCGGCTTTGTGCCTTTTGTATTTAATTCCGATGCAATTTCTCTGTTTCATCGTCAGTAAGGAGGTCCAAGGGATACAGTTAACCTGAAGTGAAGCATCGGAAACTATAACTAGCGTCACAGGAATGGTTCAAAACATAGTCAGTAAGAAGTGTCGGTCTTCATATACTTAAGTCGGCATCGAGACTTTTGTAATTAATTCCGATGCAATTTCTGTGTTTCATCGTCAATAAGAAGGTCGAATGGATACAGTAAACCTGAAGTGAAGCATCGGAATCTATAACTAGTGTCACAAGAATGGTTCAAAACATAGTCAGTAAGAAGTGTCGGTCTTCATGTACTTAAGTCGGCATTGTGCTTTTTTTTGTATGTAATTCCGATGCAATTTCTGTGTTTCAACGTCAATAAGAAGGTCCAAGGGATACAGTAAACCTGAAGTGAAGCACCGGAATCTATAACTAGTGTCACAGGAATGGTTCAAAACATAGTCAGTAGGAAGTGTCAGTCTTCATGTACTTAAGTCGGCATTGTGCCTTTTGTATTTAATTCCGATGCAATTTCTGTGTATCATCGTCAATAAGAAGGTCCAAGGGATACATTAAACCTGAAGTGAAGCATCGGAATCTATAACTAGTGTCAGAGGAATGGTTCAAAACTTAGACAGTAGGAAGTGTCAGTCTTCTTGTACTTAAGTCGGCATTGTGCCTTTTGTATTTAAATCCGATGCAATTTCTGTGTTTCATCGTCAATAAGAAGGTCCAAGGGAGACAGTAAACCTGACGTGAAGCATCGGAATCTATAACTAGTGTTACAGGAATGGTTCAAAACGTAGTCAGTAAGAAGTGTCGGTCTTCAAGTACTTAAGTCGGCATTGAGCCTTTCGTATTTAATTCCGATGCAATATCTGTGTTTCATCGTCAATAAGAAGGTCCAAGGGAGACAGTAAACCTGGTGTGAAGAATCGGAATCTATAAATAGTGTCACAGGAATGGTCAGTAGGAAGGGTCAGTCTTCTTGTCCTTAAGTCGGCATTGTGCCTTTTGTATTTAATTCCTATGCAATTTCTGTGTTTCATCGTCAATAAGAAGGTCCAAGAGATACAGTAAACCTGAAGTGAAGCATCGGAATCTATAACTAGTGTCACAGGAATGGTTCAAAACTTAGATAGTAGGAGGAGTCGGTCTTCTTGTACTTAAGTCTGCATTGTGCCTTTCGTATTTAATAGCGATGCAATTTCTGTGTTTCATCGACAATGAGAAAGTCAGAGGGATACAGTTGACCAGAAGTGAAGCATCGTAATCTATAACTACTGTCACAGGAATGGTTCAAAACATAGACAGTAAGAAGAGTCGGATCTCTTGTACTTATGTCAGCATTGTGCCTTTTGTATTTAATACCGGTGCAATTTCTGTGTTTCATCGTCAATAAGAAGATCCGAGGGATACAGTAAACCTGAAGTGAAGCATCGGAATCTATAACTAGTGTCACAGGAATGGTTCAAAACATAGACAGTAAGAAGAGTCAGTTTTCTTGTACATAAGTCGGCATTGTGCCTTTTCTATTTAATTCCGGTGCAATTTGTGTTATTTCATCGTCAATAAGAATGTCAGAGGGATTCAGTAAACCTGAAGTGAAGCATCGGAATCTATATCTAGTGTCACAGGAGTGGTTCAAAACATAGACAGTAAGAACTGTAAGTCTTCTTGTACTTAAGTCGGCAATGTGCCTTTTGTATTTAATTCCGATCTAATTTCTGTGTTTCATCGTCGATAAGAAGGTCCAAGGGAGACAGTAAACCTGAAGTGATGCATCGGAATCTATAGCTAGTGTCACAGGAATGGTTCAAAACATAGTCAGTAAGAAGTGTCGGTCTTCATGTACTTAAGTCGGCATTGTGCCTTTTGTATTTAATTCCGATGCAATTTCTGTGTTTCATCGTCAATAAGAAAGTCAGAGGGATACATTAAACCTGAAAAGAAGCATCGGAATCTATAACTAGTGTCACAGGAATGGTTCAAATCATAGACAGTAAGGAGAGTCAGACCCCTTGTACTTAAGTCGGCATTGTGCTTTTGTATTTAATCCCGATGCAATTTCTGTGTTTCATCGTCAGTAAGAAGGTCCAAGGGATACAGCTAACCTGGAGTGAAGCATCGGAATCTATAACTATTGCCACAGGAATGGTTCAAAGCTTAGACAGTAGGAAGAGTCAGTCTTCTTGTACTTAAGTCGGTATTGTGCATTTTGTATTTAATTCCGATGCAATTTCTGTGTTTCATCGTCAATAAGAAGGTCCAAGGGATACAGTAAACCTGAAGTGAAGCATCGGAATCTATAACTAGTGTCAGAGTAATGGATCAAAACTTAGACAGTGGGAAGAGTCAGTCTTCTTGTACTTAAGTCGGCTTTGTGCCTTTTGTATTTAATTCCGATGCAATTTCTCTGTTTCATCGTCAGTAAGGAGGTCCAAGGGATACAGTTAACCTGAAGTGAAGCATCGGAAACTATAACTAGCGTCACAGGAATGGTTCAAAACATAGTCAGTAAGAAGTGTCGGTCTTCATATACTTAAGTCGGCATCGAGACTTTTGTAATTAATTCCGATGCAATTTCTGTGTTTCATCGTCAATAAGAAGGTCGAATGGATACAGTAAACCTGAAGTGAAGCATCGGAATCTATAACTAGTGTCACAAGAATGGTTCAAAACATAGTCAGTAAGAAGTGTCGGTCTTCATGTACTTAAGTCGGCATTGTGCTTTTTTTTGTATGTAATTCCGATGCAATTTCTGTGTTTCAACGTCAATAAGAAGGTCCAAGGGATACAGTAAACCTGAAGTGAAGCACCGGAATCTATAACTAGTGTCACAGGAATGGTTCAAAACATAGTCAGTAGGAAGTGTCAGTCTTCATGTACTTAAGTCGGCATTGTGCCTTTTGTATTTAATTCCGATGCAATTTCTGTGTATCATCGTCAATAAGAAGGTCCAAGGGATACATTAAACCTGAAGTGAAGCATCGGAATCCATAACTAGTGTCAGAGGAATGGTTCAAAACTTAGACAGTAGGAAGTGTCAGTCTTCTTGTACTTAAGTCGGCATTGTGCCTTTTGTATTTAAATCCGATGCAATTTCTGTGTTTCATCGTCAATAAGAAGATCCAAGGGAGACAGTAAACCTGACGTGAAGCATCGGAATCTATAACTAGTGTTACAGGAATGGTTCAAAACGTAGTCAGTAAGAAGTGTCGGTCTTCAAGTACTTAAGTCGGCATTGAGCCATTCGTATTTAATTCCGATGCAATATCTGTGTTTCATCGTCAATAAGAAGCTCCAAGGGAGACAGTAAACCTGGTGTGAGGAATCGGAATCTATAAATAGTGTCACAGGAATGGTCAGTAGGAAGGGTCAGTCTTCTTGTCCTTAAGTCGGCATTGTGCCTTTTGTATTTAATTCCTATGCAATTTCTGTGTTTCATCGTCAATAAGAAGGTCCAAGAGATACAGTAAACCTGAAGTGAAGCATCGGAATCTATAACTAGTGTCACAGGAATGGTTCAAAACTTAGATAGTAGGAGGAGTCGGTCTTCTTGTACTTAAGTCTGCATTGTGCCTTTCGTATTTAATAGCGATGCAATTTCTGTGTTTCATCGACAATGAGAAAGTCAGAGGGATACAGTTGACCAGAAGTGAAGCATCGTAATCTATAACTACTGTCACAGGAATGGTTCAAAACATAGACAGTAAGAAGAGTCGGATCTCTTGTACTTATGTCGGCATTGTGCCTTTTGTATTTAATACCGGTGCAATTTCTGTGTTTCATCGTCAATAAGAAGATCCGAGGGATACAGTAAACCTGAAGTGAAGCATCGGAATCTATAACTAGTGTCACAGGAATGGTTCAAAACATAGACAGTAAGAAGAGTCAGTTTTCTTGTACATAAGTCGGCATTGTGCCTTTTCTATTTAATTCCGGTGCAATTTGTGTTATTTCATCGTCAATAAGAATGTCAGAGGGATTCAGTAAACCTGAAGTGAAGCATCGGAATCTATATCTAGTGTCACAGGAGTGGTTCAAAACATAGACAGTAAGAACTGTAAGTCTTCTTGTACTTAAGTCGGCAATGTGCCTTTTGTATTTAATTCCGATCTAATTTCTGTGTTTCATCGTCGATAAGAAGGTCCAAGGGAGACAGTAAACCTGAAGTGATGCATCGGAATCTATAGCTAGTGTCACAGGAATGGTTCAAAACATAGTCAGTAAGAAGTGTCGGTCTTCATGTACTTAAGTCGGCATTGTGCCTTTTGTATTCAATTCCGATGCAATTTCTGTGTTTCATCGTCAATAAGAAAGTCAGAGGGATACATTAAACCTGAAAAGAAGCATCGGAATCTATAACTAGTGTCACAGGAATGGTTCAAATCATAGACAGTAAGGAGAGTCAGACCCCTTGTACTTAAGTCGGCATTGTGCTTTTGTATTTAATCCCGATGCAATTTCTGTGTTTCATCGTCAGTAAGAAGGTCCAAGGGATACAGCTAACCTGGAGTGAAGCATCGGAATCTATAACTATTGTCACAGGAATGGTTCAAAGCTTAGACAGTAGGAAGAGTCAGTCTTCTTGTACTTAAGTCGGTATTGTGCATTTTGTATTTAATTCCGATGCAATTTCTGTGTTTCATCGTCAATAAGAAGGTCCAAGGGATACAGTAAACCTGAAGTGAAGCATCGGAATCTATAACTAGTGTCACAGGAATGGTTCAAAACATAGTCAGTAAGAAGTGTCGGTCTTCATGTACTTAAGTCTTCATTGTGCGTTTTGTATTTAATTCCGACGCAATTTCTGTGTTTCATCGTCAATAAGAAGGTCCAAGGAATACAGTTAACCTGCAGTGAAGCATCGGAATCTATAACTAGTGTCACAGGAATGGTTCAAATCTTAGACAGTAGGAAGAGTCAGTCTTCTTGTACTTAAGTCGGCATTGTGCCTTTTGTATTTAATTACGATGCAATTTCTGTGTTTCATCGTCAATAAGAAGGTCCAAGGGATACAGTAAAACAGAAGTGAAGCTTCGGAATCTATACCTAGTGTCACAGGAATTTTTCAAAACTTAGACATTAGGAAGAGTCAGTCCCCTTGTACTTAATTCGGCATTGTAAATTTTGTATTTAACTCCGATGCAATATCTGTGTTTCATCGTCAATAATAAGGTCCAAGGGATACAGTAAACCCGGAGTGAAGCATCGGAATCTATAACTAGTGTCACAGGAATGGTTCAAATCTTAGACAGTAGGAAGAGTCAGTCTTCTTGTACTTAAGCCGGCATTGTGTCTTTTGTATTTAATTCCGATGCAATTTCTGTGTTTCATCGTCAATAAGAAGGTCCAAGGGATACAGTAACTCTGAAGTGAAGCTTCGGAATCTATAACTAGTGTCACAGGAATGGTTCAAAACTTAGACATTAGGAAGAGTCAGTCCCCTTGTACTTAATTCGGCATTGTGCATTTTGTATTTAATTCGGATGCAATTTCTGTGTTTCATCGTCAATAAGAAGGTCCAAGGGATACAGTAAACCCGGAGTGAAGCATCGGAATCTATAACTAGTGTCACAGGAATGGTTCAAAACTTTGACAGTAGGAAGAGTCAGTCTTCTTGTACTTAAGTCGGCATTGTGCATTTTGTATTTAATTCCGATGCAATTTCTGTGTTTCATCGTCAATAAGAAGGTCCAAGGGATACAGTAAATCTGAAGTGAAGCATCGGAATCTACAACTAGTGTCACAGGAATGGTTCATAGCTTAGACAGTAGGAACAGTCGGTCTTCTTGAACCTAAGTCGGCATTGTGCCTTTTGTATTTAATTCCGATGCAATTTCTGTGTTTCGTCGTCAATAAGAAGGTCCAAGGGATGCAGTTAACCTGCAGTGAAGCATCTGAATCTATAACTAGTGTCACAGGAATGGTTCAAACTTAGACAGTAGGAAGAGTCAGTCTTCTTGTACTTAAGTCGGCATTGAGCCTTTTGTATTTAATTACGATGCAATTTCTGTGTTTCATCGTCAATAAGAATGTCCAAGGGATACAGTAAACCAGAAGTGAAGCTTCGTAATCTATACCTAGTGTCACAGGAATGGTTCAAAACTTAGACATTAGGAAGAGTCAGTCCCCTTGTACTTAATTCGGCATTGTAAATTTTGTATTTAACTCCGATGCAATATCTGTGTTTCATCGTCAATAAGAAGGTCCAAGGGATACAGTAAACCCGGAGTGAAGCATCGGAATCTATAACTAGTGTCACAGGAATGGTTCAAATCTTAGACAGTAGGAAGAGTCAGTCTTCTTGTACTTAAGTCGGCATTGTGTCTTTTGTATTTAATTCCGATGCAATTTCTGTGTTTCATCGTCAATAAGAAGGTCCAAGGGATACAGTAACTCTGAAGTGAAGCTTCGGAATCTATAACTAGTGTCACAGGAATGGTTCAAAACTTAGACAGTAGGAATAGTCGGTCTTCTTGTTATTAAGTCGGCATTGTGCCTTTTGTATTTAATTCCGATGCAATTTCTGTGTTTCATCGTCATTAAGCAGGTCCAAGGGATACAGTAAACCCGGAATGAAGCAGCGGAATCTATTACTAGTGTCACAGGAATGGTTCAAAACTGAGACAGTAAGAAGAGTCAGTCTTCTTGTACTTAAGTCGGCATTGTGCCTTTTGTATTTAATTCCGATGCAATTTATGTGTTTCATCGTCAATAAGACGGTCCAAGGGATACAGTAAACCTGGAGTGAAGCATCGGAATCTATAACTAGTGTCACAGGAATGGTTCAAAACGTAGTCAGTAAGAAGTGTCGGTCTTCATGTACTTAAGTCGGCATTGTGCCTTTTGTATTTAAGTCCGATGCAATTTCTGTGTTTCATCGTCAATAAGAAGGTCCAAGGGATACAGTAAACCTGAAGTGGAGAATCGGAATCTATAACTAGTGTTACAAGAATGGTTCAAAACATAGTCAGTAAGAAGTGTCGGTCTTCATGTACTTAAGTCTTCATTGTGCGTTACTGTATTTAATTCCGACGCAATTTCTGTGTTTCATCGTCAATAAGAAGGTCCAAGGAATACACTAAACCTGAAGTGAAGCATCGGAATCTATAACTAGTGTCACAGGAATGGTCAGTAGGAAGAGTCAGTCTTCTTGTCCTTATGTCGGCATTGTGCCTTTTGTATTTAATTCCGATGCAATTTCTAGGTTTCATCGTCAATAAGAAGGTCCAAGGGATACAGTAAACCTGAAGTGAAGCATCGGAATCTATAACTAGTGTCACAGGAATGGTTCAAAACATAGTCAGTAGGAACTGTCAGTCTTCATGTACTTAAGTCGGCATTGTGCCTTTTGTATTTACTTCCGATGCAATTTCTGTGTATCATCGTCAATAAGAAGGTCCAAGGGATACAGTAAACCTGAAGTGAAGCATCGGAATCTATAACTAGTGTCAGAGGAATGGTTCAAAACTTTGACAGTAGGAAGTGTCAGTCTTCTTGTACTTAAGTCGGCATTGTGCCTTTTGTATTCAATTCCGATGCAATTTCTGTGTTTCATCGTCAATAAGAAGGTCCAAGGGAGACAGTAAACCTGACGTGAAGCATTGGAATCTATAACTAGTGTTACAGGAATGGTTCAAAACGTAGTCAGTAAGAAGTGTCGGTCTTCATCTACTTAAGTCGGCATTGAGCCTTTTGTATTTAATTCCCATGCATAATCTGTGTTTCATCGTCAATAAGAAGGTCCAAGGGAGACAGTAAACCTGGTGTGAAGAATCGGCATCTATAAATAGTGTCACAGGAATGGTCAGTAGGAAGGATCAGTCTTCTTGTCCTTAAGTCGGCATTGTGCCTTTTGTATTTAATTCCTATGCAATTTCTGTGTTTCATCGTCAATAAAAAGGTCCAAGGGATACAGTAAACCTGAAGTAAAGCATCGGAATCTATAACTAGTGTCACAGGAATGGTTCAAAACTTAGATAGTAGGAAGAGTCGGTCTTCTTGTACTTGAGTCGTCATTGTGCTTTTGTATTTAATTCCGATGCAATTCCTGTGTTTCATCGTCAATAAGAAGGTCAGCGGGATTCAGTAAACCTGAAGTGAAGCATCGGAATCTATAACTAGTGTCACAGGAATGGTTCAAGTCATAGACAGTAAGGAGAGTCAGTTTTCTTGTACTTACGTCGGCATTGTGCCTTTCGTATTTAATACCGTTGCAATTTCTGTGTTTCATCGTCATTGACAAAGTCAGAGGGATACAGTTGACCAGAAGTGAAGCATCGTAATCTATAACTACTGTCACAGGAATGGTTCAAAACATAGACAGTAAGAAGAGTCAGTTCTCTTGTACTTAAGTCGGCATTGTGCCTTTTGTATTTAATACCGGTGCAATTTCTGTGTTTCATCGTCAATAAGAAGATCCGAGGGATACAGTAAACCTGGAGTGAAGCATCGGAATCTATAACTAGTGTCAGAGGAATGGTTCAAATCTTAGACGGTAGGAAAAGTCAGTCTTCTTGTACTTAAGTCGGAATTGTGCCTTTTGTATTTAATTCCGTTGGATTTTCTGTGTTTCATCGTCAATAACAAGGTCCAAGTGATACAGTAAACCTGGTGTGAAGAATCGGAATCTATATCTAGTGTCACAGGAATGGTCAGTAGGAAGAGTCAGCCTTCTTGTCCTTAAGTCTGCATTGTGCCTTTTGTATTCAATTCCGATGCAATTTCTGTGTTTCATCGTCAATAAGAAGGGACAACGGATGCAGTGAACCTGGAGTGAAGCATCGGAATCTATAACTAGTGTCACAGGAATGGTTCAAAACATAGTCGGTAAGAAGTGTCGGTCTTCATGTACTTAAGTCGGCATTGTGCCTTTTGTATTTATTTCCGATGCAATTTCTGTGTTTCATCGTCAATACGAAGGTCCAAGGGATACAGTAAACCTGAAGTGAAGCATCGGTATCTATAACTAGTGTCACAGGAATGGTTCAAAACATAGACTGTAGGAAGAGTCAGTCTTCTTGTACTTAAGTCGGCATTGTGCCTTTTGTATTTCATTCCGATGCAATTTCTGTGTTTCATCGTCAATAAGAAAGTCCAAGGGATACAGTAAACCTGTAGTGAAGCATCGGAATCTATAACTGGTGTCACAGGAATGGTTCAAAACAAAGTCAGTAAGAAGTGTCGGTCTTCATGTACTTAAGTCGGCATTGTGCCTTTTGTATGTAATTCCGATGCAATTTCTGTGTTTCAACGTCAATAAGAAGGTCCAAGGGATACAGTAAACCTGAAGTGAAGCATCGGAATCTATAACTAGTGTCACAGGAATGGTCAGTAGGAAGAGTCAGTCTTCTTGTCCTTAGGTCGGCATTGTGCCTTTTGTATTTAATTCCGATGCAATTTCTGTGTTTCATCGTCAATAAGAAGGTCCAAGGGATACATTACACCTGAAGTGAAGCATCGGAATCTACAACTAGTGTCAGAGTAATGGATCAAAACTTAGACGGTAGGAAGAGTCAGTCTTCTTGTACTGAAGTCGGCTTTGTGCCTTTTGTATTTAATTCCGATGCAATTTCTCTGTTTCATCGTCAGTAAGAAGGTCCAAGGGATACAGTAAACCTGAAGTGAAGCATCGGAATCTATAACTAGTGTCAGAGGAATGGTTGAAAACTTAGACAGTAGGAAGTGTCAGTCTTCTTGTACTTAAGTCGGCATTGTGCCTTTTGTATTTAATTCCGATGCAATTTCTGTGTTTCATCGTCACTAAGAAGGTCCAAGGGAGACAGTAAACCTGACGTGAAGCATCGGAATCTATAACTAGTGTTACAGGAATGGTTCAAAACGTAGTCAGTAAGAAGTGTCGGTCTTCAAGTACTTAAGTCGGCATTGAGCCTTTCGTATTTAATTCCGATGCAATATCTGTGTTTCATCGTCAATAAGAAGGTCCAAGGGAGACAGTAAACCTGGTGTGAAGAATCGGAATCTATAAATAGTGTCACAGGAATGGTCAGTAAGAAGGGTCAGTTTTCTTGTACTTAAGTCGGCATTGTGCCTTTTGTATTTAATTCCTATGCAATTTCTGTGTTTCATCGTCAATAAGAAGGTCCAAGAGATACAGTAAACCTGAAGTGAAGCATCGGAATCTATAACTAGTGTCACAGGAATGGTTCAAAACATAGGCAGTAAGAAGAGTCAGATCTCTTGTACTTAAGTCGGCATTGTGCCTTTTGTTTTTAATACCGGTGCAATTTCTGTGTTTCATCGTCAATAAGAAGATCCGAGGGATACAGTAAACCTGACGTGAAGCATCGGAATCTATAACTAGTGTTACAGGAATGGTTCAAAACGTAGTCAGTAGGAAGAGTCGGTCTTCTTGTACTTAAGTCGGCATTGTGCCTTTCGTATTTAATAGCGATGCAATTTCTGTGTTTCATCGTCAATGAGAAAGTCAGAGGGATACAGTTGACCAGAAATGAAGCATCGAAATCTATAACTACTGTCACAGGAATGGTTCAAAACATAGACAGTAAGAAGAGTCAGATCTCTTGTACTTAAGTCGGCATTGTGCCTTTTGTTTTTAATACTGGTGCAATTTCTGTGTTTCATCGTCAATAAGAAGATCCGAGGGATACAGTAAACCTGAAGTGAAGCATCGGAATCTATAACTAGTGTCACAGGAATGGTTCAAAACATAGACAGTAAGAAGAGTCAGTTATCTTGTACATAAGTCGGCATTGTGCCTTTTCTATTTAATTCCGGTGCAATTTGTGTTATTTCATCGTCAATAAGAATGTCAGAGGGATTCAGTAAACCTGAAGTGAAGCATCGGAATCTATATCTAGTGTCACAGGAGTGGTTCAAAACATTGACAGTAAGAACTGTAAGTCTTCTTGTCCTTAAGTCGGCAATGTGCCTTTTGTATTTAATTCCGATCTAATTTCTGTGTTTCATCGTCGATAAGAAGGTCCTAGGGAGACAGTAAACCTGAAGTGATGCATCGGAATCTATAGCTAGTGTCACAGGAATGGTTCAAAACATAGTCAGTAAGAAGTGTCGGTCTTCATGTACTTAAGTCGGCATTGTGCCTTTTGTATATAATTCCGATGCAATTTCTGTGTTTCATCGTCAATAAGAAGGTCCAAGAGATACAGTAAACCTGGAGTGAAGCATCGGAATCTATAACTAGTGACAGAGGAATGGTTCAAATCTTAGACGGTAGGAAAAGTCAGTCTTCTTGTACTTAAGTCGGAATTGTGCCTTTTGTATTTAATTCCGATGGAATTTCTGTGTTTCATCGTCAATAACAAGGTCCAAGTGATACAGTAAACCTGGTGTGAAGAATCGGAATCTATAACTAGTGTCACAGGAATGGTCAGTAGGAAGAGTCAGTCTTCTTGTCCTGAAGTCGGCATTGTGCCTTTTGTATTCAATTCCGAACCAATTTCTGTGTTTCATCGTCAATAAGAAGGTACAACGGATGCAGCGAACCTGGAGTGAAGCATCGGAATCTATAACTAGTGTCACAGGAATGGTTCAAAACATAGTCAGTAAGAAGTGTCGGTCTTCATGTACTTAAGTCGGCATTGAGCCTTTTGTATTTATTTCCGATGCAATTTCTGTGTTTCATCGTCAATAAGAAGGTCCAAGGGATACAGTAAACCTGAAGTGAAGCATCGGTATCTATAACTAGTGTCACAGGAATGGTTCAAAACATAGACTGTAGGAAGAGTCAGTCTTCTTGTACTTAAGTCGGCATTGTGCCTTTTGTATTTCATTCCGATGCAATTTCTGTGTTTCATCGTCAATAAGAAAGTCCAAGGGATACGGTAAACCTGAAGTGAAGCATCGGAATCTATAACTGGTGTCACAGGAATGGTTCAAAACAAAGTCAGTAAGAAGTGTCGGTCTTCATGTACTTAAGTCGGCATTGTGCCTTTTGTATGTAATTCCGATGCAATTTCTGTGTTTCAACGTCAATAAGAAGGTCCAAGGGACACAGTAAACCTGAAGTGAAGCATCGGTATCTATAACTAGTGTCAGAGTAATGGACCAAAACTTAGACAGTAGGAAGAGTCAGTCTTCTCGTACTTAAGTCGGCTTTGTGCCTTTTGTATATAATTCCGATGCAATTTCTCTGTTTCATCGTCAGTAAGAAGGTCCAAGGGATACAGTAAACCTGAAGTGAAGCATCGGAAACTAGAACTAGTGTCACAGGAATGGTTCAAAACATAGTCAGTAAGAAGTGTCGGTCTTCATATACTTAATTCGGCATCGAGCCTTTTGTATTTAATTCCGATGCAATTTCTGTGTTTCATCGTCAATAAGAAGGTCCAAGGGATACAGTGAACCTGGAGTGATGCATCGGAATCTATAACTAGTGTCACAGGAAAGGTTCAAACTTAGACAGTAGGAAGAGTCAGTCTTCTTGGACTTAAGTCGGCATTGTGCCTTTTGTATTAAATTCCGATGCAATTTCTGTGTTTCATCGTCAATAAGAAGGTCCAAGGGATACAGTAAACCTGAAGTGAAGTATCGGAATCTATAACTAGTGTCACAGGAAAGGTTCAAAACATTGACAGTAAGAAGAGCCAGTGTCCTTGTACTTGAGTCGTCATTGTGCCTTTTGTATTTAATTCCGATACAATTCCTGTGTTTCATCGTCAATAAGAAGGTCTTAGGGATACAGTAAACCTGAAGTGAAGCATCTGAATATACAACTAAAGTCACAGGAATGGTTCAAAGCATAAACAGTATGAAGTGTCAGTTTTCTTATAATTAAGTCGGCATTGTGCCTATTGTATTTAATTCCGATGCAATTTCTGTGTTTCATCGTCAATAAGAAAGTCAGAGGGATACAGTAAACCTGAAAAGAAGCATCGTAATCTATAACTACTGTCACAGGAATGGTTCAAAACATAGACAGTAAGAAGTGTCAGTTCTCTTGTACTTAAGTCGGCATTGTGCCATTTGTATTTAATTCCGATGCAATTTCTGTGTTTCATCGTCAATAATAAGGTCCAAGGGATACAGTAAACCTGAAGTGAATCATCGTAATCTATAACTAGTGTCACAGGAATGGTTCAAAACATAGTCAGTAAAAAGTGTCGGTCTTCATGTACTTAAGTCGGCATTGTGCCTTTTGTATTTAATTCCGATGCAATTTCTGTGTTTCATCGTCAATAAGAAGGTCCAAGGAATCCACTAAACCTGAGGTGAAGCATCGGAATCTATAACTAGTGTCACAGGAATGGTCAGTAGGAAGAGTCAGTCTTCTTGTCCTTAAGTCGGCATTGTGCCTTTTGTATTTAATTCCGATGCAATTTCTGTGTTTCATCGTCAATAAGAATGTCCAAGGGATACAGTAAACCTGAAGTGAAGCATCGGAATCTATAACTAGTGTTACAGGAATGGTTCAAAACATAGTCAGTAAGAAGTGTCGGTCTTCATGTACTTAAGTCGGCATCGAGCCTTTTGTGTTTAATTCAGATGCAATTTCTGTGTTTCATCGTCAATAAGAAGGTCCAAGGGATACAGTAAACCTGGAGTGATGCATCGGAATCTATAACTAGTGTCACAGGAAAGGTTCAAACTTAGACAGTAGGAAGAGTCAGTCTTCTTGTACTTAAGTCGGCATTGTGCCTTTTGTATTAAATTCCGATGCAATTTCTGTGTATCATCGTCAATAAGAAGGTCCAAGGGATACAGTAAACCTGAAGTGAAGCATCATAAACTATAACTAGTGGCAGAGGAATGGTTCAAAACATAGACAGTAGGAAGAGTCAGTCTTCTTGTACATAAGTAGGCATTGTGCCTTTTGTATTTAATTCCTATGCAATTTCTGTGTTTCATCGTCAATAAGAAGGTCCAAGGGATACAGTAAACCTAGTGTGAAGAATCGGAATCTATAACTTGTGTCAAAAAAATGGTCAGTAGGGAGAATCAGTCTTCTTGTCCTTAACTCGGCATTGTGCCTTTTGTATTTAATTCCTATGCAATTTCTGTGTTTCATCGTCAATAAGAAGGTCCATGGGATACAGTAAACCTGAAGTGAATCATCAGAATCTATAACTAGTGTTACAGGAATGGTTCAAAACATAGTCAGTAAGAAGTGTCTGTCTTCATGTACTTAAGTCGGCATTGAGCCTTTTGTATTTAATTCCGATGCAATTTTTGTGTTTCATCGTCAGTACGAAGGTCCAAGCGATACAGTAAACCTGAGGTGAAGCATCGGAATATATAACTAGTGTCACAGGAATGGTTCAAAACTTAGACATTAGGAAGAGTCAGTCTTCTTGTACTTAAGTCGGCAATGTGCATTTTGTATTTAATTGGGATGCAATTTCTGTGTTTCATCGTCAATAAGACGGTCCAAGGGATACAGTAAACCTGGAGTGAAGCATCAGAATCTATAACTAGTGTCACAGGAATGGTTCAAAACTTAGACAGTAGGAAGAGTCAGTCTTCTTGTACTTAAGTCGGCATTGTGCATTTTGTATTTAATTCCGATGCAATTTCTGTGTTTCGTCGTCAATAAGAAGGTCCAAGGGATACAGTAAACCTGAAGTGAAGCATCGGAATCTATAACTAGTGTCACAGGAATTGTTCAAACATAGTCAGTAAGAAGTGTCGGTCTTCATGTACATACGTCGGCATTGTGCCTTTTGTATCTAATTCCGATGCAATATCTGTGTTTCATCGTCAATAAGAAGGTCCAAGGGATACAGTAAACCTGGAGTGATGCATCGGAATCTATAACTAGTGTCACAGGAATGGTTCAAACTTAGACATTAGGAAGAGACAGTCCCCTTGTACTTAAGTCAGCATTGTGCTCTTGTATTTAATTCCGATGCAATTTCTGTGTTTCATCGTCAATAAGAAGGTCCAAGGGATACAGTAAACCTGAAGTGAAGCATCAGAATCTATAACTAGTGCCACAGGAATGGTTCAAAACTTAGATAGTAGGATGAGTCGGTCTTCATGTACTTAAGTCGGCATTGTGCCTTTTGTATTTAATTCCGATGCAATTTCTGTGTTTCATCGTCAATAAGAAGGTCCAAGGGATACAGTAAACCTGGACTGAAGCATCGGAATCTATAACCACTGTCACAGGAATGGTCAGTGGGAAGAGTCAGTCTTCTTGTCCTTAAGTCGGCATTGTGCCTTTTGTATTTAATTCCGATGCAATTTCTGTGTTTCTTCGTCAATAAGAAGGTCCAAGGGATACAGTAAACCTGAAGTGAAGCATCGGAATCTATAACTAGTGTCACAGGAATGGTCAGTAGGAAGAGTAAGTCTTATTGTACTTAAGTCGGCATTGTGCCTTTTGTATTTAATTCCGATGCAATTTCTATGTTTCATCGTCAATAAGAACGTCCAAGGGATACAGTAAACCTGAAGTGAAGCATCGGAATCTATAACTAGTGATGCAGGAATGGTTCAAAACATAGTCAATAAGAAGTGTCGGTCTTCATGTACTTAAGTCGGCATTGTGCCTTTTGTATTTAATTCCGATGCAATTTCTGTGTTTCATCGTCAATAAGAAGGTCCAAGGGATACAGAAAACCTGAAGTGAAGCATCGGAATCTACAACTAGTGTCACAGGAATGGTTCAAAACATAGTCAGTAAGGAGTGTCGGTCTTCATGTACATACGTCGGCATTGTGCTTTTGTATTTAATTCCCATGCAATCTCTGTGTTTCATCGTCAATAAGAAGGTCCAAGGGATACAGTAAACCTGAAGTGAAGCATCGGAATCTATAACTAGTGTCACAGTAATAGTCAGTAGGAAGAGTCAGTCTTCTTGTCCTTAAGTCGGCATAAAGCCTTTTGTATTTAATTCCGATGCAAAATCTGTGTTTCATCGGCAATAAGAAGGTCCAAGGGATACAGTAAACCTGAAGTGAAGCATCGGAATCTATAACTAGTGTCACAGGAATGGTCAGTAGGAAGAGTCAGTTATCTTCTCCTTACGTCGGCATTGTGCCTTTTGTATTTAATTCCCATGCAATTTCTGTGTTTCATCGTCAATAAGAAGGTCCAAGGGATACAGTAAACCTGGAGTGATGCTTCGGAATCTATAACTAGTGTCACAGGAATGGTACAAAACTTAGACATTAGGAAGAGTCAGTCCCCTTGTACTTAAGTCGGCATTGCGCTCTTGTATTTAATTCCGATGCAATTTCTGTGCTTCATCGTCAATAAGAAGGTCCAAGGGATACAGTAAACCTGGAGTGAAGCATCAGAATCTATAACTAGTGTCACAGGAATGGTTCAAAACTTAGACAGTAGGAAGAGTCAGTCTTCTTGTACTTAGGTCGGCATTGTGCATTTTGTATTTAATTTTGATGCAATTTCTGTGTTTCATCGTCAATAAGAAGAGCCAAGGGATACAGTAAACCTGAAGTGAAGCATCAGAATCTATAACTAGTGACACAGGAATGATTCAAATCTTTGATAGCAGGAAGAGTCGGTCTTCATGTACTTAAGTCGGCATTGTGCCTTTTCTGTTTAATTCCGATGCAATGTCTGTGTTTCCTCGTCAATAAGAATGTCAGAGGGATACAGTAAACCTGAAGTGAAGCATCGGAATCTATATCTAGTGTCACAGGAATGGTTCAAAACATAGACAGTAAGATGAGTCAGTTTTCATGTACTTAAGTCGGCATTGAGCCTTTTTTATTTAATTCCGATGCAATTTCTGTGTTTCATCGTCGATAAGAAGGTCCAAGGGAGACAGTAAACCTAAAGTGATGCATCGGAATCTATAACTAGTGTCACAGGATTGGTTCAAAACATAGTCAGTAAGAAGTGTTGGTCTTCATGTACTTAAGTCGGCATTGTGCCTTTTGTATTTAATGCCGATGCAATTTCTGTGTTTCTTCGTCAATAAGAAGGTCCAAGGGATACAGTAAACCTGAAGTGAAGCATCGGAATCTATAACTAGTGTCACAGGATTGGTCCAAAACATAGTCAGTAAGAAGTGTTGGTCTTCATGTACTTAAGTCGGCATTGTGCCTTTTGTATTTAATGCCGATGCAATTTCTGTGTTTCTTCGTCAATAAGAAGGTCCAAGGGATACAGTAAACCTGAAGTGAAGCATCGGAATCTATAACTAGTGTCACAGGTATGGTCAGTAGGAAGAGTCAGTCTTATTGTCCTTAAGTCGGCATTGTGCCTTTTGTATTTAATTCCGATGCAATTTTTGTGTTTCATCGTCAATAAGAACTTCCAAGGGATACAGTAAACTTGAAGTGAAGCATCGGAATCTATAACTAGTGACACAGGAATGGTTCAAAACATAGTCAGGAAGAAGTGTCGGTCTTCATGTGCATACGTCGGCATTGTGCCTTTTGTATCTAATTCCGATGCAATTTCTGTGTTTCATCGTCAATAAGAAGGTCCAAGGGATACAGTAAGCCTGAAGTGAAGCATCGGAATCTATAACTAGTGTCACAGGAATGGTCAGTTGGAAGAGTCAGTCTTCTTGTCCTTAAGTCGGCATTGAGCCTTTTGTATATAATTCCGATGCAATTTCTGTGTTTCATCGTCAATAAGAAGGTCCAAGGGATACAGTAAACCTGAAGTGAAGCATCGGAATCTGTAACTAGTGTCACAGGAATGGTCAGTAGGAAGAGTCAGTCTTCTTGTACTTAAGTTGGCATTGTGCCATTTCTATTTAATTCCGATGCAATTTCTGTGTTTCATCGTCAATAAGAAGGTCCAAGGGATACAGTAAACCTGAAGTGAAGCATCGGAATCTATAACTAGTGTCAGAGATATGGTTCAAAACTTAGACAGTAGGAAGAGTCAGTCTTCTTGAACTTAAGTTGGCATTGTGGCTTTTGTATTAATATCCGATGCAATTTCTGTGTTTCGTCGTCAATAAGAAGGTCCAAGGGATACAGTAAACCTGGTGTAAAGAATCGGAATCTATAACTAGTGTCACAGGATCTGTCAGTAGGAAGAGTCAGTCTTCTTGTACTTAAGTCGGCATTGTGCTTTTTGTATTTAAGTCCGATGCAATTTCTGTGTTTCATCGTCAATAAGAAGGTCCAAGGGATACAGTAAACCTTGAGTGAAGCATCGGAATCCATAACTAGTGTCTCAGGAATGGTTCAAAACATAGTCAGTAAGTAGTGTCGGTCTTCATGAACTTAAGTCGGCATTGTGCCTTTTGTATTTAATTCCGATGCAATTTCTGTGTTTCATCGTCGATAAGAAGGTCCAAGGGAGACAGTAAACCTGAAGTGATGCAGCGGAATCTATAACTAGTGTCACAGGATTGGTTCAAAACATAGTCAGTAAGAAGTGTTGGTCTTCATGTACTTAAGTCGGCTTTGCGCCTTTTGTATTTAATGCCGATGCAATTTCTGTGTTTCTTCGTCAATAAAAAGGTCCAAGGGATACAGTAAACCTGAAGTGAAGCATCGGAATCTATAACCAGTGTCACAGGAATGGTTCAAATCATAGTCGGTAAGTCGTGTCGTTCGTCATGTACTTAAGTCGGCATTGTGCCTTTTGTATTTAATTCCGATGCAATTTCTGTGTTTCATCGTCAATAAGAAGGTCCAAGGGATACAGTAAACCTGAAGTGAAGCATCGGAATCTATAACTAGTGTTACAGGAATGGTTCAAAACATAGTCAGTAAGAAGTGACGGTCTTCACGTACTTTTGTCGGCTTTGTGCCTTTTGTATTTAATTCTGATGCCATTTCTGTGTTTCATCGTCAATATGTAGGTCCAAGGTATATAGTAAACCTGGAGTGAAGCATGGAAATCTATAACTAGTGTCACAGGAATGGGTCAAAACATAGTCAGTAAGAAGTGTCGGTCTTAATGTACTTAAGTCGGCATTGTGCCTTTTGTATTTAATTCCGATGCAATTTCTGTGTTTCATCGTCAATAAGAAGGTCCAAGGGATACAGTAAACCTGAAGTGAAGCATCGGAATCTATAACTAGTGTCAGAGATATGGTTCCAAACTTAGACAGTAGGAAGAGTCAGTCTTCTTGTACTTAAGTTGGCATTGTGGCTTTTGTATTAATATCCGATGCAATTTCTGTGTTTCGTCGTCAATAAGAAGGTCCAAGGGATACAGTAAACCTGGTGTAAAGAATCGGAATCTATAACTAGTGTCACAGGAATTGTCAGTAGGAAGAGTCAGTCTTCTTGTACTTAAGTCGGCATTGTGCTTTTTGTATTTAAGTCCGATGCAATTTCTGTGTTTCATCGTCAATAAGAAGGTCCAAGGGATACAGTAAACCTTGAGTGAAGCATCGGAATCCATAACTAGTGTCTCAGGAATGGTTCAAAACATAGTCAGTAAGTAGTGTCGGTCTTCATGAACTTAAGTCGGCATTGTGCCTCTTGTATTTAATTCCGATGCAATTTCTGAGTTTCATCGTCGATACGAAGGTCCAAGGGAGACAGTAAACCTGAAGTGATGCATCGGAATCTATAACTAGTGTCACAGGATTGGTTCAAAACATAGTCAGTAAGAAGTGTTGGTCTTCATGTACTTAAGTCGGCATTGTGCCTTTTGTATTTAATTCCGATGCAATTTCTGTGTTTCATCGTCAATAAGAAGGTCCAAGGGATACAGTAAACCTGAAGTGAAGCATCGGAATCTATAACTAGTGTTACAGGAATGGTTCAAAACATAGTCAGTAAGAAGTGACGGTCTTCACGTACTTTTGTCGGCTTTGCGCCTTTTGTATTTAATTCTGATGCCATTTCTGTGTTTCATCGTCAATATGTAGGTCCAAGGTATATAGTAAACCTGGAGTGAAGCATGGAAATCTATAACTAGTGTCACAGGAATGGGTCAAAACATAGTCAGTAAGAAGTGTCGGTCTTAATGTACTTAAGTCGGCATTGTGCCTTTTGTATTTAATTCCGATGCAATTTCTGTGTTTCATCGTCAATAAGAAGGTCCAAGGGATACAGTAAACCTGGAGCGAAGCATCGGATTCTATAACTACTGTCACAGGAATGGTCAGTTGGAAGAGTCAGTCTTCTTGTCCATAAGTCGGCATTGTGCCTTTTGTATTTAATTCCGATGCAATTTCTGTGTTTCATCGTCAATAAGAAGGTCCAAGGGATACAGTAAACCTGAAGTGAAGCATCGGAATCTATAACTTGTGTCAGAGGAATGGTTCAAAACTTAGACAGTAGGAAGAGTCAGTTCTCTTGTACTTAAGTCGGCATTGTGCCTTTTGTATTTAATTCCGATGCAATTTCTGTGTTTCATCGTCAATAAGAAGGTCCAAGGGATACAGTAAACGTGAAGTGTTGCTTCGGAATCTATAACTAGTGTCACAGGAATGGTTCAAAACCATAGTCAGTAAGAAGTGTCGGTCTTCATGTACTTAAGTCGGCATTGTGCCTTTTGTATTTAATTCCGATGCAATTTCTGTGTTTCATCGTCAATAAGAAGGTCCAAGGGATACAGTAAACCTGAAGTGAAGCATCGGAATCTATAACTAGTGTCACAGGAATGGTCAGTAGGAAGAGTCAGTCTTCTTGTCCTTAAGTCGGCATTGTGCCTTTTGTATTTAATTCCGATGCAATTTCTGTGTTTCATCGTCAATAAGAAGGTCCAAGGGATACAGTAAACATGAAGTGAAGCATCGGAATCTGTAACTAGTGTCACAGGAATGGTCAGTAGGAAGAGTCAGTCTTCTTGTACTTAAGTTGGCATTGTGCCATTAGTATTTAATTCCGATGCAATTTCTGTGTTTCAACGTCAATAAGAAGGTCCAAGGAATACAGTAAACCTGAAGTGAAGCATCGGAATCTATAACTAGTGTTACAGTAATGGTTCAAAACATAGTCAGTAAGAAGTGTCGGTCTTCTAGTACTCAAGTCGGCATTGTGAATTTTGTATTTAATTCCGATGCCATTTTTGTGTTTCATCGTCAATAAGAAGGTCCAAGGGATACAGTAAACCTGGAGTGAAGCATGGAAATCTATAACTAGTGTCACAGGAATGGGTCAAAACATAGTAAGTAAGAGGTGTCGGACTTCATGTACTTAAGTCGGCATTGTGTCTTTTGTATTTAATTCCGATGCAATTTCTGTGTTTCATCCTCAATAAGTAGGTCCAAGGTATACAGTAAACCTGGAGTGAAGCATGGAAATCTATAACTAGTGTCACAGGAATGGGTTAAACGTAGTCAGTAAGAAGTGTCGGTCTTCATGTACTTATGTCGGCATTGTGCCTTTTGTATTTACTTCCGATGCAATTTCTGTGTTTCATCGTCAATAAGAAGGTCCAAGGGATACAGTAAACCTGAAATGAAGCATCGGAATCTATAACTAGTGTCAGAGGAATGGTTCAAAGCTTAGACAGTAGTAAGAGTCAGTTCTCTTGTACTTAAGTCGGCATTGTGCCTTATGTATTAATTTCCGATGCAATTTATGTGTTTCATCGTCAATAAGAAGGTCCAAGGGATACAGTAAACCTGAAGTGAAGCATCGGAATCTATAACTAGTGTTACAGTAATGGTTCAAAACATAGTCAGTAAGAAGTGTCGTTCTTCATGTACTTAAGTCGGCATTGTGAATTTTGTATTTAATTCCGATGCCATTTCTGTGTTTCATCGTCAATAAGAAGGTCCAAGGGATACAGTAAACCCGGAGTGAAGCATGGAAATCTACAACTAGTGTCACAGGAATGGGTCAAAACATAGTCAGTAAGAAGTGTCGGTCTTCATGTACTTAAGTCAGCATTGTGAATTTTGTATTTAATTCCGATGCCATTTCTGTGTTTCATCGTCAATAAGAAGGTCCAAGTGATACAGTAAACCTGGAGTGAAGCATGGAAATCTATAACTAGTGTCACAGGAATGGGTCAAAACATAGTCAGTAAGAAGAGTCGGTCTTCATGTACTTAAGTCGGCATTGTGTCTTTTCTATTTAATTCCGATGCAATTTCTGTGTTTCGTCGTCAATAAGAAGGTCCTAGGGATATAGTAAACCTGGTGTAAAAAATCCGAATCTATAACTAGTGTCACAGGAATGGTCAGTAGGAAGAGTCAGTCTTCTTGTACTTAAGTCGGCATTGTGCCTTTTGTATTTAAGTCCGATGCAATTTCTGTGTTTCATCGTCAATAAGAAGGCCCAAGGGATACAGTAAACCTTGAGTGAAACATCGGAATCCACAACTAGTGTCTCAGGAATGGTTCAAAACATAGTCAGTAAGAAGTGTCGGTCTTCATGTACTTAAGTGGGCATTGTGCCTTTTGTATTTAATTCCGATGCAATTTCTGTGTTTCATCGTCAATAAGAAGGTCCAAGGGATACAGTAAACCTGAAGTGAAGCATCGGAATCTATAACTAGTGTTACAGGAATGGTTCAAAACATAGTCAGTAAGAAGTGACGGTCTCCACGTACTTAAGTCAGCATTGTGCCTTTTGTATTTCATTCTGATGCCATTTCTGTGTTTCATCGTCAATATGTAGGTCCAAGGTATACAGTAAACCTGGAGTGAAGCATGGAAATCTATAACTAGTGTCACAGGAATGGTCAGTAGGAAGAGTCAGTCTTCTTGCCCTTAAGTCGGCATTGTGCCTTTTGTATTTAATTCCGATGCAATTTATGTGTTTCATCGTCAATAAGAAGGTCCAAGGGATACAGTAAACCTGAAGTGAAGCATCGGAATCTATAACTAGTGTTACAGTAATGGTTCAAAACATAGTCAGTAAGAAGTGTCGTTCTTCATGTACTTAAGTCGGCATTGTGAATTTTGTATTTAATTCCGATGCCATTTCTGTGTTTCATCGTCAATAAGAAGGTCCAAGGGATACAGTAAACCAGGAAGTGAAGCATGGAAATCTATAATTAGTGTCACAGGAATGGGTCAAAACATAGTCAGTAAGAAGTGTCGGTCTTCATGTACTTAAGTCGGCATTGTGAATTTTGTATTTAATTCCGATGCCATTTCTGTGTTTCATCGTCAATAAGAAGGTCCAAGGGATACAGTAAACCTGGAGTGAAGCATGGAAATCTATAACTAGTGTCACAGGAATGGGTCAAAACATAGTCAGTAATAAGTGTCGGTCTTCATGTACTTAAGTCGGCATTGTGAATTTTGTATTTAATTCCGATGCCATTTCTGTGTTTCATCGTCAATAAGAAGGTCCAAGGGATACAGTAAACCTTGAGTGAAGCATCGGAATCCATAACTAGTGTCTCAGGAATGGTTCAAAACATAGTCAGTAAGTAGTGTCGGTCATCATGTACTTAAGTCGGCATTGTGCCTTTTTTTTTTATTTAATTCCGATGCAATTTCTGTGTTTCATCGTCAATAAGAAGGTCCAAGGGATACAGTAAACCTGAAGTGAAGCATCGGAATCTATAACTAGTGTCACAGGAATGGTTCAAATCATAGTCAGTAAGACGTGTCGTTCTTCATGTACTTAAGTCGGCATTGTGCCTTTTGTATTTAATTCCGATGCAATTCCTGTGTTTCATCGTCAATAAGAAGGTCCAAGGGATACAGTAAACCTGAAGTGAAGCATCGGAATCTATAACTAGTGTTACAGGAATGGTTCAAAACATAGTCAGTAAGAAGTGACGGTCTTCACGTACTTTAGTCGGCATTGTGCCTTTTGTATTTAATTCTGATGCCATTTCTGTGTTTCATCGTCAATATGTAGGTCCAAGGTATACAGTAAACCTGGAGTGAAGCATGGAAATCTATAACTAGTGTCACAGGAATGGGTCAAATCATAGTCAGTAAGTAGTGTCGGTCTTCATGTACTTAAGTCGGCATTGTGCCTTTTGTATATAATTCCGATGCAATTTCTGTGTTTCATCGTCAATAAGAAGGTCCAAGGGATACAGTAAACCTAAAGTGAAGCATCGGAATCTATAACTAGTGTCACAGGAATGGTTCAAATCATTGTCAGTAAATCGTGTCGTTCTTCATGTACTTAAGTCGGCATTGTGCCTTTTTTATTTAATTCCGATGCAATTTCTGTGTTTCATCGTCAATAAGAAGGTCCAAGGGATACAGTAAACCTGAAGTGAAGCATCGGAATCTATAACTAGTGATACAGGAATGGTTCAAAACATAGTCAGTAAGAAGTGACGGTCTTCACGTAATTTAGTCGGCATTGTGCCTTTTGCATTTAATTCTGATGCCATTTCTGTGTTTCATCGTCAATATGTAGTTCCAAGGTATACAGTAAACCTGGAATGAAGCATGGAAATCTATAACTAGTGTCACAGGAATGGGTCAAAACATAGTCAGTAAGAAGTGTCGGTCTTCATGTACTTAAGTCGGCATTGTGCCTTTTGTATTTAATTCCGATGCAATTTCTGTGTTTCATCGTCAATAAGAAGGTCCAAGGGATACAGTAAACCTGGAGTGAAGCATCGGAATCTATAACTACTGTCACAGGAATGTTCAGTGGGAAGAGTCAGTCTTCTTGTCCTTAAGTCCGCATTGTGCCTTTTGTATATAATTCCGATGCAATTTCTGTGTTTCTTCGTCAATAAGAAGGTCCAAGGGATCCAGTAAACCTGAAGTGAAGCATCGGAATCTATAACTAGTGTCACACGAATGGTCAGTAGGAAGAGTCAGTCTTATTGTCCTTAAGTCGGCATTGTGCCTTTTGTATTTAATTCCGATGCAATTTCTGTGTTTCATCGTCAATAAGAACGTCCAAGGAATACAGTAAACTTGAAGTGAAGCATCGGAATCTATAACTAGTGTTGCAGGAATGGTTCAAAACATAGTCAATAAGAAGTGTCGGACTTCATGTACTTAAGTCGGCATTGTGCCTTTTGTATTTAATTCCGATGCAATTTCTGTGTTTCATCGTCAATAAGAAGGTCCAAGGGATACAGTAAACGTGAAGTGTAGCTTCGGAATCTATAACTAGTGTCACAGGAATGGTTCAAAAGCATAGTCAGTAAGAAGTGTCGGTCTTCATGTACTTAAGTCGGCATTGTGCCTTTTGTACTTAATTCCGATGCAATTTCTGTGTTTCATCGTCAATAAGAAGGTCCAAGGGATACTGTAAACCTGAAGTGAAGCATCGGAATCTATAACTAGTGTCACAGGAATGGTTCAAAACATAGTCAGTAAGAAATGTCGGTCTTCATATACATACGTCGGCATTGTGCCTTTTGTATTTAATTCCGATGCAATTTCTGTGTTTCATCGCCAATAAGAAGGTCCAAGGGATACAGTAAACCTGGAGTGAAGCATGGAAATCTATAACTACTGTCACAGGAATGGATCAAAACATAGTCAGTAAGAAGCGTCGGTCTTCATGTACTTAAGTCGGCATTGTGAATTTTGTATTTAATTCCGATGCCATTTCTGTGTTTCATCGTCAATAAGAAGGTCCAAGGGATACAGTAAACCTGGAGTGAAGCATGGAAATCTATAACTAGTGTCACAGGAATGGGTCAAAACATAGTCAGTAAGAAGCGTCGGTCTTCATGTACTTAAGTCGGCATTGTGTCTTTTGTATTTAATTCCGATGCAATTTCTGTGTTTCGTCGTCAATAAGAAGGTCCAAGGGATACAGTAAACCTGGTGTAAAAAATTCGAATCTATAACTAGTGTCACAGGAATGGTCAGTAGGAAGAGTCAGTCTTCTTGTACTTAAGTCGGCATTGTGCCTTTTGTATTTAAGTCCGATGCAATTTCTGTGTTTCATCGTCAATAAGAAGGTCCAAGGGATACAGTAAACCTTGAGTGAAGCATCGGAATCCATAACTAGTGTCTCAGGAATGGTTCAAAACATAGTCAGTAAGAAGTGACGGTCTTCACGTACTTAAGTCGGCATTGTGCCTTTTGTATTTAATTCTGATGCCATTTCTGTGTTTCATCGTCAATATGTAGGTCCAAGGTATACAGTAAACCTGGAGTGAAGCATGGAAATCTATAACTAGTGTCACAGGATTGGTCAGTAGGAAGAGTCGGTCTTCTTGCCTTAAGTCGGCATTGTGCCTTTTGTATTCAATTACGATGCAATTTATGTGTTTCATCGTCAATAAGAAGGTCCAAGGGATACAGTAAACCTGAAGTGAAGAATCGGAATCTATAACTAGTGTTACAGTAATGGTTCAAAACATAGTCAGTAAGAAGTGTCGTTCTTCATATACTTAAGTCGGCATTGTGAATTTTGTATTTAATTCCGATGCCATTTCTGTGTTTCATCGTCAATAAGAAGGTCCAAGGGATACAGTAAACCTGGAGTGAAGCATGGAAATCTATAACTAGTGGCACAGGAATGGGTCAAAACATAGTCAGTAAGAAGTGTCGGTCTTCATGTACTTAAGTCGGCATTGTGAATTTTGTATTTAATTCCGATGCCATTTCTGTGTTTCATCGTCAATAAGAAGGTCCAAGGGATACAGTAAACCTTGAGTGAAGCATCGGAATCCATAACTAGTGTCTCAGGAAAGGTTCAAAACATAGTCAGTAAGACGTGTCGTTCTTCATGTACTTAAGTCGGCATTGTGCCTTTTGTATTTAATTCCGTTGCAATTTCTGTGTTTCATCGTGAATAAGAAGGTCCAAGGGATACTGTAAACCTGAAGTGAAGCATCGGAATCAATAACTAGTGTTACAGGAATGGTTCAAACATAGTCAGTAAGAAGTGACGGTCTTCACGTATTTTAGTCGGCATTGTGCCTTTTGTATTTAATTCTGATGCCATTTCTGTTTTCATCGTCAATATGTAGGTCCAAGGTATACAGTAAACCTGGAGTGAAGCATGGAAATCTATAACTAGTGTCACAGGAATGGGTCAAAACATAGTCAGTAAGTAGTGTCGGACTTCATGTACTTAAGTCGGCATTGTGGCTTTTGTATTTAATTCCGATGCAATTTCTGTGTTTCATCGTCAATATGAAGGTCCAAGGGATACAGTAAACCTGAAGTGAAGCATCGGAATCTATAACTAGTGTCACAGGAATGGTTCAAATCACAGTCAGTAAGACGTGTCGTTCTTCATGTACTTAAGTCGGCATTGTGCCTTTTGTATTTAATTCTGATGCAATTTCTGTGTTTCATCATCAATAAGAAGGTCCAAGGGATACTGTATACCTGAAGTGAAGCATCGGAATCTATAACTAGTGTTACAGGAATGGTTCAATACATAGTCAGTAAGAAGTGTCGGTCTTCATGTACTTAAGTCGGCATTGTGCCTTTTGTATTTAATTCCGATGCAATTTCTGTGTTTCATCGTCAATAAGAAGGTCCAAGGGATACGGTAAACGTGAAGTGTAGCTTCGGAATCTATAACTACTGTCACAGGAATGGTTCAAAAGCATAGTCAGTAAGAAGTGTCGGTCTTCATGTACTTAAGTTGGCATTGTGCCTTTTGTACTAAATTCCGATGCAATTTCTGTGTTTCATCGTCAATAAGAAGGTCCAAGGGATACAGTAAACCTGAAGTGAAGCATCGGAATCTATCACTAGGTTCACAGGAATGGTTCAAACATAGTCAGTAAGAAGTGTCGGTCTTCATATACATACGTCGGCATTGTGCCTTTTGTATTTAATTCCGATGCAATTTCTGTGTTTCATCGCCAATAAGAAGCTCCAAGGGATACAGTAAACCTGGAGTGAAGCATGGAAATCTATAACTAGTGTCACAGGAATGGGTCAAAACATAGTCAGTAAGAAGTGTCGGTCTTCATGTACTTAAGTCGGCATTGTGAATTTTGTATTTAATTCCGATGCAATTTCTGTGTTTCTTCGTCAATAAGAAGGTCCAAGTGATACAGTAAACCTGAAGTGAAGCATCGGAATCTATAACTAGTGTCACACGAATGGTCAGTAGGAAGAGTCAGTCTTATTGTCCTTAAGTCGGCATTGTGCCTTTTGTATTTAATTCCGATGCAATTTCTGTGTTTTATCGTCAATAAGAACGTCCAAGGAGTACAGTAAACTTGAAGTGAAGCATCGGAATCTATAACTAGTGTTGCAGGAATGGTTCAAAACATAGTCAATAAGAAGTGTCGGTCTTCATGTACTTAAGTCGGCATTGTGTCTTTTGTACTTAATTCCGATGCAATTTCTGTGTTTCATCGTCAATAAGAAGGTCCAAGGGATACAGTAAACCTGGAGTGAAGCATGGAAATCTATAACTAGTGTCACAGGAATGGGTCAAAACATAGTCAGTAAGAAGTGTCGGTCTTCATGTACTTAAGTCGGCATTGTGAATTTTGTATTTAATTCCGATGCCATTTCTGTTTTTCATCGTCAATAAGAAGGTCCAAGGGATACAGTAAACCTGGAGTGAAGCATGGAAATCTATATCTAGTGTCACAGGAATGGGTCAAAACATAGTCAGTAAGAAGTGTCGGTCTTCATGTACTTAATTCGGCATTGTGTCTTTTGTATTTAATTCCGATGCAATTTCTGTGTTTCGTCGTCAATAAGAAGGTCCAAGGGATACAGTAAACCTTGAGTGAAGCATCGGAATCCATAACTAGTGTCTCAGGAATGGTTCAAAACATAGTCAGTAAGAAGTGTCGGTCTTCATGTACTTAAGTGGGCATTGTGCCTTTTGTATTTAATTCCGATGCAATTTCTGTGTTTCATCGTCAGTAAGAAGGTCCAAGGGATCAGTAAACCTGAAGTGAAGCATCGGAATCTATAACTACTGTCACAGGAATGGTCAGTTGGAAGAGTCAGTCTTCTTGTCCTTAAGTCGGCATTGTGCCTTTTGTATTTAATTCCGATGCAATTTCTGTGTTTCATCGTCAATAAGAACGTCCAAGGGATACAGTAAACGTACAGTGTAGCTTCGGAATCTATAACTAGTGTCACAGGAATGGTTCAAAAGCATAGTCAGTAAGAAGTGTCGGTCTTCATGTACTTAAGTCGGCATTGTGCCTTTTGTACTTAATTCCGATGCAATTTCTGTGTTTCATCGTCAATAAGAAGGTCCAAGGGATACAGTAAACCTGGAGTGAAGCATCGGAATCCATAACTACTGTCACAGGAATGGTCAGTGGGAAGAGTCAGTCTTATTGTCCTTAAGTCGGCATTGTGCCTTTTGTATTTAACTCCGATGCAATTTCTGTGTTTCATCGTCAATAAGAACGTCCAAGGAATACAGTAAACTTGAAGTGAAGCATCGGAATCTATAACTAGTGTTGCAGGAATGGTTCAAAACATAGTCAATAAGAAGTGTCGGTCTTCATGTACTTAAGTCGGCATTGTGCCTTTTGTATTTAATTCCGATGCAATTGCTGTGTTTCATCGCCAATAAGAAGGTCCAGGGGATACAGTAAACCTGAAGTGTAGCTTCGGAATCTATAACTAGTGTCACAGGAATGGTTCAAAAGCATAGTCAGTAAGAAGTGTCGGTCTTCATGTACTTAAGTCGGCATTGCGCATTTTGTACTTAATTCCGATGCAATTTCTGTGTTTCATCGTCAATAAGAAGGTCCAAGGGATACTGTAAACCTGAAGTGAAGCATCGGAATCTATAACTAGTGTCACAGGAATGGTTCAAAACATAGTCAGTAAGAAGTGTCGGTCTTCATACACATACGTCGGCATTGTGCTTTTGTATTTAATTCCGATGCATTTTCTGTGTTTCATCGCCAATAAGAAGGTCCAAGGGATACAGTAAACCTGGAGTGAAGCATGGAAATCTATAACTAGTGTCACAGGAATGAGTCAAAACATAGTCAGTAAGAAGTGTCGGTCTTCATGTACTTAAGTCGGCATTGTGAATTTTGTATTTAATTCCGATGCCATTTCTGTGTTTCATCGTCAATAAGAAGGTCCAAGGGATACAGTAAACCTGGAGTGAAGCATGGAAATCTATAACTAGTGTCACAGGAATGGGTCAAAACATAGTCAGTAAGAAGTGTCGGTCTTCATGTACTTAAGTCGGCATTGTGAATTTTGTATTTAATTCCGATGCCATTTCTGTTTTTCATCGTCAATAAGAAGGTCCAAGGGATACAGTAAACCTGGAGTGAAGCATGGAAATCTATAACTAGTGTCACAGGAATGGGTCAAAACATAGTCAGTAAGAAGTGTCTGTCTTCATGTACTTAAGTCGGCATTGTGTCTTTTGTATTTAATTCCGATGCAATTTCTGTGTTTCGTCGTCAATAAGAAGGTCCAAGGGATACAGTAAACCTGGTGTAAAAAATCCGAATCTATAACTAGTGTCACAGGAATGGTCAGTAGGAAGAGTCAGTCTTCTTGTACTTAAGTCGGCATTGTGCCTTTTGTATTTAGGTCCGATGCAATTTCTGTGTTTCATCGTCAATAAGAAGCTCCAAGGGATACAGTAAACCTTGAGTGAAGCATCGGAATCCATAACTAGTGTCTCAGGAATGGTTCAAAACATATTCAGTAAGAAGTGTCGGTCTTCATGTACTTAAGTGGGCATTGTGCCTTTTGTATTTAATTCCGATGCAATTTCTGTGTTTCATCGTCAATAAGAAGGTCCAAGGGATACAGTAAACCTGAAGTGAAGCATCGGAATCTATAACTACTGTAACAGGAATGGTCAGTTGGAAGAGTCAGTCTTCTTGTCCTTAAGTCGGCATTGTGCCTTTTGTATTTAATTCCGATGCAATTTCTGTGTTTCATCGCCAATAAGAAGGTCCAAGGGATACAGTAAACCTGGAGTGAAGCATGGAAATCTATAACTAGTGTCACAGGAATGGGTCAAAACATAGTCAGTAAGAAGTGTCGGTCTTCATGTACTTATGTCGGCATTGTGAATTTTGTATTTAATTCCGATGCCATTTCTGTGTTTCATCGTCAATAAGAAGGTCCAAGGGATACAGTAAACCTGGAGTGAAGCATGGAAATCTATAAGTAGTGTCACAGGAATGGGTCAAAACATAGTCAGTAAGAAGTGTCGGTCTTCATGTACTTAAGTCGGCATTGTGAATTTTGTATTTAATTCCGATGCCATTTCTGTTTTTCATCGTCAATAAGAAGGTCCAAGGGATACAGTAAACCTGGAGTGAAGCATGGAAATCTATAACTAGTGTCACAGGAATGGGTCAAAACATAGTCAGTAAGAAGTGTCGGTCTGCATGTACTTAATTCGGCATTGTGTCTTTTGTATTTAATTCCGATGCAATTTCTGTGTTTCGTCGTCAATAAGAAGGTCCAAGGGATACAGTAAACCTGGTGTAAAAAATCCGAATCTATAACTAGTGTCACAGGAATGGTCAGTAGGAAGAGTCAGTCTTCTTGTACTTAAGTCGGCATTGTGCCTTTTGTATTTAGGTCCGATGCAATTTCTGTGTGTCATCGTCAATAAGAAGCTCCAAGGGATACAGTAAACCTTGAGTGAAGCATCGGAATCCATAACTAGTGTCTCAGGAATGGTTCAAAACATAGTCAGTAAGAAGTGTCGGTCTTCATGTACTTAAGTGGGCATTGTGCCTTTTGTATTTAATTCCGATGCAATTTCTGTGTTTCATCGTCAATATGTAGTTCCAAGGTATACAGTAAACCTGGAATGAAGCATGGAAATCTATAACTAGTGTCACAGGAATGGGTCAAAACATAGTCAGTAAGAAGTGTCGGTCTTCATGTACTTAAGTCGGCATTGTGCCTTTTGTATTTAATTCCGATGCAATTTCTGTGTTTCATCGTCAATAAGAAGGTCCAAGGGATACAGTAAACCTGGAGTGAAGCATCGGAATCTATAACTACTGTCACAGGAATGTTCAGTGGGAAGAGTCAGTCTTCTTGTCCTTAAGTCCGCATTGTGCCTTTTGTATATAATTCCGATGCAATTTCTGTGTTTCTTCGTCAATAAGAAGGTCCAAGGGATCCAGTAAACCTGAAGTGAAGCATCGGAATCTATAACTAGTGTCACACGAATGGTCAGTAGGAAGAGTCAGTCTTATTGTCCTTAAGTCGGCATTGTGCCTTTTGTATTTAATTCCGATGCAATTTCTGTGTTTCATCGTCAATAAGAACGTCCAAGGAATACAGTAAACTTGAAGTGAAGCATCGGAATCTATAACTAGTGTTGCAGGAATGGTTCAAAACATAGTCAATAAGAAGTGTCGGACTTCATGTACTTAAGTCGGCATTGTGCCTTTTGTATTTAATTCCGATGCAATTTCTGTGTTTCATCGTCAATAAGAAGGTCCAAGGGATACAGTAAACGTGAAGTGTAGCTTCGGAATCTATAACTAGTGTCACAGGAATGGTTCAAAAGCATAGTCAGTAAGAAGTGTCGGTCTTCATGTACTTAAGTCGGCATTGTGCCTTTTGTACTTAATTCCGATGCAATTTCTGTGTTTCATCGTCAATAAGAAGGTCCAAGGGATACTGTAAACCTGAAGTGAAGCATCGGAATCTATAACTAGTGTCACAGGAATGGTTCAAAACATAGTCAGTAAGAAATGTCGGTCTTCATATACATACGTCGGCATTGTGCCTTTTGTATTTAATTCCGATGCAATTTCTGTGTTTCATCGCCAATAAGAAGGTCCAAGGGATACAGTAAACCTGGAGTGAAGCATGGAAATCTATAACTAGTGTCACAGGAATGGATCAAAACATAGTCAGTAAGAAGTGTCGGTCTTCATGTACTTAAGTCGGCATTGTGAATTTTGTATTTAATTCCGATGCCATTTCTGTGTTTCATCGTCAATAAGAAGGTCCAAGGGATACAGTAAACCTGGAGTGAAGCATGGAAATCTATAACTAGTGTCACAGGAATGGGTCAAAACATAGTCAGTAAGAAGTGTCGGTCTTCATGTACTTAAGTCGGCATTGTGTCTTCTGTATTTAATTCCGATGCAATTTCTGTGTTTCGTCGTCAATAAGAAGGTCCAAGGGATACAGTAAACCTGGTGTAAAAAATTCGAATCTATAACTAGTGTCACAGGAATGGTCAGTAGGAAGAGTCAGTCTTCTTGTACTTAAGTCGGCATTGTGCCTTTTGTATTTAAGTCCGATGCAATTTCTGTGTTTCATCGTCAATAAGAAGGTCCAAGGGATACAGTAAACCTTGAGTGAAGCATCGGAATCCATATCTAGTGTCTCAGGAATGGTTCAAAACATAGTCAGTAAGAAGTGACGGTCTTCACGTACTTAAGTCGGCATTGTGCCTTTTGTATTTAATTCTGATGCCATTTCTGTGTTTCATCGTCAATATGTAGGTCCAAGGTATACAGTAAACCTGGAGTGAAGCATGGAAATCTATAACTAGTGTCACAGGATTGGTCAGTAGGAAGAGTCGGTCTTCTTGCCCTTAAGTCGGCATTGTGCCTTTTGTATTCAATTACGATGCAATTTATGTGTTTCATCGTCAATAAGAAGGTCCAAGGGATACAGTAAACCTGAAGTGAAGCATCGGAATCTATAACTAGTGTTACAGTAATGGTTCAAAACATAGTCAGTAAGAAGTGTCGTTCTTCATATACTTAAGTCGGCATTGTGAATTTTGTATTTAATTCCGATGCCATTTCTGTGTTTCATCGTCAATAAGAAGGTCCAAGGGATACAGTAAACCTGGAGTGAAGCATGGAAATCTATAACTAGTGGCACAGGAATGGGTCAAAACATAGTCAGTAAGAAGTGTCGGTCTTCATGTACTTAAGTCGGCATTGTGAATTTTGTATTTAATTCCGATGCCATTTCTGTGTTTCATCGTCAACAAGAAGGTCCAAGGGATACAGTAAACCATGAGTGAAGCATCGGAATCCATAACTAGTGTCTCAGGAATGGTTCAAAACATAGTCAGTAAGACGTGTCGTTCTTCATGTACTTAAGTCGGCATTGTGCCTTTTGTATTTAATTCCGTTGCAATTTCTGTGTTTCATCGTGAATAAGAAGGTCCAAGGGATACTGTAAACCTGAAATGAAGCATCGGAATCTATAACTAGTGTTACAGGAATGGTTCAAACATAGTCAGTAAGAAGTGACGGTCTTCACGTATTTTAGTCGGCATTGTGCCTTTTGTATTTAATTCTGATGCCATTTCTGTTTTCATCGTCAATATGTAGGTCCAAGGTATACAGTAAACCTGGAGTGAAGCATGGAAATCTATAACTAGTGTCACAGGAATGGGTCAAAACATAGTCAGTAAGTAGTGTCGGACTTCATGTACTTAAGTCGGCATTGTGGCTTTTGTATTTAATTCCGATGCAATTTCTGTGTTTCATCGTCAATAAGAAGGTCCAAGGGATACAGTAAACCTGAAGTGAAGCATCGGAATCTATAACTAGTGTCACAGGAATGGTTCAAATCACAGTCAGTAAGACGTGTCGTTCTTCATGTACTTAAGTCGGCATTGTGCCTTTTGTATTTAATTCTGATGCAATTTCTGTGTTTCATCATCAATAAGAAGGTCCAAGGGATACTGTATACCTGAAGTGAAGCATCGGAATCTATAACTAGTGTTACAGGAATGGTTCAAAACATAGTCAGTAAGAAGTGTCGATCTTCATGTACTTAAGTCGGCATTGTGCCTTTTGTATTTAATTCCGATGCAATTTCTGTGTTTCATCGTCAATAAGAAGGTCCAAGGGATACGGTAAACGTGAAGTGTAGCTTCGGAATTTATAACTACTGTCACAGGAATGGTTCAAAAGCATAGTCAGTAAGAAGTGTCGGTCTTCATGTACTTAAGTTGGCATTGTGCCTTTTGTACTTAATTCCGATGCAATTTCTATGTTTCATCGTCAATAAGAAGGTCCAAGGGATACAGTAAACCTGAAGTGAAGCATCGGAATCTATCACTAGGTTCACAGGAATGGTTCAAAACATAGTCAGTAAGAAGTGTCGGTCTTCATATACATACGTCGGCATTGTGCCTTTTGTATTTAATTCCGATGCAATTTCTGTGTTTCATCGCCAATAAGAAGCTCCAAGGGATACAGTAAACCTGGAGTGAAGCATGGAAATCTATAACTAGTGTCACAGGAATGGGTCAAAACATAGTCAGTAAGAAGTGTCGGTCTTCATGTACTTAAGTCGGCATTGTGAATTTTGTATTTAATTCCGATGCAATTTCTGTGTTTCTTCGTCAATAAGAAGGTCCAAGTGATACAGTAAACCTGAAGTGAAGCATCGGAATCTATAACTAGTGTCACACGAATGGTCAGTAGGAAGAGTCAGTCTTATTGTCCTTAAGTCGGCATTGTGCCTTTTGTATTTAATTCCGATGCAATTTCTGTGTTTTATCGTCAATAAGAACGTCCAAGGAGTACAGTAAACTTGAAGTGAAGCATCGGAATCTATAACTAGTGTTGCAGGAATGGTTCAAAACATAGTCAATAAGAAGTGTCGGTCTTCATGTACTTAAGTCGGCATTGTGTCTTTTGTACTTAATTCCGATGCAATTTCTGTGTTTCATCGTCAATAAGAAGGTCCAAGGGATACAGTAAACCTGGAGTGAAGCATGGAAATCTATAACTAGTGTCACAGGAATGGGTCAAAACATAGTCAGTAAGAAGTGTCGGTCTTCATGTACTTAAGTCGGCATTGTGAATTTTGTATTTAATTCCGATGCCATTTCTGTTTTTCATCGTCAATAAGAAGGTCCAAGGGATACAGTAAACCTGGAGTGAAGCATGGAAATCTATATCTAGTGTCACAGGAATGGGTCAAAACATAGTCAGTAAGAAGTGTCGGTCTTCATGTACTTAATTCGGCATTGTGTCTTTTGTATTTAATTCCGATGCAATTTCTGTGTTTCGTCGTCAATAAGAAGGTCCAAGGGATACAGTAAACCTTGAGTGAAGCATCGGAATCCATAACTAGTGTCTCAGGAATGGTTCAAAACATAGTCAGTAAGAAGTGTCGGTCTTCATGTACTTAAGTGGGCATTGTGCCTTTTGTATTTAATTCCGATGCAATTTCTGTGTTTCATCGTCAGTAAGAAGGTCCAAGGGATCAGTAAACCTGAAGTGAAGCATCGGAATCTATAACTACTGTCACAGGAATGGTCAGTTGGAAGAGTCAGTCTTCTTGTCCTTAAGTCGGCATTGTGCCTTTTGTATTTAATTCCGATGCAATTTCTGTGTTTCATCGTCAATAAGAACGTCCAAGGGATACAGTAAACGTACAGTGTAGCTTCGGAATCTATAACTAGTGTCACAGGAATGGTTCAAAAGCATAGTCAGTAAGAAGTGTCGTCTTCATGTACTTAAGTCGGCATTGTGCCTTTTGTACTTAATTCCGATGCAATTTCTGTGTTTCATCGTCAATAAGAAGGTCCAAGGGATACAGTAAACCTGGAGTGAAGCATCGGAATCCATAACTACTGTCACAGGAATGGTCAGTGGGAAGAGTCAGTCTTATTGTCCTTAAGTCGCCATTGTGCCTTTTGTATTTAACTCCGATGCAATTTCTGTGTTTCATCGTCAATAAGAACGTCCAAGGAATACAGTAAACTTGAAGTGAAGCATCGGAATCTATAACTAGTGTTGCAGGAATGGTTCAAAACATAGTCAATAAGAAGTGTCGGTCTTCATGTACTTAAGTCGGCATTGTGCCTTTTGTATTTAATTCCGATGCAATTGCTGTGTTTCATCGCCAATAAGAAGGTCCAGGGGATACAGTAAACCTGAAGTGTAGCTTCGGAATCTATAACTAGTGTCACAGGAATGGTTCAAAAGCATAGTCAGTAAGAAGTGTCGGTCTTCATGTACTTAAGTCGGCATTGCGCATTTTGTACTTAATTCCGATGCAATTTCTGTGTTTCATCGTCAATAAGAAGGTCCAAGGGATACTGTAAACCTGAAGTGAAGCATCGGAATCTATAACTAGTGTCACAGGAATGGTTCAAAACATAGTCAGTAAGAAGTGTCGGTCTTCATACACATACGTCGGCATTGTGCTTTTGTATTTAATTCCGATGCATTTTCTGTGTTTCATCGCCAATAAGAAGGTCCAAGGGATACAGTAAACCTGGAGTGAAGCATGGAAATCTATAACTAGTGTCACAGGAATGGGTCAAAACATAGTCAGTAAGAAGTGTCGGTCTTCATGTACTTAAGTCGGCATTGTGAATTTTGTATTTAATTCCGATGCCATTTCTGTGTTTCATCGTCAATAAGAAGGTCCAAGGGATACAGTAAACCTGGAGTGAAGCATGGAAATCTATAACTAGTGTCACAGGAATGGGTCAAAACATAGTCAGTAAGAAGTGTCGGTCTTCATGTACTTAAGTCGGCATTGTGAATTTTGTATTTAATTCCGATGCCATTTCTGTTTTTCATCGTCAATAAGAAGGTCCAAGGGATACAGTAAACCTGGAGTGAAGCATGGAAATCTATAACTAGTGTCACAGGAATGGGTCAAAACATAGTCAGTAAGAAGTGTCGGTCTTCATGTACTTAAGTCGGCATTGTGTCTTTTGTATTTAATTCCGATGCAATTTCTGTGTTTCGTCGTCAATAAGAAGGTCCAAGGGATACAGTAAACCTGGTGTAAAAAATCCGAATCTATAACTAGTGTCACAGGAATGGTCAGTAGGAAGAGTCAGTCTTCTTGTACTTAAGTCGGCATTGTGCCTTTTGTATTTAGGTCCGATGCAATTTCTGTGTTTCATCGTCAATAAGAAGCTCCAAAGGATACAGTAAACCTTGAGTGAAGCATCGGAATCCATAACTAGTGTCTCAGGAATGGTTCAAAACATATTCAGTAAGAAGTGTCGGTCTTCATGTACTTAAGTGGGCATTGTGCCTTTTGTATTTAATTCCGATGCAATTTCTGTGTTTCATCGTCATTAAGAAGGTCCAAGGGATACAGTAAACCTGAAGTGAAGCATCGGAATCTAAAACTACTGTAACAGGAATGGTCAGTTGGAAGAGTCAGTCTTCTTGTCCTTAAGTCGGCATTGTGCCTTTTGTATTTAATTCCGATGCAATTTCTGTGTTTCATCGCCAATAAGAAGGTCCAAGGGATACAGTAAACCTGGAGTGAAGCATGGAAATCTATAACTAGTGTCACAGGAATGGGTCAAAACATAGTCAGTAAGAAGTGTCGGTCTTCATGTACTTAAGTCGGCATTGTGAATTTTGTATTTAATTCCGATGCCATTTCTGTGTTTCATCGTCAATAAGAAGGTCCAAGGGATACAGTAAACCTGGAGTGAAGCATGGAAATCTATAACTAGTGTCACAGGAATGGGTCAAAACATAGTCAGTAAGAAGTGTCGGTCCTCATGTACTTAAGTCGGCATTGTGCCTTTTGTATTTAATTCCGTTGCAATTTCTGTGTTTCATCGTGAATAAGAAGGTCCAAGGGATACTGTAAACCTGAAGTGAAGCATCGGAATCTATAACTAGTGTTACAGGAATGGTTCAAACATAGTCAGTAAGAAGTGACGGTCTTCACGTATTTTAGTCGGCATTGTGCCTTTTGTATTTAATTCTGATGCCATTTCTGTTTTCATCGTCAATATGTAGGTCCAAGGTATACAGTAAACCTGGAGTGAAGCATGGAAATCTATAACTAGTGTCACAGGAATGGGTCAAAACATAGTCAGTAAGTAGTGTCGGACTTCATGTACTTAAGTCGGCATTGTGGCTTTTGTATTTAATTCCGATGCAATTTCTGTGTTTCATCGTCAATATGAAGGTCCAAGGGATACAGTAAACCTGAAGTGAAGCATCGGAATCTATAACTAGTGTCACAGGAATGGTTCAAATCACAGTCAGTAAGACGTGTCGTTCTTCATGTACTTAAGTCGGCATTGTGCCTTTTGTATTTAATTCTGATGCAATTTCTGTGTTTCATCATCAATAAGAAGGTCCAAGGGATACTGTATACCTGAAGTGAAGCATCGGAATCTATAACTAGTGTTACAGGAATGGTTCAAAACATAGTCAGTAAGAAGTGTCGGTCTTCATGTACTTAAGTCGGCATTGTGCCTTTTGTATTTAATTCCGATGCAATTTCTGTGTTTCATCGTCAATAAGAAGGTCCAAGGGATACGGTAAACGTGAAGTGTAGCTTCGGAATCTATAACTACTGTCACAGGAATGGTTCAAAAGCATAGTCAGTAAGAAGTGTCGGTCTTCATGTACTTAAGTTGGCATTGTGCCTTTTGTACTTAATTCCGATGCAATTTCTGTGTTTCATCGTCAATAAGAAGGTCCAAGGGATACAGTAAACCTGAAGTGAAGCATCGGAATCTATCACTAGGTTCACAGGAATGGTTCAAAACATAGTCAGTAAGAAGTGTCGGTCTTCATATACATACGTCGGCATTGTGCCTTTTGTATTTAATTCCGATGCAATTTCTGTGTTTCATCGCCAATAAGAAGCTCCAAGGGATACAGTAAACCTGGAGTGAAGCATGGAAATCTATAACTAGTGTCACAGGAATGGGTCAAAACATAGTCAGTAAGAAGTGTCGGTCTTCATGTACTTAAGTCGGCATTGTGAATTTTGTATTTAATTCCGATGCAATTTCTGTGTTTCTTCGTCAATAAGAAGGTCCAAGGGATACAGTAAACCTGAAGTGAAGCATCGGAATCTATAACTAGTGTCACACGAATGGTCAGTAGGAAGAGTCAGTCTTATTGTCCTTAAGTCGGCATTGTGCCTTTTGTATTTAATTCCGATGCAATTTCTGTGTTTTATCGTCAATAAGAACGTCCAAGGAGTACAGTAAACTTGAAGTGAAGCATCGGAATCTATAACTAGTGTTGCAGGAATGGTTCAAAACATAGTCAATAAGAAGTGTCGGTCTTCATGTACTTAATTCGGCATTGTGTCTTTTGTATTTAATTCCGATGCAATTTCTGTGTTTCGTCGTCAATAAGAAGGTCCAAGGGATACAGTAAACCTTGAGTGAAGCATCGGAATCCATAACTAGTGTCTCAGGAATGGTTCAAAACATAGTCAGTAAGAAGTGTCGGTCTTCATGTACTTAAGTGGGCATTGTGCCTTTTGTATTTAATTCCGATGCAATTTCTGTGTTTCATCGTCAGTAAGAAGGTCCAAGGGATCAGTAAACCTGAAGTGAAGCATCGGAATCTATAACTACTGTCACAGGAATGGTCAGTTGGAAGAGTCAGTCTTCTTGTCCTTAAGTCGGCATTGTGCCTTTTGTATTTAATTCCGATGCAATTTCTGTGTTTCATCGTCAATAAGAACGTCCAAGGGATACAGTAAACGTACAGTGTAGCTTCGGAATCTATAACTAGTGTCACAGGAATGGTTCAAAAGCATAGTCAGTAAGAAGTGTCGGTCTTCATGTACTTAAGTCGGCATTGTGCCTTTTGTACTTAATTCCGATGCAATTTCTGTGTTTCATCGTCAATAAGAAGGTCCAAGGGATACAGTAAACCTGGAGTGAAGCATCGGAATCCATAACTACTGTCACAGGAATGGTCAGTGGGAAGAGTCAGTCTTATTGTCCTTAAGTCGGCATTGTGCCTTTTGTATTTAACTCCGATGCAATTTCTGTGTTTCATCGTCAATAAGAACGTCCAAGGAATACAGTAAACTTGAAGTGAAGCATCGGAATCTACAACTAGTGTTGCAGGAATTGTTCAAAACATAGTCAATAAGAAGTGTCGGTCTTCATGTACTTAAGTCGGCATTGTGCCTTTTGTATTTAATTCCGATGCAATTGCTGTGTTTCATCGCCAATAAGAAGGTCCAGGGGATACAGTAAACCTGAAGTGTAGCTTCGGAATCTATAACTAGTGTCACAGGAATGGTTCAAAAGCATAGTCAGTAAGAAGTGTCGGTCTTCATGTACTTAAGTCGGCATTGCGCATTTTGTACTTAATTCCGATGCAATTTCTGTGTTTCATCGTCAATAAGAAGGTCCAAGGGATACTGTAAACCTGAAGTGAAGCATCGGAATCTATAACTAGTGTCACAGGAATGGTTCAAAACATAGTCAGTAAGAAGTGTCGGTCTTCATACACATACGTCGGCATTGTGCTTTTGTATTTAATTCCGATGCATTTTCTGTGTTTCATCGCCAATAAGAAGGTCCAAGGGATACAGTAAACCTGGAGTGAAGCATGGAAATCTATAACTAGTGTCACAGGAATGGGTCAAAACATAGTCAGTAAGAAGTGTCGGTCTTCATGTACTTAAGTCGGCATTGTGAATTTTGTATTTAATTCCGATGCCATTTCTGTGTTTCATCGTCAATAAGAAGGTCCAAGGGATACAGTAAACCTAGAGTGAAGCATGGAAATCTATAACTAGTGTCACAGGAATGGGTCAAAACATAGTCAGTAAGAAGTGTCGGTCTTCATGTACTTAAGTCGGCATTGTGAATTTTGTATTTAATTCCGATGCCATTTCTGTTTTTCATCGTCAATAAGAAGGTCCAAGGGATACAGTAAACCTGGAGTGAAGCATGGAAATCTATAACTAGTGTCACAGGAATGGGTCAAAACATAGTCAGTAAGAAGTGTCGGTCTTCATGTACTTAAGTCGGCATTGTGTCTTTTGTATTTAATTCCGATGCAATTTCTGTGTTTCGTCGTCAATAAGAAGGTCCAAGGGATACAGTAAACCTGGTGTAAAAAATCCGAATCTATAACTAGTGTCACAGGAATGGTCAGTAGGAAGAGTCAGTCTTCTTGTACTTAAGTCGGCATTGTGCCTTTTGTATTTAGGTCCGATGCAATTTCTGTGTTTCATCGTCAATAAGAAGCTCCAAGGGATACAGTAAACCTTGAGTGAAGCATCGGAATCCATAACTAGTGTCTCAGGAATGGTTCAAAACATATTCAGTAAGAAGTGTCGGTCTTCATGTACTTAAGTGGGCATTGTGCCTTTTGTATTTAATTCCGATGCAATTTCTGTGTTTCATCGTCAATAAGAAGGTCCAAGGGATACAGTAAACCTGAAGTGAAGCATCGGAATCTATAACTACTGTAACAGGAATGGTCAGTTGGAAGAGTCAGTCTTCTTGTCCTTAAGTCGGCATTGTGCCTTTTGTATTTAATTCCGATGCAATTTCTGTGTTTCATCGCCAATAAGAAGGTCCAAGGGATACAGTAAACCTGGAGTGAAGAATGGAAATCTATAACTAGTGTCACAGGAATGGGTCAAAACATAGTCAGTAAGAAGTGTCGGTCTTCATGTACTTAAGTCGGCATTGTGAATTTTGTATTTAATTCCGATGCCATTCCTGTGTTTCATCGTCAATAAGAAGGTCCAAGGGATACAGTAAACCTGGAGTGAAGCATGGAAATCTATAACTAGTGTCACAGGAATGGGTCAAAACATAGTCAGTAAGAAGTGTCGGTCTTCATGTACTTAAGTCGGCATTGTGAATTTTGTATTTAATTCCGATGCCATTTCTGTTTTTCATCGTCAATAAGAAGGTCCAAGGGATACAGTAAACCTGGAGTGAAGCATGGAAATCTATAACTAGTGTCACAGGAATGGGTCAAAACATAGTCAGTAAGAAGTGTCGGTCTGCATGTACTTAATTCGGCATTGTGTCTTTTGTATTTAATTCCGATGCAATTTCTGTGTTTCGTCGTCAATAAGAAGGTCCAAGGGATACAGTAAACCTGGTGTAAAAAATCCGAATCTATAACTAGTGTCACAGGAATGGTCAGTAGGAAGAGTCAGTCTTCTTGTACTTAAGTCGGCATTGTGCCTTTTGTATTTAGGTCCGATGCAATTTCTGTGTGTCATCGTCAATAAGAAGCTCCAAGGGATACAGTAAACCTTGAGTGAAGCATCGGAATCCATAACTAGTGTCTCAGGAATGGTTCAAAACATAGTCAGTAAGAAGTGTCGGTCTTCATGTACTTAAGTGGGCATTGTGCCTTTTGTATTGAATTCCGATGCAATTTCTGTGTTTCATCGTCAATATGTAGTTCCAAGGTATACAGTAAACCTGGAATGAAGCATGGAAATCTATAACTAGTGTCACAGGAATGGGTCAAAACATAGTCAGTAAGAAGTGTCGGTCTTCATGTACTTAAGTCGGCATTGTGCCTTTTGTATTTAATTCCGATGCAATTTCTGTGTTTCATCGTCAATAAGAAGGTCCAAGGGATACAGTAAACCTGGAGTGAAGCATCGGAATCTATAACTACTGTCACAGGAGTGTTCAGTGGGAAGAGTCAGTCTTCTTGTCCTTAAGTCCGCATTGTGCCTTTTGTATATAATTCCGATGCAATTTCTGTGTTTCTTCGTCAATAAGAAGGTCCAAGGGATCCAGTAAACCTGAAGTGAAGCATCGGAATCTATAACTAGTGTCACACGAATGGTCAGTAGGAAGAGTCAGTCTTATTGTCCTTAAGTCGGCATTGTGCCTTTTGTATTTAATTCCGATGCAATTTCTGTGTTTCATCGTCAATAAGAACGTCCAAGGAATACAGTAAACTTGAAGTGAAGCATCGGAATCTATAACTAGTGTTGCAGGAATGGTTCAAAACATAGTCAATAAGAAGTGTCGGACTTCATGTACTTAAGTCGGCATTGTGCCTTTTGTATTTAATTCCGATGCAATTTCTGTGTTTCATCGTCAATAAGAAGGTCCAAGGGATACAGTAAACGTGAAGTGTAGCTTCGGAATCTATAACTAGTGTCACAGGAATGGTTCAAAAGCATAGTCAGTAAGAAGTGTCGGTCTTCATGTACTTAAGTCGGCATTGTGCCTTTTGTACTTAATTCCGATGCAATTTCTGTGTTTCATCGTCAATAAGAAGGTCCAAGGGATACTGTAAACCTGAAGTGAAGCATCGGAATCTATAACTAGTGTCACAGGAATGGTTCAAAACATAGTCAGTAAGAAATGTCGGTCTTCATATACATACGTCGGCATTGTGCCTTTTGTATTTAATTCCGATGCAATTTCTGTGTTTCATCGCCAATAAGAAGGTCCAAGGGATACAGTAAACCTGGAGTGAAGCATGGAAACCTATAACTAGTGTCACAGGAATGGATCAAAACATAGTCAGTAAGAAGTGTCGGTCTTCATGTACTTAAGTCGGCATTGTGAATTTTGTATTTAATTCCGATGCCATTTCTGTGTTTCATCGTCAATAAGAAGGTCCAAGGGATACAGTAAACCTGGAGTGAAGCATGGAAATCTATAACTAGTGTCACAGGAATGGGTCAAAACATAGTCAGTAAGAAGTGTCGGTCTTCATGTACTTAAGTCGGCATTGTGTCTTTTGTATTTAATTCCGATGCAATTTCTGTGTTTCGTCGTCAATAAGAAGGTCCAAGGGATACAGTAAACCTGGTGTAAAAAATTCGAATCTATAACTAGTGTCACAGGAATGGTCAGTAGGAAGAGTCAGTCTTCTTGTACTTAAGTCGGCATTGTGCCTTTTGTATTTAAGTCCGATGCAATTTCTGTGTTTCATCGTCAATAAGAAGGTCCAAGGGATACAGTAAACCTTGAGTGAAGCATCGGAATCCATAACTAGTGTCTCAGGAATGGTTCAAAACATAGTCAGTAAGAAGTGACGGTCTTCACGTACTTAAGTCGGCATTGTGCCTTTTGTATTTAATTCTGATGCCATTTCTGTGTTTCATCGTCAATATGTAGGTTCAAGGTATACAGTAAACCTGGAGTGAAGCATGGAAATCTATAACTAGTGTCACAGGATTGGTCAGTAGGAAGAGTCGGTCTTCTTGCCCTTAAGTCGGCATTGTGCCTTTTGTATTCAATTACGATGCAATTTATGTGTTTCATCGTCAATAAGAAGGTCCAAGGGATACAGTAAACCTGAAGTGAAGCATCGGAATCTATAACTAGTGTTACAGTAATGGTTCAAAACATAGTCAGTAAGAAGTGTCGTTCTTCATATACTTAAGTCGGCATTGTGAATTTTGTATTTAATTCCGATGCCATTTCTGTGTTTCATCGTCAATAAGAAGGTCCAAGGGATACAGTAAACCTGGAGTGAAGCATGGAAATCTATAACTAGTGGCACAGGAATGGGTCAAAACATAGTCAGTAAGAAGTGTCGGTCTTCATGTACTTAAGTCGGCATTGTGAATTTTGTATTTAATTCCGATGCCATTTCTGTGTTTCATCGTCAATAAGAAGGTCCAAGGGATACAGTAAACCTTGAGTGAAGCATCGGAATCCATAACTAGTGTCTCAGGAAAGGTTCAAAACATAGTCAGTAAGACGTGTCGTTCTTCATGTACTTAAGTCGGCATTGTGCCTTTTGTATTTAATTCCGTTGCAATTTCTGTGTTTCATCGTGAATAAGAAGGTCCAAGGGATACTGTAAACCTGAAGTGAAGCATCGGAATCTATAACTAGTGTTACAGGAATGGTTCAAACATAGTCAGTAAGAAGTGACGGTCTTCACGTATTTTATTCGGCATTGTGCCTTTTGTATTTAATTCTGATGCCATTTCTGTTTTCATCGTCAATATGTAGGTCCAAGGTATACAGTAAACCTGGATTGAAGCATGGAAATCTATAACTAGTGTCACAGGAATGGGTCAAAACATAGTCAGTAAGTAGTGTCGGACTTCATGTACTTAAGTCGGCATTGTGGCTTTTGTAATTAATTCCGATGCAATTTCTGTGTTTCATCGTCAATAAGAAGGTCCAAGGGATACAGTAAACCTGAAGTGAAGCATCGGAATCTATAACTAGTGTCACAGGAATGGTTCAAATCACAGTCAGTAAGACGTGTCGTTCTTCATGTACTTAAGTCGGCATTGTGCCTTTTGTATTTAATTCTGATGCAATTTCTGTGTTTCATCATCAATAAGAAGGTCCAAGGGATACTGTATACCTGAAGTGAAGCATCGGAATCTATAACTAGTGTTACAGGAATGGTTCAAAACATAGTCAGTAAGAAGTGTCGGTCTTCATGTACTTAAGTCGGCATTGTGCCTTTTGTATTTAATTCCGATGCAATTTCTGTGTTTCATCGTCAATAAGAAGGTCCAAGGGATACGGTAAACGTGAAGTGTAGCTTCGGAATCTATAACTACTGTCACAGGAATGGTTCAAAAGCATAGTCAGTAAGAAGTGTCGGTCTTCATGTACTTAAGTTGGCATTGTGCCTTTTGTACTTAATTCCGATGCAATTTCTGTGTTTCATCGTCAATAAGAAGGTCCAAGGGATACAGTAAACCTGAAGTGAAGCATCGGAATCTATCACTAGGTTCACAGGAATGGTTCAAAACATAGTCAGTAAGAAGTGTCGGTCTTCATATACATACGTCGGCATTGTGCCTTTTGTATTTAATTCCGATGCAATTTCTGTGTTTCATCGCCAATAAGAAGCTCCAAGGGATACAGTAAACCTGGAGTGAAGCATGGAAATCTATAACTAGTGTCACAGGAATGGGTCAAAACATAGTCAGTAAGAAGTGTCGGTCTTCATGTACTTAAGTCGGCATTGTGAATTTTGTATTTAATTCCGATGCAATTTCTGTGTTTCTTCGTCAATAAGAAGGTCCAAGTGATACAGTAAACCTGAAGTGAAGCATCGGAATCTATAACTAGTGTCACACGAATGGTCAGTAGGAACAGTCAGTCTTATTGTCCTTAAGTCGGCATTGTGCCTTTTGTATTTAATTCCGATGCAATTTCTGTGTTTTATCGTCAATAAGAACGTCCAAGGAGTACAGTAAACTTGAAGTGAAGCATCGGAATCTATAACTAGTGTTGCAGGAATGGTTCAAAACATAGTCAACAAGAAGTGTCCGTCTTCATGTACTTAAGTCGGCATTGTGTCTTTTGTACTTAATTCCGATGCAATTTCTGTGTTTCATCGTCAATAAGAAGGTCCAAGGGATACAGTAAACCTGGAGTGAAGCATGGAAATCTATAACTAGTGTCACAGGAATGGGTCAAAACATAGTCAGTAAGAAGTGTCGGTCTTCATGTACTTAAGTCGGCATTGTGAATTTTGTATTTAATTCCGATGCCATTTCTGTTTTTCATCGTCAATAAGAAGGTCCAAGGGATACAGTAAACCTGGAGTGAAGCATGGAAATCTATATCTAGTGTCACAGGAATGGGTCAAAACATAGTCAGTAAGAAGTGTCGGTCTTCATGTACTTAATTCGGCATTGTGTCTTTTGTATTTAATTCCGATGCAATTTCTGTGTTTCGTCGTCAATAAGAAGGTCCAAGGGATACAGTAAACCTTGAGTGAAGCATCGGAATCCATAACTAGTGTCTCAGGAATGGTTCAAAACATAGTCAGTAAGAAGTGTCGGTCTTCATGTACTTAAGTGGGCATTGTGCCTTTTGTATTTAATTCCGATGCAATTTCTGTGTTTCATCGTCAGTAAGAAGGTCCAAGGGATCAGTAAACCTGAAGTGAAGCATCGGAATCTATAACTACTGTCACAGGAATGGTCAGTTGGAAGAGTCAGTCTTCTTGTCCTTAAGTCGGCATTGTGCCTTTTGTATTTAATTCCGATGCAATTTCTGTGTTTCATCGTCAATAAGAACGTCCAAGGGATACAGTAAACGTACAGTGTAGCTTCGGAATCTATAACTAGTGTCACAGGAATGGTTCAAAAGCATAGTCAGTAAGAAGTGTCGGTCTTCATGTACTTAAGTCGGCATTGTGCCTTTTGTACTTAATTCCGATGCAATTTCTGTGTTTCATCGTCAATAAGAAGGTCCAAGGGATACAGTAAACCTGGAGTGAAGCATCGGAATCCATAACTACTGTCACAGGAATGGTCAGTGGGAAGAGTCAGTCTTATTGTCCTTAAGTCGGCATTGTGCCTTTTGTGTTTAACTCCGATGCAATTTCTGTGTTTCATCGTCAATAAGAACGTCCAAGGAATACAGTAAACTTGAAGTGAAGCATCGGAATCTATAACTAGTGTTGCAGGAATGGTTCAAAACATAGTCAATAAGAAGTGTCGGTCTTCATGTACTTAAGTCGGCATTGTGCCTTTTGTATTTAATTCCGATGCAATTGCTGTGTTTCATCGCCAATAAGAAGGTCCAGGGGATACAGTAAACCTGAAGTGTAGCTTCGGAATCTATAACTAGTGTCACAGGAATGGTTCAAAAGCATAGTCAGTAAGAAGTGTCGGTCTTCATGTACTTAAGTCGGCATTGCGCATTTTGTACTTAATTCCGATGCAATTTCTGTGTTTCATCGTCAATAAGAAGGTCCAAGGGATACTGTAAACCTGAAGTGAAGCATCGGAATCTATAACTAGTGTCACAGGAATGGTTCAAAACATAGTCAGTAAGAAGTGTCGGTCTTCATACACATACGTCGGCATTGTGCTTTTGTATTTAATTCCGATGCATTTTCTGTGCTTCATCGCCAATAAGAAGGTCCAAGGGATACAGTAAACCTGGAGTGAAGCATGGAAATCTATAACTAGTGTCACAGGAATGGGTCAAAACATAGTCAGTAAGAAGTGTCGGTCTTCATGTACTTAAGTCGGCATTGTGAATTTTGTATTTAATTCCGATGCCATTTCTGTGTTTCATCGTCAATAAGAAGGTCCAAGGGATACAGTAAACCTGGAGTGAAGCATGGAAATCTATAACTAGTGTCACAGGAATGGGTCAAAACATAGTCAGTAAGAAGTGTCGGTCTTCATGTACTTAAGTCGGCATTGTGAATTTTGTATTTAATTCCGATGCCATTTCTGTTTTTCATCGTCAATAAGAAGGTCCAAGGGATACAGTAAACCTGGAGTGAAGCATGGAAATCTATAACTAGTGTCACAGGAATGGGTCAAAACATAGTCAGTAAGAAGTGTCGGTCTTCATGTACTTAAGTCGGCATTGTGTCTTTTGTATTTAATTCCGATGCAATTTCTGTGTTTCGTCGTCAATAAGAAGGTCCAAGGGATACAGTAAACCTGGTGTAAAAAATCCGAATCTATAACTAGTGTCACAGGAATGGTCAGTAGGAAGAGTCAGTCTTCTTGTACTTAAGTCGGCATTGTGCCTTTTGTATTTAGGTCCGATGCAATTTCTGTGTTTCATCGTCAATAAGAAGCTCCAAGGGATACAGTAAACCTTGAGTGAAGCATCGGAATCCATAACTAGTGTCTCAGGAATGGTTCAAAACATATTCAGTAAGAAGTGTCGGTCTTCATGTACTTAAGTGGGCATTGTGCCTTTTGTATTTAATTCCGATGCAATTTCTGTGTTTCATCGTCAATAAGAAGGTCCAAGGGATACAGTAAACCTGAAGTGAAGCATCGGAATCTATAACTACTGTAACAGGAATGGTCAGTTGGAAGAGTCAGTCTTCTTGTCCTTAAGTCGGCATTGTGCCTTTTGTATTTAATTCCGATGCAATTTCTGTGTTTCATCGCCAATAAGAAGGTCCAAGGGATACAGTAAACCTGGAGTGAAGCATGGAAATCTATAACTAGTGTCACAGGAATGGGTCAAAACATAGTCAGTAAGAAGTGTCGGTCTTCATGTACTTAAGTCGGCATTGTGAATTTTGTATTTAATTCCGATGCCATTTCTGTGTTTCATCGTCAATAAGAAGGTCCAAGGGATACAGTAAACCTGGAGTGAAGCATGGAAATCTATAACTAGTGTCACAGGAATGGGTCAAAACATAGTCAGTAAGAAGTGTCGGTCTTCATGTACTTAAGTCGGCATTGTGAATTTTGTATTTAATTCCGATGCCATTTCTGTTTTTCATCGTCAATAAGAAGGTCCAAGGGATACAGTAAACCTGGAGTGAAGCATGGAAATCTATAACTAGTGTCACAGGAATGGGTCAAAACATAGTCAGTAAGAAGTGTCGGTCTGCATGTACTTAATTCGGCATTGTGTCTTTTGTATTTAATTCCGATGCAATTTCTGTGTTTCGTCGTCAATAAGAAGGTCCAAGGGATACAGTAAACCTGGTGTAAAAAATCCGAATCTATAACTAGTGTCACAGGAATGGTCAGTAGGAAGAGTCAGTCTTCTTGTACTTAAGTCGGCATTGTGCCTTTTGTATTTAGGTCCGATGCAATTTCTGTGTGTCATCGTCAATAAGAAGCTCCAAGGGATACAGTAAACCTTGAGTGAAGCATCGGAATCCATAACTAGTGTCTCAGGAATGGTTCAAAACATAGTCAGTAAGAAGTGTCGGTCTTCATGTACTTAAGTGGGCATTGTGCCTTTTGTATTTAATTCCGATGCAATTTCTGTGTTTCATCGTCAATAAGAAGGTCCAAGGGATACAGTAAACCTGAAGTGAAGCATCGGAATCTATAACTACTGTCACAGGAATGGTCAGTTGGAAGAGTCAGTCTTCTTGTCCGTAAGTCGGCATTGTGCCTTTTGTATTTAATTCCGATGCAATTTCTGTGTTTCATCGTCAATAAGAACGTCCAAGGGATACAGTAAACGTGAAGTGTAGCTTCGGAATCTATAACTAGTGTCACAGGAATGGTTCAAAAGCATAGTCAGTAAGAAGTGTCGGTCTTCATGTACTTAAGTCGGCATTGTGCCTTTTGTACTTAATTCCGATGCAATTTCTGTGTTTCATCGTCAATAAAAAGGTCCAAGGGATACAGTAAACCTGGAGTGAAGCATCGGAATCTATAACTACTGTCACAGGAATGGTCAGTGGGAAGAGTCAGTCTTATTGTCCTTAAGTCGGCATTGTGCCTTTTGTATTTAACTCCGATGCAATTTCTGTGTTTCATCGTCAATAAGAACGTCCAAGGAATACAGTAAACTTGAAGTGAAGCGTCGGAATCTATAACTAGTGTTGCAGGAATGGTTCAAAACATAGTCAATAAGAAGTGTCGGTCTTCATGTACTTAAGTCGGCATTGTGCCTTTTGTATTTAATTCCGATGCAATTGCTGTGTTTCATCGTCAATAAGAAGGTCCAAGGGATACAGTAAACCTGAAGTGTAGCTTCGGAATCTATAACTAGTGTCACAGGAATGGTTCAAAAGCATAGTCAGTAAGAAGTGTCGGTCTTCATGTACTTAAGTCGGCATTGTGATTTTTGTACTTAATTCCGATGCAATTTCTGTGTTTCATCGTCAATAAGAAGGTCCAAGGGATACTGTAAACCTGAAGTGAAGCATCGGAATCTGTAACTAGTGTCACAGGAATGGTTCAAAACATAGTCAGTAAGAAGTGTCGGTCTTCATATACATACGTCGGCATTGTGCTTTTGTATTTAATTCCGATGCAATTTCTGTGTTTCATCGCCAATAAGAAGGTCCAAGGGATACAGTAAACCTGGAGTGAAGCATGGAAATCTATAACTAGTGTCACAGGAATGGGTCAAAACATAGTCAGTAAGAAGTGTCGGTCTTCATGTACTTAAGTCGGCATTGTGAATTTTGTATTTAATTCCGATGCCATTTCTGTGTTTCATCGTCAATAAGAAGGTCCAAGGGATACAGTAAACCTGGAGTGAAGCATGGAAATCTATAACTAGTGTCACAGGAATGGGTCAAAACATAGTCAGTAAGAAGTGTCGGTCTTCTTGTACTTAAGTCGGCATTGTGAATTTTGTATTTAATTCCGATGCCATTTCTGTTTTTCATCGTCAGTAAGAAGGTCCAAGGGATACAGTAAACCTGGAGTGAAGCATGGAAATCTATAACTAGTGTCACAGGAATGGGTCAAAACATAGTCAGTAAGAAGTGTCGGTCTTCATGTACTTAAGTCGGCATTGTGTCTTTTGTATTTAATTCCGATGCAATTTCTGTGTAACGTCGTCAATAAGAAGGTCCAAGGGATACAGTAAACCTGGTGTAAAAAATCCGAATCTATAACTAGTGTCACAGGAATGGTCAGTAGGAAGAGTCAGTCTTCTTGTACTTAAGTCGGCATTGTGCCTTTTGTATTTAGGTCCAATGCAATTTCTGTGTTTCATCGTCAATAAGAAGCTCCAAGGGATACAGTAAACCTTGAGTGAAGCATCGGAATCCATAACTAGTGTCTCAGGAATGGTTCAAAACATAGTCAGTAAGAAGTGTCGGTCTTCATGTACTTAAGTGGGCATTGTGCCTTTTGTATTTAATTCCGGAGCAATTTCTGTGTTTCATCGTCAATAAGAAGGTCCAAGGGATACAGTAAACCTGAAGTGAAGCATCGGAATCTATAACTACTGTCACAGGAATGGTCAGTTGGAAGAGTCAGTCTTCTTGTCCTTAAGTCGGCATTGTGCCTTTTGTATTTAATTCCGATGCAATTTCTGTGTTTCATCGTCAATAAGAACGTCCAAGGGATACAGTAAACGTGAAGTGTAGCTTCGGAATCTATAACTAGTGTCACAGGAATGGTTCAAAAGCATAGTCAGTAAGAAGTGTCGGTCTTCATGTACTTAAGTCGGCATTGTGCCTTTTTTACTTAATTCCGATGCAATTTCTGTGTTTCATCGTCAATAAGAAGGTCCAAGGGATACAGTAAACCTGGAGTGAAGCATCGGAATCTATAACTACTGTCACAGGAATGGTCAGTGGGAAGAGTCAGTCTTCTTGTCCTTAAGTCCGCATTGTGCCTTTTGTATTTAATTCCGATGCAATTTCTGTGTTTCTTCGCCAATAAGAAGGTCCAAGGGATACAGCAAACCTGACGTGAAGCATCGGAATCTATAACTAGTGTCACACGAATGGTCAGTAGGAAGAGTCAGTCTTATTGTCCTTAAGTCGGCATTGTGCCTTTTGTATTTAACTCCGATGCAATTTCTGTGTTTCATCGTCAATAAGAACGTCCAAGGAATACAGTAAACTTGAAGAGAAGCATCGGAATCTATAACTAGTGTTGCAGGAATGGTTCAAAACATAGTCAATAAGAAGTGTCGGTCTTCATGTACTTAAGTCGGCATTGTGCCTTTTGTATTTAATTCCGATGCAATTTCTGTGTTTCATCGTCAATAAGAAGGTCCAAGGGATAAGGTAAACGTGAAGTGTAGCTTCGGAATCTATAACTAGTGTCACAGGAATGGTTCAAAAGCATAGTCAGTAAGAAGTGTCGGTCTTCATGTACTTAAGTCGGCATTGTGCCTTTTGTACTTAATTCCGATGCAATTTCTGTGTTTCATCGTCTATAAGATGGTCCAAGGGATACAGTAAACCTGAAGTGAAGCATCGGAATCTATAACTAGTGTCACAGGAATGGTTCAAAACATAGTCAGTAAGAAGTGTCGGTCTTCATATACATACGTCGGCATTGTGCCTTTTGTATTTAATTCCGATGCAATTTCTGTGTTTCATCGCCAATAAGAAGGTCCAAGGGATACAGTAAACCTGGAGTGAAGCATGGAAATCTATAACTAGTGTCACAGGAATGGTCAGTAGGAAGAGTCAGTCTTCTTGTCCTTAAGTCGGCATTGTGCATTTTGTATTTAATTTTCATGCAATTTCTGTGCTTCATCGTCAATACGAAGGTCCAAGGGATACAGTAAACCTGAAGTGAAGCATCGGAATCTATAACTAGTGTCACAGGAATGGTCAGTAGGAAGAGTCAGTCTTCTTGTACTTAAGTTGGCATTGTGTTTTTTTGTATTTAACTCCGATGCAATTTCTGTGTTTCATCGTCAATAAGAAGGTCCAAGGAATACAGTTAACCTGAAGTGAAGCATCGGAATCTATAACTAGTGTCACAGGAATGGTTCAAAACATAGTCAGTAGGAAGTGTCGGTCTTCATGTACTTAAGTCGGCATTGTGCCTTTTGTATTTAATTCCGATGCAATTTCTGTGTTTCATTGTCAATAAGAAGGTCCAAGGGATACAGTAAACCTGAAGTGAAGCATCGGAAGCTATAACTAGTCTCAGACGAATAGTTCAAAAATTAGACAGTAGGAAGAGTCAGTCTTCTTGTACTTAAGTCGGCATTGTGCCTTTTGTATTTAATTCCGATGAAATTTCTGTGTTTCATAGTCAATAAGAAGGTCCAAGAGATACAGTAAACCTGAAGTGAAGCATCGGAATCTATAACTAGTGTCACAGGAATGGTCAGTAGGAAGAGTCAGTCTTCTTGCCCTTAAGTCGGCATTGTGCCTTTTGTATTTAATTCCGATGCAATTTATGTGTTTCATCGTCAATAAGAAGGTCCACAGGATACAGTAAACCTGAAGTGAAGCATCGGAATCTATAACTAGTGTCACAGGAATGGTTCAAAACATAGTCAGTAAGAAGTGTCGGTCTTCATATACATACGTCGGCATTGTGCCTTTTGTATTTAATTCCGATGCAATTTCTGTGTTTCATCGCCAATAAGAAGGTCCAAGGTATACAGTAAACCTGGTGTAAAAAATCGGAATCTATAACTAGTGTCACAGGAATGGTCAGTAGGAAGAGTCAGTCTTCTTGTACTTAAGTCGGCATTGTGCCTTTTGTATTTAAGTCCGATGCAATTTCTGTGTTTCATCGTCAATAAGAAGGTCCAAGGGATACAGTAAACCTTGAGTGAAGCATCGGAATCCATAACTAGTGTCTCAGGAATGGTAAAAATCATAGTCAGTAAGAAGTGTCGGTCTTCATGTACTTAAGTGGGCATTGTGCCTTTTGTATTTAATTCCGATGCAATTTCTGTCTTTCATCGTCAATAAGAAGGTCCAAGGGATACAGTAAACCTGAAGTGAAGCATCGGAATCTATAACTAGTGTCACACGAATGGTTCAAATCATAGTCAGTAAGAAGTGTCGTTCTTCATGTACTTAAGTCGGCATTGTGCCTTTTGTATTTAATTCCGATGCAATTTCTGTGTTTCATCGTCAATAAGAAGGTCCAAGGGATACAGTAAACCTGAAGTGAAGCATAGGAATCTATAACTGGTGTCACAGAAATGATCAGTAGGAAGAGTCAGTCTTCTTGCCCTTAAGTCGGCATTGTGCCTTTTGTATTTAATTTCGATGCAATTTCTGTGTTTCATCGTCAATAAGAAGGTCCAAGAGATACAGTAAACTCGAAGTGAAGCATTTGAATCTATAACTAGTGTTACAGGAATGGTTCAAAACATAGTCAGTAAGAAGTGACGGTCTTCACGTACTTAAGTCGGCATTGTGCCTTTTGTATTTAATTCTGATGCCATTTCTGTGTTTCATCGTCAATATGTAGGTCCAAGGTATACAGTAAACCTGGAGTGAAGCATGGAAATCTATAACTAGTGTCACAGGAATGGTCAGTAGGAAGAGTCAGTCTTCTTTCCCTTAAGTCGGCATTGTGCCTTTTGTATTTAATTCCGATGCAATTTATGTGTTTCATCGTCAAAAGAAGGTCCAAGGGATACAGTAAACCTGAAGTGAAGCATCGGAAACTATAACTAGTGTCTCAGGAATGGGTCAAAACATAGTCAGTAAGAAGTGTCGGTCTTCATGTACTGAAGTCGGCATTGTGAATTTTGTATTTAATTCCGATGCCATTTCTGTGTTTCATCGTCAATAAGAAGGTCCAAGGGATACAGTAAACCTGGAGTGAAGCATGGAAATCTATAACTAGTGTCACAGGAATGGGTCAAAACATAGTCAGTAAGAAGTGTCGGTCTTCATGTACTTAAGTCGGCATTGTGTCTTTTGTATTTAATTCCGATGCAATTTCTGTGTTTCGTCGTCAATAAGAAGGTCCAAGGGATACAGTAAACCTGGTGTAAAAAATCCGAATCTATAACTAGTGTCACAGGGATGGTCAGTAGGAAGAGTCAGTCTTCTTGTACTTAAGTCGGCATTGTGCCTTTTGTATTTAAGTCCGATGCAATTTCTGTGTTTAATCGTCAATAAAAAGGTCCAAGGGATACAGTAAACCTGAAGTGAAGCATCCGAATCTATAACTAGTGTCAGAGGAATGGTTGAAAACTTAGACAGTAGGAAGAGTCAGTCTTCTTGTACTTAAGTCGGCATTGTGCCTTTTGTATTAATTTCCGATGCAATTTCTGTGTTTCGTCGTCAATAAGAAGGTCCAAGGGATACAGTAAACCTGGTGTAAAAAATCGGAATCTATAACTAGTGTCACATGAATGGTCAGTAGGAAGAGTCAGTCTTCTTGTACTTAAGTCGGCATTGTGCCTTTTGTATTTAAGTCCGATGCAATTTCTGTGTTTCATCGTCAATAAGAAGGTCCAAGGGATACAGTAAACCTTGAGTGAAGCATCGGAATCCATAACTAGTGTCTCAGGAATGGTACAAAACATAGTCAGTAAGAAGTGTCGGTCTTCATGTACTTAAGTGGGCATTGTGCCTTTTGTATTTAATTCCGATGCAATTTCTGTGTTTCATCGTCCATAAGAAGGTCCAAGGGATACAGTAAACCTGAAGTGAAGCATCGGAATCTATAACTAGTGTCACACGAATGGTTCAAATCATAGTTAGTAAGAAGTGTCGTTCTTCATGTACTTAAGTCGGCATTGTGCCTTTTGTATTTAATTCCGATGCAATTTCTGTGTTTCATCGTCAATAAGAAGGTCCAAGGGATACAGTAAACCTGAAGTGAAGCATCGAAATCTATAACTAGTGTCACAGGATTGATCAGTAGGAAGAGTCAGTCTTCTTGCCCTTAAGTGGGCATTGTGCCTTTTGTATTTAATTCCGATGCAATTTCTGTGTTTCATCGTCAATAAGAAGGTCCAAGGGATACAGTAAACCTGAAGTGAAGCATCGGAATCCATAACTAGTGTCTCAGGAATGGTACAAAACATAGTCAGTAAGAAGTGTCGGTCTTCATGTACTTAAGTGGGCATTGTGCCTTCTGTATTTAATTCCGATGCAATTTCTGTGTTTCATCGTCAATAAGAAGGTCCAAGGGATACAGTAAACCTGAAGTGAAGCATCGGAATCTATAACTAGTGTCACACGAATGGTTCAAATCACAGTCAGTAAGAAGTGTCGTTCTACATGTACATAAGTCGGCATTGTGAATTTTGTATTTAATTCCGATGCCATTTCTGTGTTTCATCGTCAATAAGAAGGTCCAAGGTATACAGTAAACCTGGAGTGAAGCTTGGAAATCGATAACTAGTGTCACAGGAATGGGTCAAAACATAGTCAGTAAGAAGTGTCGGTCTTCATGTACTGAAGTCGGTATTGTGAATTTTGTTTTTAATTCCGATGCCATTTCTGTGTTTCATCGTCAATAAGAAGGTCCAAGGGATACAGTAAACCTGGAGTGAAGCATGGAAATCTATAACTAGTGTTACAGGAATGGGTCAAAACATAGTCAGTAAGAAGTGTCGGTCTTCATGTACTTAAGTCGGCATTGTGTCTTTTGTATTTAATTCCGATGCAATTTCTGTGTTTCGTCGTCAATAAGAAGGTCCAAGGGATACAGTAAACCTGGTGTAAAAAATCCGAATCTATAACTAGTTTCACAGGAATGGTCAGTAGGAAGAGTCAGTCTTCTTGTACTTAAGTCGGCATTGTGCCTTTTGTATTTAAGTCCGATGCAATTTCTGTGTTTCATCGTCAATAAGAAGGTCCAAGGGATACAGTAAATCTTGAGTGAAGCATCGGAATCCATAACTAGTGTCTCAGGAATGGTTCAAAACATAGTCAGTAAGAAGTGTCGGTCTTCATGTACTTAAGTCGGCATTGTGCCTTTTGTATTTAATTCTGATGCCATTTCTGTGTTTCATCGTCAATATGTAGGTCCAAGGTATACAGTAAACCTGGAGTGAAGCATGGAAATCTATAACTAGTGTCACATTAATGGTTAGTAGGAAGAGTCAGTCTTCTTGCCCTTAAGTCGGCATTGTGCCTTTTGTAATTAATTCCGATTCAATTTATGTGTTTCATCGTCAATAAGAAGGTCCAAGGTATACAGTAAACCTGGAGTGAAGCATGGAAATCTATAACTAGTGTCACAGGAATGGTTCAAAACATACTCAGTAAGAAGTGACGGTCTTCACGTACTTAAGTCGGCATTGTGAATTTTGTATTTAATTCCGATGATATTTCTGTGTTTCATCGTCAATAAGAAGGTCCAAGGGGTACAGTAAACCTGGAGTGAAGCATGGAAATCTATAACTAGTGTCACAGGAATGGGTCAAAACATAGTCAGTAAGAAGTGTCGGTCTTCATGTACTGAAGTCGGCATTGTGAATTTTGTTTTTAATTCCGATGCCATTTCTGTGTTTCATCGTCAATAAGAAGGTCCAAGGGATACAGTAAACCTGGAGTAAAGCATGGAAATCTATAACTAGTGTCACAGGAATGGGTCAAAACATAGTCAGTAAGAAGTGTCGGTCTTCATGTACTTAAGTCGGCTTTGTGTCTTTTGTATTTAATTCCGATGCAATTTCTGTGTTTCGTCGTCAATAAGAAGGTCCAAGGGATACAGTAAACCTGGTGTAAAAAATCCGAATCTATAACTAGTGTCACAGGAATGGTCAGTAGGAAGAGTCAGTCTTCTTGTACTTAAGTCGGCATTGTGCAGTTTGTATTTAAGTCCGATGCAATTTCTGTGTTTCATCGTCAATAAGAAGGTCCAAGGGATACAGTAAACCTTGAGTGAAGCATCGGAATCCATAACTAGTGTCTCAGGAATGGTTCAAAACATAGTCAGTAAGAAGTGTCGGTCTTCATGTACTTAAGTGGGCATTGTGTCTTTTGTATTTAATTCCGATGCAATTTCTGTGTATCATCGTCAATAAGAAGGTCCAAGGGATACAGTAAACCTGAAGTGAAGCATCGGAATCTATAACTAGTGTCACAGGAATGATCAGTAGGAAGAGTCAGTCTTCTTGCCCTTAAGTCGCCATTGTGCCTTTTGTATTTAATTTCGATGCAATTTCTGTGTTTCATCGACAATAAGAAGGTCCAAGGGATACAGTAAACCTGAAGTGAAGCATCGGAATCTATAACTAGTGTCACAGGAATGATCAGTAGGAAGAGTCAGTCTTCTTGCCCTTAAGTCGGCATTGTGCCTTTTGTATTTAATTTCGATGCAATTTCTGTGTTTCATCGTCAATAAGAAGGTCCAAGGGATACAGTACACCTGAAGTGAAGCATCGGAATCTATAACTAGTGTTACAGGAATGGTTCAAAACATAGTCAGTAAGAAGTGACGGTCTTCACGTACTTAAGTCGGCATTGTGCCTTTTGTATTTAATTCTGATGCCATTTCTGTGTTTCATCGTCAATATGTAGGTCCAAGGTATACAGTAAACCTGGAGTGAAGCATGGAAATCTATAACTAGTGTCACAGTAATGGTCAGTAGGAAGTGTCAGTCTTCTTGCCCTTAAGTCGGCATTGTGCCTTTTGTATTTAATTCCGATGCATTTTATGTGTTTCATCGTCAATAAGAAGGTCCAAGGGATACAGTAAACCTGGAGTGAAGCATGGAAATCTATAACTAGTGTCACAGGAATGGTTCAAAACATACTCAGTAAGAAGTGACGGTCTTCACGTACTTAAGTCGGCATTGTGAATTTTGTATTTAATTCCGATGCCATTTCTGTGTTTCATCGTCAATAAGAAGGTCCAAGGAGTACAGTAAACCTGGAGTGAAGCATGGAAATCTATAACTAGTGTCACAGGAATGGGTCAAAACATAGTCAGTAAGATGTGTCGGTCTTCATGTACTGAAGTCGGCATTGTGAATTTTGTTTTTAATTCCGATGCCATTTCTGTGTTTCATCGTCTATAAGAAGGTCCAAGGGATACAGTAAACCTGGAGTGAAGCATGGAAATCTATAACTAGTGTCTCAGGAATGGTTCAAAACATAGTCAGTAAGAAGTGTCGGTCTTCATGTACTTAAGTGGGCATTGTGCCTTTTGTATTTAATTCCGATGCAATTTCTGTGTTTCATCGTCAATAAGAAGGTCCAAGGGATACAGTAAACCTGAATTGAAGCATCGGTATCTATAACTAGTGTCACAGGAATGATCAGTAGGAAGAGTCAGTCTTCTTGCCCTTAAGTCGCCATTGTGCCTTTTGTATTTAATTTCGATGCAATTTCTGTGTTTCATCGACTATAAGAAGGTCCAAGGGATACAGTAAACCTGAAGTGAAGCATCGGAATCTATAACTAGTGTTACAGGAATGGTTCAAAACATAGTCTGTAAGAAGTGACGGTCTTCACGTACTTATGTCGGCATTGTGCCTTTTGTATTTAATTCTGATGCCATTTCTGGGTTTCATCGTCAATATATAGGTCCAAGGTATACAGTAAACCTGGAGTGAAGCATGGAAATCTATAACTAGTGTCACAGGAATGGGTCAAAACATAGTCAGTAAGAAGTGTCGGTCTTCATGTACATAAGTCGACATTGTGCGTTTTGTATTTAATTCAGATGCAATTTCTGTGTTTCATCGTCAATAAGTAGGTCCAAGGGATACAGTAAAACTGAAGTGCAGCATCGGAATCTATAACTAGTTTCACAGGAATGGTCAGTAGGAAGAGTCAGTCTTCTTGTACTTAAGGAGGCATTGAGCCATTTGTATTTAATTCCGATGCAATTTCTCTGCTTCATCGTCAATAAGATGGTCCAAGGAATACAGTAAACCTGATGTGAAGCATCGGAATCTATAACTAGTGGCACAGGAATGGTTCAAAACATAGTCAGTAGGAAGTGTCGGTCTTCATGTACTTAAGTCAGCATTGTGCCTTTTGTATTTCATTCCGATGCAATGTATGTGTTTTATCGTCAATAAGAAGGTCCAAGGGATACAGTAAACCTGAAGTGAAGCATCGGAATCTATAACTAGTGTCAGAGGAATGGTTCAAAACGTAGACAGTAGGAAGAGTCGGTCTTCTTGTACTTAAATCGGCATCGTGCCTTTTTTATTTAATTCCGATGCAATTTCTGTGTTTCATCGTCAATAAGAAGGTCCAAGGGATACAGTAAACCTGGTGTGAAGAATCGGAATCTTTAACTAGTGTCACAGGAATGGTCAGAAGGAAGAGTCAGTCTTCTTGTCCTTAAGTCGGCATTGTGCCTTTTGTATTTAATTTCGATGCAATTTCTGTGTTTCATCGTCAATAAGAAGGTCTAAGGGATACAGTACACCTGAAGTGAAGCATCGGAATCAATAACTAGTGTTACAGGAATGGTTCAAAACGTAGTCAGTAAGAAGTGACGGTCTTCACGTACTTAAGTCGGCATTGTGCCTTTTGTATTTAATTCTGATGCCATTTCTGTGTTTCATCGTCAATATGTAGGTCCAAGGTATACAGTAAACCTGGAGTGAAGCATGGAAATCTATAACTAGTGTCACAGGAATGGTCAGTAGGAAGAGTCAGTCTTCTTGCCCTTAAGTCGGCATTGTGCATTTTGTATTTAATTCCGATGCAATTTATGTGTTTCATCGTCAATAAGAAGGTCCAAGGGATACAGTAAACCTGGAGTGAAGCATGGAAATCTATAACTAGTGTCACAGGAATGGTTCAAAACATACTCAGTAAGAAGTGACGGTCTTCACGTACTTAAGGCGGCATTGTGAATTTTGTATTTAATTCTGATGCCATTTCTGTGTTTCATCGTCAATAAGAAGTTCCAAGGGGTACAGTAAACCTGGAGTGAAGCATGGAAATCTATAACTAGTGTCACAGGAATGGGTCAAAACATAGTCAGTAAGAAGTGTCGGTCTTCATGTACTGAAGTCGGCATTGTGAATTTTGTTTTTAATTCCGATGCCATTTCTGTGTTTCATCGTCAATAAGAAGGTCCAAGGGATACAGTAAACCTGGAGTGAAGCATGGAAATCTATAACTAGTGTCACAGGAATGGGTCAAAACATAGTCAGTAAGAAGTGTCGGTCTTCATGTACTTAAGTCGGCATTGTGTCTTTTGTATTTAATTCCGATGCAATTTCTGTGTTTCGTCGTCAATAAGAAGGTCCAAGGGATACAGTAAACCTGGTGTAAAAAATCCGAATCTATAACTAGTGTCACAGGAATGGTCAGTAGGAAGAGTCAGTCTTCTTGTACTTAAGTCGGCATTGTGCAGTTTCTATTTAAGTCCGATGCAATTTCTGTGTTTCATCGTCAATAAGAAGGTCCAAGGGATACAGTAAACCTTGAGTGAAGCATCGGAATCCATAACTAGTGTCTCAGGAATGGTTCAAAAAATAGTCAGTAAGAAGTGTCGGTCTTCATGTACTTAAGTGGGCATTGTGCCTTTTGTATTTAATTCCGATGCAATTTCTGTGTTTCATCGTCAATAAGAAGGTCCAAGGGATACAGTAAACCTGAAGTGAAGCATCGGAATCTATAACTAGTGTCACAGGAATGATCAGTAGGAAGAGTCAGTCTTCTTGCCCTTAAGTCGCCATTGTGCCTTTTGTATTTAATTTCGATGCAATTTCTGTGTTTCATCGACAATAAGAAGGTCCAAGGGATACAGTAAACCTGAAGTGAAGCATCGGAATCTATAACTAGTGTTACAGGAATGGTTCAAAACATAGTCAGTAAGAAGTGACGGTCTTCACGTACTTATGTCGGCATTGTGCCTTCTGTATTTAATTCTGATGCCATTTCTGGGTTTCATCGTCAATATATAGGTCCAAGGTATACAGTAAACCTGGAGTGAAGCATGGAAATCCATAACTAGTGTCACAGGAATGGGTCAAAACATAGTCAGTAAGAAGTGTCGGTCTTCATGTACATAAGTCGACATTGTGCCTTTTGTATTTAATTCAGATGCAATTTCTGTGTTTCATCGTCAATAAGTAGGTCCAAGGGATACAGTAAACCTGAAGTGCAGCATCGGAATCTATAACTAGTTTCACAGGAATGGTCAGTAGGAAGAGTCAGTCTTCTTGTACTTAAGTTGGCATAGAGCCATTTGTATTTAATTCCGATGCAATTTCTCTGCTTCATCGTCAATAAGATGGTCCAAGGAATACAGTAAACCTGATGTGAAGCATCGGAATCTATAACTAGTGGCACAGGAATGGTTCAAAACATAGTCAGTAGGAAGAGTCGGTCTTCATGTACTTAAGTCAGCATTGTGCCTTTTGTATTTAATTCCGATGCAATTTCTGTGTTTTATCGTCAATAAGAAGGTCCAAGGGATACAGTAAACCTGAAGTGAAGCATCGGAATCTATAACTAGTGTCAGAGGAATGGTTCAAAACTTAGACAGTAGGAAGAGTCAGTCTTCTTGTACTTAAGTCGGCATCGTGCCTTTTTTATTTAATTCCGATGCAATTTCTGTGTTTCATCGTCAATAAGAAGGTCCAAGGGATACAGTAAACCTGGTGTGAAGAATCGGAATCTTTAACTAGTGTCACAGGAATGGTCAGTAGGAAGAGTCAGTCTTCTTGTCCATAAGTCGGCATTGTGCGTTTTGTATTTAATTCCGATGCAATTTCTGTGTTTCATCGTCAATAAGAAGGTCCAAGGGATACAGTAAACCTGAAGTGAAGCATCGGAATCTATAACTAGCGTTACAGGAATGGTTCAAAAAATAGTCAGTAAGAAGTCTCGGTTTTCATGTACTTAAGTCGGCATTGTGCCCTTTGTATTTAATTCCGATGCAATTTCTGTGTTTCGTCGTCAATAAGAAGGTCCTAGGGATACAGTAAACCTGAAGTGAAGCATAGGAATCTATAACTACTGTCACAGGAATGGAAAGTAGGAAGAGTCAGTCTTCTTGTCCTTAAGTCGGCATTGTGCCTTCTGTATTTAATTCCGATGCAAATACTGTGTTTCATTGTCAATAAGAAGGTCAAAGGGATACAGTAAACCTGAAGTGAAGCATCGGAATCTATAACTAATGTCAACGGAATGGTTCAAAACATAGTCAGTAAGTAGTGTCGTTCTTCATGTACTTAAGTCGGCATTGTGCCTTTTGTATTTAATTCCGATGCAATTTCTGTGTCTCATCGTCAATAAGAAGGTCCAACGGATACAGTATACCTGAGAGATGCATCAGAATCTATAACTAGTGTCACAGGAATGGTCAGTAGGAAGAGTCAGTCTTCTTGCCCTTAAGTCGGCATTGGGCTTTTTGTATTTAATTCCGATGCAATTTCTGTGTTTCATCGTCAATAAGAAGGTCCAAGGGATACAGTAAACCTGAAGTGAAGCATCGGAATCTATAACTAGTGTTACAGTAATGGTTCAAAACATAGTCAGTGAGAAGTGTCGGTCTTCATGTACTTATGTCGGTATTGTGCCTTTTGTATTTAATTCCGATGCCATTTGTGTGTTTCATCGTCAATAAGAAGGTCCAAGGGATACAGTAAACCTGGAGTGAAGCATGGAAATCTATAACTAGTGTCACTGGAATGGGTCAAAACATAGTCAGTAAGAAGTGTCGGTCTTCATGTACCTAAGTCGGCATTGTGCCTTTTGTATTCTATTGCGATGCAATTTCTGTGTTTCATCGTCAATAAGAAGGTCCAAGGGATACAGTAAACCTGAAGTGAAGCATCGGAATCTATATCTAGTGTCACAGGAATGGTTCAAAACTTAGACAGTAGGGAGAGTCAGTCTTCTTGTACTTAAGTCGGCATTGTGCCTTTTGTATTTAATTCCGATGCAATTTCTGTGTGTCATCGTCAGTAAGTAGGTCGAAGAGATACAGTAAACCTGGAGTGAAGCATCGGAATCTATAACTAGTGTTACAGGAATGGTTCAAAACATAGTCAGTAAGAAGTGTCGGTCTTCATATACTTAAGTCGGCATTGTGCCTTTTTCATTTAATTCCGATGCAATTTCTGTGTTTCATCGTCAATACGAAGGTCCAAGGGATACAGTTAACCTGAAGTGAAGAATCGGAATCTATAACTAGTGTCACAGGAATGGTTCGAAACTTAGACATTAGGAAGAGTCAGTATTCTTGTCCTTAAGTCGGCATTGTGCCTTTTGTATTTAATTCCGATGCAATTTCTGTGTTTTATCGTCAAAAAGAAGGTCCAAGGGATACAGTAAACCTGGAGTGAAGCATTGGAATCTATAACTAGTGTCACAGGAATGGTTCAAAACTTAGATAGTTGGAGGAGTCAGTCTTCTTGTACTTAACACGGCATTGTGCGTTCTGTATTTAATTCCGATGCAATATCTGTGTTTCATCGTCAATAAGAAGGTCCAAGGGATACAGTAAACCTGGAGTGAAGCATCGGAATCTATAACTAGTGTTACAGGAATGGTCAGTAGGAAGAGTCAGTGTTCTTGTCCTTAAGTCGGCATTGTGCTTTTGTATTTAATTCAGATGCAATTTCTGTGTTTCATCGTCAATAAGAAGGTCAAAGGGATACAGTAAACCTGAAGTGAAGCATCGGAATCTATAACTAGTGTCACAGGAATGGTCAGTAGGAAGAGTCATTCTTCTTGTCCTTAAGTCGGCATTGTGCCTTTTGTATTTAATTCCGATGCAATTTCTGTGTTTCATCGTCAATAAGAAGGTCCAAGGGATACAGTAAACCTGAAGTGAAGCATCGGAATCTATAACTAGTGTCACAGGAATTTTTTAAAACATAGTCAGAAGGAAGTGTCGGTCTTCATGTACTTAAGTCGGCATTGTGCCTTTTGTATTTAATTCCGATGCAATTTCTGTGTTTCATCGTCAATAAGAAGGTCCAAGTTATGCAGTAAACCTGAAGTGAAGCATCGGAATCTATAACTAGTGTCACAGGAATGGTCAGTTGGAAGAGTCAGTCTTCTTGTCCTTAAGTCGGCATTGTGCCTTTTGTATTTAATTCCGATGCAATTTCTGTGTTTCATCGCCAATAAGAAGGCCAAGGGATACAGTAAACCTGGAGTGAAGCATCGGAATCTATAACTAGTGTCACAGGAATGGTCAGTAGGAAGAGTCAGTCTTCTTGTCCCTAAGTCGGTATTGTGCCTTTTGTATTTAATTCCGATGCATTTTCTGTGTTTCATCGTCAATAAGAAGGTCTAAGGGATACAGTAAACCTGAAGTGAAGCATCGGAATCTATAACTAGTGTTACAGGAATGGTTCAAAACATAGTCAGTAAGAAGTGTCGGTCTTCATATACTTAAGTCGTCATTGTGCCTTTTGCATTTAATTACGATGCAATTTCTGTGTTTCATCGTCAATAAGAAGGTCCAAGGGATACAGTTAACCTGAAGTGAAGAATCGGAATCTATAACTAGTGTCACAGGAATGGTTCGAAACTTAGACATTAGGAAGAGTCAGTATTCTTGTCCTTAAGTCGGCATTGTGCCTTTTGTATTTAATTCCGATGCAATTTCTGTGTTTCATCGTCAAAAAGAAGGTCCAAGGGATACAGTAAACCTGGAGTGAAGCATCGGAATCTATAACTAGTGTTACAGGAATGGTCAGTAGGAAGAGTCAGTGTTCTTGTCCTTAAGTCGGCATTGTGCTTTTGTATTTAATTCAGATGCAATTTCTGTGTTTCATCGTCAATAAGAAGGTCCAAGGGATACAGTAAACCTGAAGTGAAGCATCGGAATCTATAACTAGTGTCACAGGAATTTTTCAAAACATAGTCAGAAGGAAGTGTCGGTCTTCATGTACTTAAGTCGGCATTGTGCCTTTTGTATTTAATTCCGATGCAATTTCTGTGTTTCATCGTCAATAAGAAGGTCCAAGTTATGCAGTAAACCTGAAGTGAAGCATCGGAATCTATAACTAGTGTCACAGGAATGGTCAGTTGGAAGAGTCAGTCTTCTTGTCCTTAAGTCGGCATTGTGCCTTTTGTATTTAATTCCGATGCAATTTCTGTGTTTCATCGTCAATAAGAAGGTCCAAGGGATACAATAAACCTGGAGTGAAGCATTTGAATCTATAACTAGTGTCACAGGAATGGTCAGTAGGAAGAGTCAGTCTTCTTGTCCCTAAGTCGGTATTGTGCCTTTTGTATTTAATTCCGATGCATTTTCTGTGTTTCATCGTCAATAAGAAGGTCTAAGGGATACAGTAAACCTGAAGTCAAGCATCGAAATCCATAACTAGTGTTGCAGGAATGGTTCAAAACATAGTCAGTAAGAAGTGTCGGTCTTCATGTACTGAAGTCGGCATTGTGCCTTTTGTATTTAATTCCGATGCAATTTCTGTGTCTCATCGTCAATAAGAAGGTCCAAGGGATACAGTAAACCTGGAGTGAAGCATCGGAATCTATAACTAGTGTCACAGGAATGGTCAGTAGGAAGAGTCAGTGTTTTTGTCCTTAAGTCGGCATTGTGCTTTTGTATTTAATTCAGATGCAATTTCTGTGTTTCATCGTCAATAAGAAGGTCGAAGGGATACAGTAAACCTGAAGTGAAGCATCGGAAGCTATAACTAGTGTCACAGGAATGGTCAGTAGGAAGAGTCATTCTTCTTGTCCTTAAGTCGGCATTGTGCCTTTTGTATTTAATTCCGATGCAATTTCTGTGTTTCATCGTCAATAAGAAGGTCCAAAGGATACAGTAAACCTGAAGTGAAGCATCGGAATCTATAACTAGTGTCACAGGAATGGTTCAAAACATAGTCAGAAGGAAGTGTCGGTCTTCATGTACTTAACTCGGCATTGTGCCTTTCGTATTTAATTCCGATGCAATTTCTGTGTTTCATCGTCAATAAGAAGGTCCAAGTTATACAGTAGACCGGAATTGAAGCATCGGAATCTATAACTAGTGTCACAGGAATGGTTCAAACATAGTCAGTAAGAAGTGTCGGTCTTCATGTACTTAAGTCGGCATTGTGCCTTTTGTATTTAATTCCGATGCAATTTCTGTGTTTCATTGTCAATACGAAGGTCCAAGGGATACAGTAAACCTGAAGTGAAGCATCGGAATCTATAACTAGTGTCACAGGAATGGTTAGTAGGAAGAGTCAGTCTTCTTGTCCTTAAGTCCGCATTGAGCCTTTTGTATTTAATTCCGATGCATTTTCTGTGTTTCATCGTCAATAAGAAGGTCCAAGGGATTCAGTAAACCTGAAGGGAAGCTTCGGAATCCATAACTAGTGTTGCAGGAATTGCTCAAAACATAGTCAGTAAGAAGTGTCGGTCTTCTTGTACTTATGACGGCATTGTGCCTTTTGTATTTAATTCCGATGCCATTTCTGTGTTTCATCGTCAATAAGAAGGTCCTAGGTATACAGTAAACCTGAAGTGAAGCATAGGAATCTATAACTAGTGTCACAGGAATGGAAAGTAGGAAGAGTCAGTCTTCTTGTCCTTAAGTCGGCATTGTGCCTTCTGTATTTAATTCCGATGCAAATTCGGTGTATCATCGTCAATAAGGAGGTCCAAGGGATACAGCAAACCTGAAGTGAAGCATCGGAATCTATAACTAGTGTCACAGGAATGTTTCAAAACATAGTCAGTAAGAAGTGTCGTACTTCATGTACTTAAGTCGGCATTGTGCCTTTTGTATTTAATTCCGATGCAATTTCTGTGTTTCATCGTCAATAAGAAGGTCCAAGGGAAACAGTAAACCTTAAGTGAAGCATCGGAATCTATAACTAGTGTCACAGGAATGGTTCAAAACTTAGGCATTATTAAGAGTAAGTCTTCTTGTCCATAAGTCGGCATTGTGCCTTTTGTATTTAATTCCGATGCAATTTCTGTGTTTCATCGTCAATAAGAAGGTCCAAGGGATACAGTAAACCTGGAGTGAAGCATCGGAATCTATAACTAGTGTCACAGGAATGGTCAGTAGGAAGAGTCAGTGTTCTTGTCCTTAAGTCGGCATTGTGCCTTTTGTATTTAATTCCGATGCAATTTCTGTGTTTCATCGTCAATAAGAAGGTCGAAGGGATACAGTAAACCTGGAGTGAAGCATCGGAATCTATAACTAGTGTCACAGGAATGGTCAGTAGGAAGAGTCAGTGTTCTTGTCCTTAAATCGGCATTGTGCCTTTTGTATTTAATTCCGATGCAATTTCTGTGTTTCATCGTCAATAAGGAGGTTTAAGGGATACAATACACCTGAAGTGAAGCATCGGAATCTATAACTAGTGTCACAGGAATGGTCAGTAGGAAGAGTCAGCCTTCTTGTCCCTAAGTCGGTATTGTGCCTTTTGTATTTAATTCCGATGCATTTTCTGTGTTTCATCGTCAATAAGAAGGTCCAAGGGATACAGTAAACCTGAAGTGAAGCATCGGAATCCATAACTAGTGTTGCAGGAATGGTTCAAAACATAGTCAGTAAGAAGTGTCGGACTTCATGTACTTAAGTCGGCATTGTGCCTTTTGTATTTAATTCCGATGCAATTTCTGTGTTTCATCGTCAATAAGTAGGTCCAAGGGATACGGTAAACCTGGAGTGAAGCATGGAAATCTATAACTAGTGTCACAGGAATGGGTCAAAACATAGTCAGTAAGAAGTGTCGGTCTTCATGTACTTAAGTCGGCATTGTGCCTTTTGTATTTAATTCCGATGCAATATCTGTGTTTCATCGTCAATAAGAAGGTCCAAGGGATACAGTAATCCTGAAGTGAAGCATCGGAATCTATAACTAGTGTCACAGGAATGGTTCAAAACATAGTCAGTCAGAAGTGTCCTTCTTCATGTACTTAAGTCGGCATTGTGCCTTTTGTATTTAATTCCGATGCGATTTCTGTGTTTCATCGTCAATAAGAAGGTCCTAGGTATACAGTAAACCTGAAGTGAAGCATAGGAATCTATAACTGGTGTCACAGGAATGTTCAGTAGGAAGAGTCAGTGTTCTTGTCCTTAAGTCGGCATTGTGCCTTTTGTATTTAATTCCGATGCAATATCTGTGTTTCATCGTCAATAAGAAGGTCCAAGGGATACAGTAAACCTGGAGTGAAGCATCGGAATCTATAACTAGTGTCACAGGAATGGTCAGTAGGAAGAGTCAGTCTTCTTGTCCTTATGTCGGCATTGTGCCTTTTGTATTTAATTCCGATGCAATTTCTGTGTTTCATCGTCAATAAGAAGGTCCAAGGGATACAGGAAACCTGAAGTGAAGCATCGGAATCCATAACTAGTGTTGCAGGAATAGTTCAAAACATAGTCAGTAAGAAGTGTCGGTCTTCATGTACTTAAGTCGGCACTGTGCCTTTTGTATTTAATTCCGATGCAATTTCTGTGTTTCATCGTCAATAAGAAGGTGCAAGGGACACAGTAAACCTGGAGTGAAGCATCGGAATCTATAACTAGTGTCACAGGAATGGTTCAAAACATAGTCAGTAGGAAGATTCAGTCTTCTTGTCCTTAAGTCGGCATTGTGCCTTTTGTATTTAATTCCGATGCAATTTCTGTGTTTTATCGTCTATAAGAAGGTCCAAGGGATACAGTAAAAATGAAGTGAAGCATCGGAACCTATAACTAGTGTCACTGGCGTGGTCAGTAGGAAGAGTCAGTCTTCTTGTCCTTAGGTCGTCATAGTGCCTTTTGTATTTAATTCCCATGCAAATTCTGTGTTTAATCGTCAATAAGAAGGTCCAAGGGATACAGTAAACCTAAAGTGAAGCATCGGAATCTATAACTAGTGTTACAGGAATGGTTCAAAACATGGTCAGTAAGAAGTGTCGGTCTTCATGTATTTAAGTCGGCATTGTGCCTTTTGTATTTAATTCCGATGCAATTTCTGTGTTTCATCGTCAATAAGAAGGTCCAAGGGATACAGTAAACCTGGAGTGAAGCATCGGAATCTGTAACTAGTGGCACAGGAATGGTTCAAATCATAGTCAATAAGAAGTGTCGGTCTTCATGTACTTAAGTCGGCATTGTGCCTTTTGCATTTAATTCCGATGCAATTCCTGTGTTTCATCGTCAATAAGAAGGTCCAAGGGATACAGTAAACCTGAAGTGAAGCATCGGAATCTATAACTAGTGTTACAGGAATGGTTCAAAACATAGTCAGTAAGAAGTGTCGCTCTTCATGTACTTATGTCGGCATTGTGACTTTTGTGTTTAATTCCGATGCAATTTCTGTGTTTCATCGTCAATAAGAAGGTTCAAGGGATACAGTAAACCTGGAATGGTGCATCGGAATCTATAACTAGTGTCTCAGGAATGGTTCAAACATAGTCAGTAAGAAGTGTCAGTCTTCATGTACTTAAGTCGGCATTATGCCTTTTGTATTTAATTCCGATGCAATTTCTGTGTGTCATCGTGAAGAAGAAGGTCCAAGGATGCAGAAAACCTGTAGTGAAGCATCGGAGTCTATAAGTAGTGTCACAGGATTGGTTCAAAACATAGTCAGTACGAAGTGTCGTTTCTCATGTACTTAAGTCGGCATTGTGCTTTTTGTATTAAATTCCGATGCAATTTCTGAGTTTCATCGTCAATAAGAAGGTCCAAGGAATACAGTAAACCTGAAGTGAAGCATCGGAATCTATAACTAGTGTCACAGGAATGGTCAGTAGGAAGAGTCAGTCTTCTTGCCCTAAAGTCGGCATTGTGCCTTTTGTATTTAATTCCGAGCAATTTCTGTGTTTCATCGTCAATAAGAAGGTCCAAGGGATAGAGTAAACCTGATGTGAAGCATCGGAATCTATAACTAGTGTCACAGGAATGGTTCAAAACTAAGATAGTAGTAAGAGTCGGTCTTCTTGTACATAAGGAGGCATTGTGCCTTTTGTATTTAATTCCGATGCAATTTCTGTGTTTCATCGTCAATAAGAAGGTCCAAGGGATACAGTAAACCTGAGGTGAAGCATCGGAATCTATAACTAGTGTCACAGGAATGGTTCAAACTTAGACAGTAGGATGAGTCAGTCTTCTTGTACTTAAGTCGGCATTGTACCTTTTGTATTTAATTCCGATGCAATTTCTGTGTTTCATCGTCAATAAGATTGTCCAAGGGATACAGTAAACCTGAAGTGAAGTATCGGATTCTATAACTAGTGTCACAGGAAAGGTTCAAAACATAGACTGTAAGAAGAGCCAATCTCCTTGTACTTGAGTCGTCATTGTGCCTTTTGTATTTAATTCCGATTCAATTCCTGTGTTTCATCGTCAATAAGAAGGTCAGAGGGATACAGTAAACCTGAAGTGAAGCATCGGAATCTATAACTAATGTCACAGGAATGGTACAAAGCATAAACAGTAAGAAGTGTCAGTTTTCTTATAATTAAGTCGGCATTGTGCCTTTTGTATTTAATTCCGATGCACTTTCTGTGTTTCATCGTCAATAAGAAAGTCAGAGGGATACAGTAAACCTGAAAAGAAGCATCGGAATCTATAAATAGTGTCACAGGAATGGTTCAAATCATAGACAGTAAGGAGAGCCAGTTTTCTTGTACTTACGTCGGCATTGTGCTTTTCGTATTTAATACCGATGCAATTTCTGTGTTTCATCGTCAATGAGAAAGTCAGAGGGATACAGTAGACCAGAATTGAAGCATCGTAATCTATAACTACTGTCACAGGAATGGTTCAAAACATAGACAGTAAGAAGAGACAGTTCTCTTGTACTTAAGTCGGCATTGTGCTCTTTGTATATAATACCGATGCAATTTTTGTGTTTCATCGTCAATAAGTAGGTCCGAGGGACACAGTAAACCTGAAGTGAAGAATCGGAATCTATAACTAGTGTCACAGGAATGGCTCAAAACATAGACAGTAAGAAGAGTCAGTTTTCTTGTACATAAGTCGGCATTGTGACTTTTCTATTTAATTCCGATGCAATTTCTGTGTTTCATCGTCAATAAGAATGTCAGAGGGATACAGTTAACCTGAAGTGAAGCATCGGGATCTATATCTAGTGTCACAGGAGTGGTTCAAAACATAGACAGTAAGAACAGTCAGTCTTCTTGTCCATAAGTCGGCATTGTGCCTTTTGTATTTAATTCCGATTCAATTTCTGAGTTTCATCGTCAATAAGAAGGTCCAAGGGAGACAGTAAACCTGAAGTGATGCATCGGAATATATAACTAGTGTCACAGGAATGGTTCGAAACATAGTCAGTAATAAGTGTCGTTCTTCATGTACTTATGTCGGCATTGTGCCTTTTGTATTTCATTCCGATGCAATTACTGTGTTTCATCTTCAATAAGAAGGTCCAAGGGATGCAGTAAACCTGAAGTGAAGCATCGGAATCTATAACTAGTGTCACAGGAATGATCAGTAGGAAGAGTCAGTCTTCTTGCCCTTAAGTCGGCATTGTACCTTTTGTATTTAATTTCGATGCAATTTCTGTGTTTCATCGTCAATAAGAAGGTCCAAGGGATACAGTAAACCTGAAGTGAAGCATCGGAATCTATAACTAGTGTTACAGGAATGGTTCAAAACATAGTCAGTAAGAAGTGTCGGTCTTCATGTACTTAAGTCGGCATTGTGCCTTTTGTATTTAATTTCGATGCCATTTCTGTGTTTCATCGTCAATAAGTAGGTCCAAGGGATACAGTAAACCTGGTGTGAAACATGGAAATCAATAACTAGTGTCACAGGAATGGATCAAAGCATAGTAAGAAGTGTCGGTCTTCATGTACTTAAGTCGGCATTGTGCCTTTTGTATTTAATTCCGATGCAGTTTCTGTGGTTCATCGTCAATAAGAAGGTCCAAGGGATACAGTAAACCTGAAGTGAAGCATCGGAATCCGTAACTAGTGTTACAGGAATGGTTCAAGACATAGTCAGTAAGAAGTGTCCTTCTTCATGTACTTAAGTCGGCATTGTGCCTTTTGTATTTAATTCCGATGCAATTTCTGTGTTTCATCGTCAATAAGAAGGTCCAAGGGATACAGTAAACCTGAAGTGAAGCATCGGAATCTATAACTAGTGTCACGGGAATGGTCAGTAGGAAGATTCAGTCTTCTTGTAATTAAGTTGGCATTGTGCCATTTGTATTTAATTCCGATGCAATTTCTGTGTTTCATCGTCAATAGGAAGGTCCAAGGGATACAGTAAACCTGAAGTGAAGAATCGGAATCTATAACTAGTGTCGCAGGAATGGTCGGTAGGAAGAGTCAGTCTTCTTGTCCTTAAGTCTGCATTGTGCCTTTTGTATGTAATTCCGATGCAATTTCTGTGTTTCATCGTCAATAAGAAGGTCCAGGGGTACAGTAAACCTGAAGTGAAGCATCGGAATCTATAACTAGTGTTACAGGAATGGTTCAAAACATAGTCAGTGAGAAGTATCGGTCTTCATGTACTTAAGTCGGAATTGTGCCTTTTGTATTTAATTCCGATGCAATTTCTGTGTTTCATCGTCAATAAGGTCCAAGGGACACAGTAAACCTGGAGTGAAGCATGGAAATCTATAACTAGTGTCACAGGAATGGGTCAAAACATGGTCAGTAAGAAGTGTCGGTCTTCATGTACATGAGTCGGCATTGTGCCTTTTGTATTTAATTCCGATGCAATTTCTGAGTTTCATCGTCAATAAGAAGGTCCAAGGGATACAGTAAACCTTGAAGTGACTCATTAGAATCTATAACTAGTGTCAGAGGAATGGTTCAAAACATAGACAGTAAGAAGAGTCAGTTTTCTTGTACATAAATCGGCATTGTGCCTTTTCTATTTCATTCCGATGCAATTTCTGTGTTTCATCGTCAATAAGAATGTCAGAGGGATACAGTAAACCTGAAGTGAAGCATCGGAATCTATATCTAGTGTCACAGGAGTGGTTCAAAACGTAGACAGTAAGAACAGTCAGTCTTCTTGTCCATAAGTCGGCATTGTGCCTTTTGTATTTAATTCCGATGCTATTTCTGAGTTTCATCGTCAATAAGAAGGTCCAAGGGAGACGGTAAACCTGAAGTGATGCATCGGAATACATAACTAGTGTCACAGGAATGGTTCAAAACATAGTCAGTAAGAAGTGTCGGTCTTCATGTACTTAAGTCGGCATTGTGCCTTTTGTATTTAATTGCGATGCAATTTCTCTGTTTCATCGTCAATAAGAAGGTCCAAGGGATACAGTAAACCTGGAGTGAAGCATCGGAATCTATAACTACTGTCACAGGAATGGTCAGTAGGAAGAGTCAGTCTTCTTGTCCTTAAGTCGGCATTGTGCCTTTTGAATTTAATTCCGATGCAATTTCTGTGTTTCATTGTCAATAAGAAGGTCCAAGGGATACAGTAAACGCGAAGTGAAGCTTCGGAATCTATAACTAGTGTCACAGGAATGGTTCAAAACATAGTCAGTAAGAAGTGTCTGTCTTCATGTACTTAAGTCGGCATTGTGCCTTTTGCATTTAATTCCGATGCAATTTCTGTGTTTCATCGTTAATATAAAGGTCCAAGGGATACAGTAAACCTGAAGTGAAGCATCGGAATCTATAACTAGTGTCACAGGAATGGTTCAAAACATAGTCAGTAAGAAGTGTCGTTCTTCATGTACTTAAGTCGGCATTGTGTCTTTTGTATTTAATTCCGATGCAATTACTGTGTTTCATCGTCAATAAGAAGGTCCAAGGGAGACGGTAAACCTGAAGTGATGCATCGGAATACATAACTAGTGTCACAGGAATGGTTCAAAACATAGTCAGTAAGAAGTGTCGGTCTTCATGTACTTAAGTCGGCATTGTGCCGTTTGTATTTAATTCCGATGCCATTTCTGTGTTTCATCGTCAATAAGTAGGTCCAAGGGATACGGTAAACCTGGAGTGAAACATGGAAATCAATAACTAGTGTCACAGGAATGGATCAAAACATAGTTAGTAAGAAGTGTCGGTCTTCATGTACTTAAGTCGGCATTGTGCCTTTTGTATTTATTTCCGATGCAGTTTCTGTGTTTCATCGTCAATAAGAAGGTCCAAGGGATACAGTAAACCTGAAGTGAATCATCCGAATCTATAACTAGTGTCAGAGGAATGGTTAAAAACTTAGACAGTAGGAAGAGTCAGTCTTCTTGTACTTAAGTCGGCATTGTGCCTTTTGTATTTAATTCCGATGCAATTTCTGTGTTTCATCGTCAATAGGAAGGTCCAAGGGGTACAGTAAACCTGAGGTGAAGCATCGAAATCTATAACTAGTGTCACAGGAATGGTTCAAACTTAGACAGTAGGAAGAGTCAGTCTTCTTGTACTTAAGTCGGCATTGTACCTTTTGTATTTAATTCCGATGCAATTTCTGTGTTTCATCGTCGATAAGATTGTCCAAGGGATACAGTAAACCTGAAGTGAAGTATCGGAATCTATAACTAGTGTCACAGGAAAGGTTCAAAACATAGAATGTAAGAAGAGCCAGTCTCCTTGTACTTGAGTCGTCATTGTGCCATTTGTATTAAATTCCGATGCAATTCCTGTGTTTCATCGTCAATAAGAAGGTCAGAGGGATACAGTAAACCTGAAGTGAAGCATCGGAATCTATAACTAATGTCACAGGAATGGTTCAAAGCATAAACAGTAAGAAGTGTCAGTTTTCTTATAATTAAGTCGGCATTGTGCCTTTTGTATTTAATTCCGATGCACTTTCTGTCTTTCATCGTCAATAAGAAAGTCAGAGGGATACAGTAAACCTGAAAAGAAGCATCGGAATCTATAACTAGTGTCACAGGAATGGTTCAAATCATAGACAGTAAGGAGAACCAGTTTTCTTGTACTTACGTCGGCATTGTGCTTTTCGTATTTAATTCCGATGCAATTTCTGTGTTTCATCGTCAATGAGAAAGTCAGAGGGATACAGTAGACCAGAAGTGAAGCATCGTAATCTATAACTACTGTCACAGGAATGGTTCAAAACATAGACAGTAAGAAGAGTCAGTTCTCTTGTACTGAAGTCGGCATTGTGCTCTTTGTATTTAATACCGATGCAATTTTTGTGTTTCATCGTCAATAAGAAGGTCCGAGGGATACAGTAAACCTGAAGTGTAGAATCGGAATCTATAACTAGTGTCACAGAAATGGTTCAAAACATAGACAGTAAGAAGAGTCAGTTTTCTTGTACATAAGTCGGCATTGTGCCTTTTCTATTTAATTCCGATGCAATTTCTGTGTTTCATCGTCAATAAGAATGTCAGAGGGATACAGTAAACCTGAAGTGAAGCATCGGAATCTATATATAGTGTCACAGGAGTGGTTCAAAACATAGACAGTAAGAACAGTCAGTCTTCTTGTCCTTAAGTCGGCATTGTGCCTTTTGTATTTATTTCCGATGCAATTTCTGAGTTTCATCGTCAATAAGAAGGTCCAAGGGAGACAGTAAACCTGAAGTGATGCATCGGAATACATAACTAGTGTCACAGGAATGGTTCAAAACATAGTCAGTAAGAAGTGTTGCTCTTCATGTACTTAAGTCGGCATTGTGCCTTTTGTATTTAATTCCGATGCAATTTCTGTGTTTCATTGTCAATAAGAAGGTCCAAGGGATACAGTAAACGTGAAGTGAAGCTTCGGAATCTATAACTAGTGTCACATGAATGGTTCAATACATAGTCAGTAAGAAGTGTCTGTCTTCATGTACTTAAGTCGGCATTGTGCTTTTGCATTTAATTCCGATGCAATTTCTGTGTTTCATCGTCAATAAGAAGGTCCAAGGGATACAGTAAACCTGAAGTGAAGCATCGGACTCTATAACTAGTGCCACAGGAATGTATCAAAACATAGTCAGTAAGAAGTGTCGGTCTTCATGTACTTTAGTCGGCATTGTGCCTTTTGTATTTAATTCCGATGCAATTTCTGTGTTTCATCGTCAATAAGAAGGTCCAAGGGAGACAGTAGACCTGGAGTGAAGCATCGGAATCTATAACTAGTGTCACAGGAATGTATCAAAACATAGTCAGTAAGAAGTGTCGGTCTTCATGTACTTTAGTCGGCATTGTGGTTTTTGCATTTAATTCCGATGCAATTTCTGTGTTTCATCGTCAATAAGAAGGTCCAAGGGATACAGTAAACCTGAAGTGAAGCATCGGAATCTATAACTAGTGTCACAGGAATGGTTCAAAACATAGTCAGTAATAAGTGTCGTTCTTCATGTACTTAAGTCGGCATTGTGCCTTTTGTATTTAATTCCGATGCAATTACTGTGTTTCATCGTCAACAAGAAGGTCCAAGGGATACAGTAAACCTGAAGTGAAGCATCGGAATCTATAACTAGTGTCACAGGAATGATCAGTAGGAAGAGTCAGTTTTCTTGCCCTTAAGTCGGCATTGTGACTTTTGTGTTTAATTTAGATGCAATTTCTGTGTTTCATCGTCAATAAGAAGGTCCAAGGGATACAGTAAACCTGAAGTGAAACATCGGAATCTATAACTAGTGCTACAGGAATGGTTCACAACATAGTCAATAAGAAGTGTCGGTCTTCATGTACTTAAGTCGGCATTGTGCCTTTTGTATTTAATTCCGATGCCATTTTTGGTTTCATCGCCAATAAGTAGGTCCAAGGGATACAGTAAACCTGGAGTGAAACATGGAAATCAATAACTAGTGTCACAGGAATGGATCAAAACATAGTTAGCAAGAAGTGTCGGTCTTCACGTACTTAAGTCGGCATTGTGCCTTTTGAATTTAATTCCGATGCAGTTTCTGTGTTTCATCGTCAATAAGAAGGTCCAAGGGATACAGTAAACCTGAAGTGAAGCATCGGAATCTATAACTAGTGTTACAGGAATGGTTCAAGTCATAGTCAGTAAGAAGTGTCCTTCTTCATGTACTTAAGTCGGCATTGTGAGCATTGTACTTAATTCCGATGCAATTTCTGTGTTTCAGCGTCAATAAGAAGGTCCAAGGGATACAGTAAACCTGAAGTGAAGCAGCGGAATCTATAACTAGTGTCACAGGAATGGTCAGTAGGAAGAGTCAGTCTTCTTGTCCATAAATCTGCATTGTACCTTTTGTATTTCATTCCGATGCAATTTCTGTGTTTCATCGTCAATAAGAAAGTACAAGGGACACAGTAAACCTGGAGTGAAGCATGGAATTCTATAACTAGTGTCACAGGAATGGGTCAAAACATTGTCAGTAAGAAGTGTCGGTCTTCACGTACTTAAGTCGGCATTGTGCCTTTTGTATTTAATTCCGATGCAATTTCTGTGTTTCATCGTCAATAAGAAGGTCCAAGGGATACAGTAAACCTGAAGTGAAGTATCGGAATCTATAACTAGTGTCACAGGAAAGGTTCAAAACATAGAATGTAAGAAGAGCCAGTCTCCTTGTACTTGAGTCGTCATTGTGCCATTTGTATTTAATTCCGATGCAATTCCTGTGTTTCATCGTCAATAAGAAGGTCAGAGGGATACAGTAAACCTGAAGTGAAGCATCGGAATCTATAACTAATGTCACAGGAATGGTTCAAAGCATAAACAGTAAGAAGTGTCAGTTTTCTTATAATTAAGTCGGCATTGTGCCTTTTGTATTTAATTCCGATGCACTTTCTGTCTTTCATCGTCAATAAGAAAGTCAGAGGGATACAGTAAACCTGAAAAGAAGCATCGGAATCTATAACTAGTGTCACAGGAATGGTTCAAATCATAGACAGTAAGGAGAGCCAGTTTTCTTGTACTTACGTCGGCATTGTGCTTTTCGTATTTAATTCCGATGCAATTCCTGTGTTTCATCGTCAATAAGAAGGTCAGAGGGATACAGTAAACCTGAAGTGAAGCATCGGAATCTATAACTAATGTCACAGGAATGGTTCAAAGCATAAACAGTAAGAAGTGTCAGTTTTCTTATAATTAAGTCGGCATTGTGCCTTTTGTATTTAATTCCGATGCAATTTCTGTGTTTCATCGTCAATAGGAAGGTCCAAGGGGTACAGTAAACCTGAGGTGAAGCATCGTAATCTATAACTACTGTCACAGGAATGGTTCAAAACATAGACAGTAAGAAGAGTCAGTTCAATTGTACTGAAGTCGGCATTGTGCTCTTTGTATTTAATACCGATGCAATTTTTGTGTTTCATCGTCAATAAGAAGGTCCGGGGGATACAGTAAACCTGAAGTGTAGAATCGGAATCTATAACTAGTGTCACAGAAATGGTTCAAAACATAGACAGTAAGAAGAGTCAGTTTTCTTGTACATAAGTCGGCATTGTGCCTTTTCTATTTAATTCCGATGCAATTTCTGTGTTTCATCGTCAATAAGAATGTCAGAGGGACACAGTAAACCTGAAGTGAAGCATCGGAATCTATATATAGTGTCACAGGAGTGGTTCAAAACATAGACAGTAAGAACAGTCAGTCTTCTTGTCCTTAAGTCGGCATTGTGCTTTTGCATTTAATTCCGATGCAATTGCTGTGTTTCATCGTCAATAAGAAGGTCCAAGGGATACAGTAAACCTGAAGTGAAGCATCGGAATCTATGACTAGTGTCACAGGAATGTATCAAAACATAGTCAGTAAGAAGTGTCGGTCTTCATGTACTTTAGTCGGCATTGTGCCTTTTGTATTTAATTCCGATGCAATTTCTGTGTTTCATCGTCAATAAAAAGGTCCAAGGGAGACAGTAAACCTGGAGTGAAGCATCGGAATCTATAACTAGTGTCACAGGAATGTATCAAAACATAATCAGTAAGAAGTGTCGGTCTTCATGTACTTTAGTCGGCATTGTGGTTTTTGCATTTAATTCCGATGCAATTACTGTGTTTCATCGTCAACAAGAAGGTCCAAGGGATACAGTAAACCTGAAGTGAAGCATCGGAATCTATAACTAGTGTCACAGGAATGATCAGTAGGAAGAGTCAGTTTTCTTGCCCTTAAGTCGGCATTGTGCCTTTTGTGTTTAATTTAGATGCAATTTCTGTGTTTCATCGTCAATAAGAAGGTCCAAGGGATACAGTAAACCTGAAGTGAAACATCGGAATCTATAACTAGTGCTACAGGAATGGTTCACAACATAGTCAATAAGAAGTGTCGGTCTTCATGTACTTAAGTCGGCATTGTGCCTTTTGTATTTAATTCCGATGCCATTTTTGTGTTTCATCGTCAATAAGTAGGTCCAAGGGATACAGTAAACCTGGAGTGAAACATGGAAATCAATAACTAGTGTCACAGGAATGGATCAAAACATAGTTAGCAAGAAGTGTCGGTCTTCACGTACTTAAGTCGGCATTGTGCCTTTTGAATTTAATTCCGATGCAGTTTCTGTGTTTCATCGTCAATAAGAAGGTCCAAGGGATACAGTAAATCTGAAGTGAAGCATCGGAATCTATAACTAGTGTTACAGGAATGGTTCAAGACATAGTCAGTAAGAAGTGTCCTTCTTCATGTACTTAAGTCGGCATTGTGCCCTTTGTACTTAATTCCGATGCAATTTCTGTGTTTCTTCGTCAATAAGAAGGTCCAAGGGATACAGTAAACCTGAAGTGAAGCAGCGGAATCTATAACTAGTGTCACAGGAATGGTCAGTAGGAAGAGTCAGTCTTCTTGTCCATAAATCTGCATTGTGCCTTTTGTATTTAATTCCGATGCAATTTCTGTGTTTCATCGTCAATAAGAAAGTCCAAGGGACACAGTAAACCTGGAGTGAAGCATGGAATTCTATAACTAGTGTCACAGGAATGGGTCAAAACATTGTCAGTAAGAAGTGTCGGTCTTCACGTACTTAAGTCGGCATTGTGCCTTTTGTATTTAAATCCGATGCAATTTCTGTGTTTCATCGTCAATAAGAAGGTCCAAGGGATACAGTAAACCTGAAGTGAATCATCGGAATCTATAACTAGTGTCAGAGGAATGGTTCAAATCTTAGACAGTAGGAAGAGTCAGTCATCTTGTACTTAAGTCGGCATTGTGCCTTTTGTATTTAATTCCGATGCAATTTCTGTGTTTCATCGTCAATAAGAAGGTCAAAGAGATGCAGTAAACCTGGTGTGAAGAATCGGAATCTATAACTAGTGTCGCAGGAATGGTCAGTAGGATGAGTCAGTCGTCTTGTCCTTAAGTGTGCATTGTGCTTTTTTTTTTTAATTCCGATGCAATTTCTGTGTTTCATCGTCAATAAGAAGGTCCAAGGGATACAGTAAACCTGAAGTGAAGCATCGGAATCTGTAACTAGTGTTGCTGGAATGGTTCAAAACATAGTCAGTAAGAAGTGTCGGTCTTCATGTACTTAAGTCGGCATTGTGCCTTTTGTATTTCATTCCAATGCAATTTCTGTGTTTCATCGTTAAGAAGAAGGTCCAAGGATACAGAAAACTTGATGTGAAGCATAGGAATCTATAAGTAGTGTCACAGGAATGGTTCAAAACATAGTCAGTAAGAAGTGTCGTTCTTCATGTACTTAAGTCGGCATTATGCTTTTTGTATTTAATTCCGATGCAATTTCTGAGTTTGATCGTCTATAAGAAGGTCCAAGGGATACAGTAAACCTGAAGTGAAGCATCGGAATCTATAACTAGTGTCACAGGAATGGTTCAAACTTAGACAGTAGAAGAGTCAGTCTTCTTGTACTTAAGTCGGCATTGTACCTTTTGTATTTAATTCCGATGCAATTTCTGTGTTTCATCGTGAATAAGATTGTCCAAGGGATACAGTAAACCTGAAGTGAAGTATCGGAATCTATAACTAGTGCCACAGGAAAGGTTCAAAACATAGACAGTAAGAAGAGCCAGTCTCCTTGTACTTGAGTCGTCATTGTGCCTTTTGTATTTAATTCCGATGCAATTCCTGTGTTTCATCGTCAATAAGAAGGTCAGAGGGATACAGTAAACCTGAAGTGATGCATCGGTTTCTATAACTAATGTCACAGGAATGGTTCAAAGCATAAGCAGTAAGAAGTGTCAGTTTTCTTATAATTAAGTCGGCATTGTGCCTTTTGTATTTAATTCCGATGCACTTTCTGTCTTTCATCGTCAATAAGAAAGTCAGAGGAATACAGTAAACCTGAAAAGAAGCATCGGATTCTATAACTAGTGTCACAGGAATGGTTCAAATCATAGACAGTAAGGAGAGCCAGTTTTCTTGTACTTACGTCGGCATTGTGCTTTTCGTATTTCATTCCGATGCAATTTCTGTGTTTCATCGTCAATGAGAAAGTCAGAGGGATACAGTAGACCAGAAGTGAAGCATCGTAATCTATAACTACTGTCACAGGAATGGTTCAAAACATAGACAGTAAGAAGAGTCAGTTCTCTTGTACTGAAGTCGGCATTGTGCTCTTTGTATTTAATACCGATGCAATTTTTGTGTTTCATCGTCAATAAGAAGGTCCGAGGGATACAGTAAACCTGAAGTGTAGAATCGGAATCTATAACTAGTGTCACAGAAATGGTTCAAAACATAGACAGTAAGAAGAGTCAGTTTTCTTGTACATAAGCCGGCATTGTGCCTTTTCTATTTAATTCCGATGCAATTTCTGTGTTTCATCGTCAATAAGAATGTCAGAGGGATACAGTAAACCTGAAGTGAAGCATCGGAATCTATATATAGTGTCACAGGAGTGGTTCAAAACATAGACAGTAAGAACAGTCAGTCTTCTTGTCCTTAAGTCGGCATTGTGCCTTTTGTATTTATTTCCGATGCAATTTCTGAGTTTCATCGTCAATAAGAAGGTCCAAGGGAGACAGTAAACCTGAAGTGATGCATCGGAATACATAACTAGTGTCACAGGAATGGTTCAAAACATAGTCAGTAAGAAGTGTTGCTCTTCATGTACTTAAGTCGGCATTGTGCATTTTGTATTTAATTCCGATGCAATTTCTGTGTTTCATCGTCAATAAAAAGGTCCAAGGGAGACAGTAAACCTGGAGTGAAGCATCGGAATCTATAACTAGTGTCACAGGAATGTATCAAAACATAATCAGTAAGAAGTGTCGGTCTTCATGTACTTTAGTCGGCATTGTGGTTTTTGCATTTAATTCCGATGCAATTACTGTGTTTCATCGTCAACAAGAAGGTCCAAGGGATACAGTAAACCTGAAGTGAAGCATCGGAATCTATAACTAGTGTCACAGGAATGATCAGTAGGAAGAGTCAGTTTTCTTGCCCTTAAGTCGGCATTGTGCCTTTTGTGTTTAATTTAGATGCAATTTCTGTGTTTCATCGTCAATAAGAAGGTCCAAGGGATACAGTAAACCTGAAGTGAAACATCGGAATCTATAACTAGTGCTACAGGAATGGTTCACAACATAGTCAATAAGAAGTGTCGGTCTTCATGTACTTAAGTCGGCATTGTGCCTTTTGTATTTAATTCCGATGCCATTTTTGTGTTTCATCGTCAATAAGTAGGTCCAAGGGATACAGTAAACCTGGAGTGAAACATGGAAATCAATAACTAGTGTCACAGGAATGGATCAAAACATAGTTAGCAAGAAGTGTCGGTCTTCACGTACTTAAGTCGGCATTGTGCCTTTTGAATTTAATTCCGATGCAGTTTCTGTGTTTCATCGTCAATAAGAAGGTCCAAGGGATACAGTAAATCTGAAGTGAAGCATCGGAATCTATAACTAGTGTTACAGGAATGGTTCAAGACATAGTCAGTAAGAAGTGTCCTTCTTCATGTACTTAAGTCGGCATTGTGCCCTTTGTACTTAATTCCGATGCAATTTCTGTGTTTCATCGTCAATAAGAAGGTCCAAGGGATACAGTAAACCTGAAGTGAAGCAGCGGAATCTATAACTAGTGTCACAGGAATGGTCAGTAGGAAGAGTCAGTCTTCTTGTCCATAAATCTGCATTGTGCCTTTTGTATTTAATTCCGATGCAATTTCTGTGTTTCATCGTCAATAAGAAAGTCCAAGGGACACAGTAAACCTGGAGTGAAGCATGGAATTCTATAACTAGTGTCACAGGAATGGGTCAAAACATTGTCAGTAAGAAGTGTCGGTCTTCACGTACTTAAGTCGGCATTGTGCCTTTTGTATTTAAATCCGATGCAATTTCTGTGTTTCATCGTCAATAAGAAGGTCCAAGGGATACAGTAAACCTGAAGTGAATCATCGGAATCTATAACTAGTGTCAGAGGAATGGTTCAAATCTTAGACAGTAGGAAGAGTCAGTCATCTTGTACTTAAGTCGGCATTGTGCCTTTTGTATTTAATTCCGATGCAATTTCTGTGTTTCATCGTCAATAAGAAGGTCCAAGAGATGCAGTAAACCTGGTGTGAAGAATCGGAATCTATAACTAGTGTCGCAGGAATGGTCAGTAGGATGAGTCAGTCGTCTTGTCCTTAAGTGTGCATTGTGCTTTTTTTTTTTAATTCCGATGCAATTTCTGTGTTTCATCGTCAATAAGAAGGTCCAAGGGATACAGTAAACCTGAAGTGAAGCATCGGAATCTGTAACTAGTGTTGCTGGAATGGTTCAAAACATAGTCAGTAAGAAGTGTCGGTCTTCATGTACTTAAGTCGGCATTGTGCCTTTTGTATTTCATTCCAATGCAATTTCTGTGTTTCATCGTTAAGAAGAAGGTCCAAGGATACAGAAAACTTGATGTGAAGCATAGGAATCTATAAGTAGTGTCACAGGAATGGTTCAAAACATAGTCAGTAAGAAGTGTCGTTCTTCATGTACTTAAGTCGGCATTATGCTTTTTGTATTTAATTCCGATGCAATTTCTGAGTTTGATCGTCTATAAGAAGGTCCAAGGGATACAGTAAACCTGAAGTGAAGCATCGGAATCTATAACTAGTGTCACAGGAATGGTTCAAACTTAGACAGTAGAAGAGTCAGTCTTCTTGTACTTAAGTCGGCATTGTACCTTTTGTATTTAATTCCGATGCAATTTCTGTGTTTCATCGTGAATAAGATTGTCCAAGGGATACAGTAAACCTGAAGTGAAGTATCGGAATCTATAACTAGTGCCACAGGAAAGGTTCAAAACATAGACAGTAAGAAGAGCCAGTCTCCTTGTACTTGAGTCGTCATTGTGCCTTTTGTATTTAATTCCGATGCAATTCCTGTGTTTCATCGTCAATAAGAAGGTCAGAGGGATACAGTAAACCTGAAGTGATGCATCGGTTTCTATAACTAATGTCACAGGAATGGTTCAAAGCATAAGCAGTAAGAAGTGTCAGTTTTCTTATAATTAAGTCGGCATTGTGCCTTTTGTATTTAATTCCGATGCACTTTCTGTCTTTCATCGTCAATAAGAAAGTCAGAGGGATACAGTAAACCTGAAAAGAAGCATCGGATTCTATAACTAGTGTCACAGGAATGGTTCAAATCATAGACAGTAAGGAGAGCCAGTTTTCTTGTACTTACGTCGGCATTGTGCTTTTCGTATTTCATTCCGATGCAATTTCTGTGTTTCATCGTCAATGAGAAAGTCAGAGGGATACAGTAGACCAGAAGTGAAGCATCGTAATCTATAACTACTGTCACAGGAATGGTTCAAAACATAGACAGTAAGAAGAGTCAGTTCTCTTGTACTGAAGTCGGCATTGTGCTCTTTGTATTTAATACCGATGCAATTTTTGTGTTTCATCGTCAATAAGAAGGTCCGAGGGATACAGTAAACCTGAAGTGTAGAATCGGAATCTATAACTAGTGTCACAGAAATGGTTCAAAACATAGACAGTAAGAAGAGTCAGTTTTCTTGTACATAAGCCGGCATTGTGCCTTTTCTATTTAATTCCGATGCAATTTCTGTGTTTCATCGTCAATAAGAAGGTCCAAGGGAGACAGTAAACCTGAAGTGATGCATCGGAATACATAACTAGTGTCACAGGAATGGTTCAAAACATAGTCAGTAAGAAGTGTTGCTCTTCATGTACTTAAGTCGGCATTGTGCATTTTGTATTTAATTCCGATGCAATTTCTGTGTTTCATCGTCAATAAGAAGGTCCAAGGGATACAGTAAACCTGGAGTGAAGCATCGGAATCTATTACTAGTGTCACAGGAATTTTTCAAAACTAAGATAGTAGGAAGAGTCGGTCTTCTTGTACTTAAGTCGGCATTGTGCCTTTTGTATTTAATTCCGATGCAATTTCTGTGTTTCATCGTCAATAAGAAGGTCCAAGGGATACAGTAAAAATGAGGTGAAGCATCGGAATCTATAACTAGTGTCACAGGAATGGTTCAAACTTAGACAGTAGAAGAGTCAGTCTTCTTGTACTTAAGTCGGCATTGAACTTTTTGTATTTAATTCCGATGCAATTTCTGTGTTTCATCGTGAATAAGATTGTCCAAGGGATACAGTAAACCTGAAGTGAAGCATCGGAATCTATAACTAGTGTCACAGGAATGATCAGTAGGAAGAGTCAGTTTTCTTGCCCTTAAGTCGGCATTGTGCCTTTTGTATTTAATTCCGATGCAATTTCTGTGCTTCATCGTCAATAAGAAGGTCCAAGGGATACAGTAAACGTGAAATGTAGCTTCGGAATCTATAACTAGTGTCACAGGAATGGTTCAAAAGCATAGTCAGTAAGAAGTGTCGGTCTTCATGTACTTAAGTCGGCATTGTGCCTTTTGTATTTAATTCCGATGCCATTTCTGTGTTTCATCGTCAATAAGTAGGTCCAAGGGATACAGTAAACCTGGAGTGAAACATGGAAATCAATAACTAGTGTCACAGGAGTGGATCAAAGCATAGTTAGCAAGAAGTGTCGGTCTTCATGTACTTAAGTCGGCATTGTGCCTTTTGAATTTAATTCCGATGCAGTTTCTGTGTTTCATCGTCAATAAGAAGGTCCAAGGGATACAGTAAACCTGAAGTGAAGTATCGGAATCTATAACTAGTGTTACAGGAATGATTCAAGACATAGTCAGCAAGAAGTGTCCTTCTACATGTACTTAAGTCGGCATTGTGCCCTTTGTATTTAATTCCGATGCAATTTCCGTGTTTCATCGTCAATAAGAAGGTCCAAGGGATACAGTAAACCTAAAGTGAAGCAGCGGAATCTATAACTAGTGTCACAGGAATGGTCAGTAGGAAGAGTAAGTCTTCTTGTCCTTAAATCTGCATTGTGCCTTTTGTATTTAATTCCGATGCAATTTCTGTGTTTCATCGTCAATAAGAAGGTCCAAGGGACACAGTAAACCTGGAGTGAAGCATGGAATTCTATAACTAGTGTCACAGGAAGGGGTCAAAACATTGTCAATAAGAAGTGTCGGTCTTCACGTACTTAAGTCGGCATTGTGCCTTTTGTATTTAATTCCGATGCAATTTCTGTGTTTCATCGTCAGTAAGAAGGTCCAAGGGATACAGTAAACCTGAAGTGAATCATCGCAATCTATAACTAGTGTCAGAGGAATGGTTCAAATCTTAGACAGTAGGTAGAGTCAGTCATCTTGTCCTTAAGTCTGCATTGTGCTTTTTTTTTAATTCCGATGCAATTTCTGTGTTTCATCGTCAATAAGAAGGTCCAAGGGATACAGTAAACCTGAAGTGAAGCATCGGAATCTATAACTAGTGTGGCAGGAATGGTTCAAAACATAGTCAGTAAGAAGTGTCGGTCTTCATGTACTTAAGTCGGCATTGTGCCTTTTGTATTTCATTCCAATGCAATTTCTGTGTTTCATCGTTAAGAAGAAGGTCCAAGGATACAGAAAACTTGAAGTGAAGCATAGGAATCTATAAGTAGTGTCACAGGAATGGTTCAAAACATAGTCAGTAAGAAGTGTCGTTCTTCATGTACTTAAGTCGGCATTGTGCTTTTTGTATTTAATTCCGATGCAATGTCTGAGTTTGATCGTGAATAAGAAGGTCCAAGGGATACAGTAAACCTGAAGTGAAGCATCGGAATCTATTACTAGTGTCACAGGAATTTTTCAAAACTAAGATAGTAGGAAGAGTCGGTCTTCTTGTACTTAAGTCGGCATTGTGCCTTTTGTATTTAATTCCGATGCAATTTCTGTGTTTCATCGTCAATAAGAAGGTCCAAGGGATACAGTAAAAATGAGGTGAAGCATCGGAATCTATAACTAGTGTCACAGGAATGGTTCAAACTTAGACAGTAGAAGAGTCAGTCTTCTTGTACTTAAGTCGGCATTGAACTTTTTGTATTTAATTCCGATGCAATTTCTGTGTTTCATCGTGAATAAGATTGTCCAAGGGATACAGTAAACCTGAAGTGAAGTATCGGAATCTATAACTAGTGCCACAGGAAAGGTTCAAAACATAGACAGTAAGAAGAGCCAGTCTCCTTGTACTTGAGTCGTCATTGTGCCTTTTGTATTTAATTCCGATGCAATTCCTGTGTTTCATCGTCAATAAGAAGGTCAGAGGGATACAGTAAACCTGAAGTGAAGCATCGGTTTCTATAACTAATGTCACAGGAATGGTTGAAAGCATAAACAGTATAAAGTGTCAGTTTTCTTATAATTAAGTCGGCATTGTGCCTTTTGTATTTAATTCCGATGCAATTTCTGTGTTTCATCGTCAATAAGAAAGTCAGAGGGATACAGTAAACCTGAAAAGAAGCATCGGAATCTATAACTAGTGTCACAGGAATGGTTCAAATCATAGACAGTAAGCAGAGCCAGTTTTCTTGTACTTACGTCGGCATTGTGCCTTTCATATTTAATACCGACGCAATTTCTGTGTTTCATCGTCAATGAGAAAGTCAGAGGGATACAGTATACCAGTAGTGAAGCATCGTAATCTATAACTACTGTCACAGGAATGGTTCAAAACATAGACAGTAAGAAGAGTCAGTTCTGTTGTACTTAAGTCGGCATTGTGCTCTTTGTATTTAATACCGATGCAATTTCTGTGTCTCATCGTCAACAAGAAGGTCCGAGGGATACAGTAAACCTGAAGTGAAGCATCGGAATCTATAACTACTGTCACAGGAATGGTCAGTAGGAAGAGTCAGTCTTCTTGTCCTTAAGTCGGCATTATGCCTTTTGTATTTAATTAGGATGCAATTTCTGTGTTTCATCATCAATAAGAAGGTCCAAGCGATACAGTAAACCTGAAGTGAAGCATCGGAATCTATAACTAGTGTTGCAGGAATGGTTCTAAACATAGTCAGTGAGAAGTGTCGGTCTTCATGTACTTAAGTAGGCAATGTGCCTTTTGTATTTAATTCCGATGTAATTTCTGTGTTTCATCGTCAATAAGAAGGTCCATGGGATACAGTAAACCTGGAGCGAAGCATCGGAATCTATAACTAGTGTCACAGGAATGGTTCAAAACATAGTCAGGAAGAAGTGTCGGTCTTCGTGTACATAAGTCGGCATTGTGACTTTTGTTTTTAATTCCGATGCAATTTATGCGTTTCATCGTCAATAAGAAGTTCCAAGGGATACAGTAAACCTGAGGTGAAGCATCGGAATCTATAACTAGTGCCACAGGAATGGTCAGTAGGAAGAGTCAGTCTTCTTGTCCTTAAGTCGGCATTGTGCCTTTTCAATTTAATTCCGATGCATTTTCTATGCTTCATCGTCAATAAGTAGGTCCAAGTTATACAGTAACCCTGAAGTGATGCATCGGAATCTATAACTAGTGTCACAGGAATGGTTCAAAACATAGTCAGTAGGAAGTGTCTAACTTCATGTACTTAAGTCGGCATTGTGCCTTTTGTATCTAATTACGATGCAATTTCTGTGTTTCATCGTCAATAAGAAGGTAGAAATGATACAGTAAACCTGAAGTGAAGCATCGGAATCTATAACTAGTGTCACAGGAATGGTCAGTAGGAAGAGTCAGTCTTTTTGTCCTTAAAACGGCATTGTGCCTTTTGTATTTAATTCCGATGCAATTTCTGTGTTTCATCGTCAATAAGAAGGTCTAAGGGATACAGTAAACCTGAAGTGAAGCATCGGAATCTATAACTAGTGTTGCAGGAATGGTTCAGAACATAGTCAGTTTGAAGTGTCGGTCTTCATGTTCTTCAGTCGGCATTGTGCCTTTTGTATTTAATTCCGATGCAATTTCTGTGTTTCATCGTCAATAAGAAGGTCCAAGGGATACAGTAAACCTGGAGTGAAGCATCGGAATCTATAACTAGTGTCACAGGAATGGTTCAAAACATAGTCAGTAAGAACTGTCGGTCTTCATGTACTTAAGTCGGCATTGTGCCTTTTGTATTTAATTCCGATGCAATTTCTGTGTTTCATCGTCAATATGAAGGTCCAAGGGATACAGTGAACCAGAAGTGAAGCATCGGAATCTATAACTAGTGTCACAGGAATGGTCAGTAGGAAGAGTCAGTCTTCTTGTCCTTAAGTCGGCATTATGCCTTTTGTATTTAATTAGGATGCAATTTCTGTGTTTCATCATCAATAAGAAGGTCCAAGGGATACAGTAAAACTGAAGTGAAGCTTCGGAATCTATAACTAGTGTCACAGGAATTGTCAGTAGGAAGAGTCAGTCTTCTTGTCCTTAAGTCGGCATTGTGCCATTTGTATTTAATTCCGATTCAATTTCTGTGTTTCATCGTCAATAAGAAGGTCCAAGGGATACAGTAAACCTGAAGTGAAGCATCGGAATCTATAACTAGTGTCACAGGAATGGTCAGTAGGAAGAGTCAGTCTTCTTGTCCTTAAGTCGGCATTGTGCCTTTTGTATTTAATTCCAATGCATTTTCTGTGCTTCATCGTCAATAAGTAGGTCCAAGTTATACAGTAACCCTGAAGTGAAGCATCGGAATCTATAACTAGGGTCACAGGAATGGTTCAAAACATAGTCAGTAAGAAGTGTCTAACTTCATGTACTTAAGTCGGCATTGTGCCTTTTGTATTTTATTACGATGCAATTTCTGTGTTTCATCGTCAATAAGAAGGTCCAAGGGATACAGTAAACCTGATGTGAAGCATCGGAATGTATAACTAGTGTCACAGGAATGGTCAGTAGGAAGAGTCAGTCTTCTTGTCCTTAAAACGGCATTGTGCCTTTTGTATTTAATTCCGATGCAATTTCTGTGTTTCATCGTCAATAACAAGGTCCAAGGGATACAGTAAACCTGAAGTGATGCATCGGAATCTATAACTTGTGTTGCAGGAATGGTTCAGAACATAGTCAGTTAGAAGTGTCGGTCTTCATGTACTTCAGTCGGCATTGTGCCTTTTGTATTTAATTCCGATGCAATTTCTGTGTTTCATCGTCAATAAGAAGGTCCAAGGGATACAGTAAACCTGGAGTGAAGCATCGGAATCTATAACTAGTGTCACAGGAATGGTTCAAAACATAGTCAGTAAGAAGTGTCGGTCTTCATGTACTTAAGTCGGCATTGTGCCTTTTGTATTTAATTCCGATGCAATTTCTGTGTTTCATCGCCATATGAAGGTCCAAGGGATACAGTGAACCTGAAGTGAAGCATCGGAATCTATAACTAGTGTCACAGGAATGGTCAGTAGGAAGAGTCAGTCTTCTTGTCCTTAAGTCGGCATTATGCCTTTTGTATTTAATTAGGATGCAATTTCTGTGTTTCATCGTCAATAAGAAGGTCCAAGGGATACAGTAAACCTGAAGTGAAGCATCGGAATCTATAACTAGTGTTACAGGAATGGTTCAAGACATAGTCAGTAAGAGGTGTCCTTCTTCATGTACTTAAGTCGGCTTTGTGCCTTTTGTATTTAATTCCGATGCAATTTCTGTGTTTAATCGTCAATAAGAAGGTCCAAGGGATACAGTAAACCTGAAGCGAAGCAGCGGAATCTATAACTAGTGTCACAGGAATGGTCAGTAAGAAGAGTCAGTCTTCTTGTACTTAAGTTAGCATTGTGCCATTTGTATTTAATTCCGATGCAATTTCTGTGTTTCATCGTCAATAAGAAGGTCCAAGAGATGCAGTAAACCTGGTTTGAAGAATCGGAATCTATAACTAGTGTCGCAGGAATGGTCAGTAGGAAGAGTCAGTCTTCTTGTCCTTAAGTCTGCATTGTGCCTTTTGTATTTAATTCCGATGCATATTCTGTGTTTCATCGTCAATAAGAAGGTCCAAGGGACACAGTAAACCTGGAGTGAAGCATGGAAATCTATAACTAGTGTCACAGGAATGGGTCAAACATGGTCAGTAAGAAGTGTCGGTCTACACGTACTTAAGTCGGCATTGTGCCTTTTGTATTTAATTCCGATGCAATTTCTGTGTTTCATCGTCAATAAGAAGGTCCAAGGGATACAGTAAGCCTGAAGTGAAGCATCGGAATCTATAACTAGTGTCACAGGAATGGTTCAAAACATAGTCAGTAGGAAGTGTCGGTCTTCATGTACATAAGTCGGCATTGTGCCTTTTGTATTTAATTCCGATGCAATGTCTGTGACTCATCGTCAATAAGAAGGTCCAAGAGATGCAGTAAACCTGGTGTGAAGAATCGGAATCTATAACTAGTGTCGCAGGAATGGTCAGTAGGATGAGTCAGTCTTCTTGTCCTTAAGTCTGCAGTGTGCTTTTTTTTTTTAATTCCGATGCAATTTCTGTGTTTCATCGTCAATAAGAAGGTCCAAGGGATACAGTAAACCTGAAGTGAAGCATCGGAATCTATAACTAGTGGTGCAGGAATGGTTCAAAACAAAGTCAGTAAGAAGTGTCGGTCTTCATGTACTTAAGTCGGCATTGTGCCTTTTGTATTTCATTCCAATGCAATTTCTGTGTTTCATCGTTAAGAAGAAGGTCCAAGGATGCAGAGAACTTGAAGTGAAGCATAGGAATCTATAAGTAGTTTCACAGGAATGGTTCAAAACATAGTCAGTAAGAAGTGTCGTTCTTCATGTACTTTAGTCGGCATTGTGCTTTTTGTATTTAATTCCGATGCAATTTCTGAGTTTCATCGTCAATAAGAAGGTCCAAGGGATACAGTAAACCTGAAGTGAAGCATCGGAATCTATAACTAGTGTCACAGGAATGGTTCAAACTTAGACAGTAGAAGAGTCAGTCTTCTTGTACTTAAGTCAGCATTGTACCTTTTGTATTTAATTCCGATGCAATTTCTGTGATTCATCGTCAATAAGATTGTCAAAGGGATACAGTAAACCTGAAGTGAAGTATCGGAATCTATGACTAGTGCCACAGGAAAGGTTCAAAACTTAGACAGAAAGAAGAGTCAGTTTTCTTACAATTAAGTCGGCATTGTGCCTTTTCTAATTAATTCCGATGCAACTTCTGTGTTTCATCGTCAATAAGAAAGTCAGAGGGATACAGTAAACCTGAAAAGAAGCATCGGAATCCATAACTAGCGTCATAGGAATGGTTTAAATCATAGACAGTAAGATGAGTCAGTCTTCTTGTACTTAAGTCGGCATTGTGCCTTTTCTATTTAATTCCGATGCTATTTCTGTGTTTCATCGTCAATACGAAGGTCAGAGGGATACTGTGAACCTGAAGTGAAGCATCAGAATCTATAACTAGTGTCACAGGAATGGTTCAAAACATAGACATTAGGTAGAGTCAGTCTTCTTGTACCTAAGTCGGCATTGTGCCTATTCTATTTAATTCCGATGCAATTTCTGTGCTTCATCGTCAATAAGAAGGTCAGGGGGATACAGTAAACCTGAAGTGAATCATCGGAATCTATAACTAGTGTCACAGGAAAGGTTCAAAACATAGACAGTAGGAAGAGTGAGTCTACATGTACTTAAGTCGGCATTGTGCCTTTTGTATTTAATTCCGATGCAATTTCTGTGTTTCATCGTCAATAAGAAGGTCAGAGGGATACAGTAAACCTGAAGTGAAGCATCGGAATCTATAACTAGTGTCACAGGAATGATTCAAAACATAGACAGTAAGAAGAGTCAGCCTACTTGTACTTGAGTCGGCATTGTGCCTTTTGTATTTATTTCCGATGCAATATCTGTGTTTCATCGTCAATAAGATGGTCAGAGGGATACAGTAAACCTGAAGTGAAGAATCGGAATCTATAACTAGTGTCACAGGAAAGGTTCAAAACATAGACAGTAGGAAGAGTGAGTCTACATGTACTTAAGTCGGCATTGTGAATTTTGTATTTAATTCCGATTAAATTTCTGTGTTTCATCGTCAATAAGAAGGTCAGAGGGATACAGTAAACCTGAAGTGAAGCATCAGAATCTATAACTAGTGTCACAGGAATGGTTCAAAACATAGACAGTAAGAAGAGGCAGTCTACTTGTACTTAAGTCAGCATTGTGCCTTTTCTATTTAATTCCGATGCAATTTCTGTGTTTCATCGTCAATAAGAAGGTCAGACGGTTACAGAAAAATCTGAAGTGAAGCATCGGAATCTATAACTAGTGTCACAGGAATGTTTAAAAAATAGACAGTAAGAAGAGTCAGTCTTCTTGTACTTAAGTCGGCATTGTGCCCTTTCTATTTAATTCCGATGCTATTTCTGTGTTTCGTCGTCAATAAGAAGGTCCAAGGGATACAGTAAGTCTGACGTGAAGAATCTGAATCTATAACTAGTGACCAAGTATGGTTCAAAAGAAAGACAGTAAGAAGAGTCAGTCTTCTTGAACTTAAGTCGGCATTCTGCCTTTTGTATTTAATTCCGATGCAATTTCTGTGTTTCATCGTCAATAAGAAATTCCAAGGGATACAGTAAACATATAGTGAAGCATCGGAATCTAAAACTGGTCTCACAGGAAATGTTCACAACATTGTCAGTAAGAAGAGTCAGTCTTCTTGTAATTAAGTCGGCATCGTGGTTTTTGTATCTAATTCCGATGCAATATCTGTGTTTCAACGGCAATTAGAAGGTCAGAGGGATACAGTAAACCTGAAGTGAAGCACCGGAATCTATAACTAGTGTCACAGGAATGGTTCAAAACATAGACAGTAGGAAAAGGCAGTCTACATGTACTTAAATCGGCATTGAGCCTTTTGTATTTAATTCCGATGCAATTTCTGTGTCTCATCGTCGATGAGAAGGTCCAAGGGATACAGTAAACCTGAAGTGAAGCATCGGAATCTATAACTAGTGTCACAGGAATGTTTCAAACATAGACAGTAAGAGGGGTCATTCATCTTGTAATTAAGTCAGCATTGTGCTATTTGTATCTAATTCCGATGCAATATCTGTGTTTCATCGGCAATTAGAAGGTCAGAGGGATACAGTAAACCTGTAGTGAAGTATCGGAATCTATAACTATTGTCACAGGAATTGTTCAAAGCATAGACAGTAGGAAAAGGCAGTCTACATGTACTTAAAGAGGCATTGTGCCTTTTGTATTTAATTCCGATGCAATTTCTGTGTTTCATCGTCGATAAGAAGGATCAAGGGATACACTAAACCTGAAGTGAAGCAACGGAATCTATAGCTAGTGTCACAGGAATGTTTCAATACATAGACAGAAAGAAGAGTCATTCCTCTTGTAATTAAGTTGGCATTGTGCATTTTGTATCTAATTCCGATGCAATTTCTGTGTTTCATCGGCAATTAGAAGGTCAGAGGGCAACAGTAAACCTGAAGTGAAGCATCGGAATCTATAACTAGTGTCACAGGAATGGTTCAAAACGTAGACAGTAAGAAGAGTCAGTCTACTTGTACTTACGTCGGCATTGTGCCTTTTGTTTTTAATTCCGATGCAATTTCTGTGTTTCACCGTCAATAAGATAGTCCAAGGGATACAGTACACCTGAAGTGAAGCATCGGAATCTATAACTAGTGTCACAGGAATGGTTCAAATCATAGACAGTAAGAAGAGTCTGTCTTCTTGAACTTACATCAGCATTGTGGCTTTTCTATTTAATTCCGATGCAATTTCTATGTTTCATCGTCAATAAGAAGGTCAGAGGTATACAGTAAACCTGAAGTGAAGCATTGGAATCTATAACTAGTGTCACAGGAATGGTTAAAAAATAGACAGTAAGAAGAGTCAGTCTTCTTGTACTTAAGACGGCACTGTGCCTTTTGTACTTAATTCCGATGCAATTTCTGTGTTTCATCATCAATAAGAAATTCCAAGGGATACAGTAAACACATAGTGAAGCATGGGAATCTAAAACTGGTCTCACAGGAAATGTTCACAACATAGTCAGTAAGAAGAGTAAGTCTTCTTGTACTTAAGTCAGCATTGTGCCTTTTGTATTTAATTCCGATGCAATGTCTGTGTTTCATCTTCAATAAGAAGGTCAGAGGGAAACAGTAAATTTTGAAGTGAAGCATCGGAATCTATAACTAGTGTCACAGGAATGGTTCAAAACATAGACACTAGGTAGAGTCAGTCTTCTTGTACTTAAGTCGGCATTGTGCCTTTTCTATTTAATTCCGATGCCATTTCTGTGTTTCATCGTCAATATGAAGGTCAGAGGGATACAGTGAACCTGAAGTGAAGCATCGGAATCTATAACTAGTGTCACAGGAATGGTTTAGAACATAGACATTAGGTAAAGTCTGTCTTCTTGTACCTAAGTCGGCATTGTGCCTATTCTATTTAATTCCGAGGCAATTTCTGTGTTTCGTCGTCCTTAAGATGGTCCTAGGGATACAGTAATTCTGAAGTGAAGCATCGGAATCTATAACTAGTGTTACAGGAATGGTTCAAGACATAGTCAGTAAGAGGTGTCCTTCTTCATGTACTTAAGTCGGCTTTGTGCCTTTTGTATTTAATTCCGATGCAATTTCTGTGTTTAATCGTCAATAAGAAGGTCCAAGGGATACAGTAAACCTGGTTTGAAGAATCGGAATCTATAACTAGTGTCGCAGGAATGGTCAGTAGGAAGAGTCAGTCTTCTTGTCCTTAAGTCTGCATTGTGCCTTTTGTATTTAATTCCGATGCAATTTCTGTGTTTCATCGTCAATAAGAAGGTCCAAGGGACACAGTAAACCTGGAGTGAAGCATGGAAATCTATAACTAGTGTCACAGGAATGGGTCAAACATGGTCAGTAAGAAGTGTCGGTCTACACGTACTTAAGTCGGCATTGTGCCTTTTGTATTTAATTCCGATGCAATTTCTGTGTTTCATCGTCAATAAGAAGGTCCAAGGGATACAGTAAGCCTGAAGTGAAGCATCGGAATCTATAACTAGTGTCACAGGAATGGTTCAAAACATAGTCAGTAGGAAGTGTCGGTCTTCATGTACATAAGTCGGCATTGTGCCTTTTGTATTTAATTCCGATGCAATGTCTGTGACTCATCGTCAATAAGAAGGTCCAAGAGATGCAGTAAACCTGGTGTGAAGAATCGGAATCTATAACTAGTGTCGCAGGAATGGTCAGTAGGATGAGTCAGTCTTCTTGTCCTTAAGTCTGCAGTGTGCTTTTTTTTTTAATTCCGATGCAATTTCTGTGTTTCATCGTCAATAAGAAGGTCCAAGGGATACAGTAAACCTGAAGTGAAGCATCGGAATCTATAACTAGTGGTGCAGGAATGGTTCAAAACAAAGTCAGTAAGAAGTGTCGGTCTTCATGTACTTAAGTCGGCATTGTGCCTTTTGTATTTCATTCCAATGCAATTTCTGTGTTTCATCGTTAAGAAGAAGGTCCAAGGATGCAGAGAACTTGAAGTGAAGCATAGGAATCTATAAGTAGTTTCACAGGAATGGTTCAAAACATAGTCAGTAAGAAGTGTCGTTCTTCATGTACTTTAGTCGGCATTGTGCTTTTTGTATTTAATTCCGATGCAATTTCTGAGTTTCATCGTCAATAAGAAGGTCCAAGGGATACAGTAAACCTGAAGTGAAGCATCGGAATCTATAACTAGTGTCACAGGAATGGTTCAAACTTAGACAGTAGAAGAGTCAGTCTTCTTGTACTTAAGTCAGCATTGTACCTTTTGTATTTAATTCCGATGCAATTTCTGTGATTCATCGTCAATAAGATTGTCAAAGGGATACAGTAAACCTGAAGTGAAGTATCGGAATCTATGACTAGTGCCACAGGAAAGGTTCAAAACTTAGACAGTAAGAAGAGTCAGTTTTCTTACAATTAAGTCGGCATTGTGCCTTTTCTAATTAATTCCGATGCAACTTCTGTGTTTCATCGTCAATAAGAAAGTCAGAGGGATACAGTAAACCTGAAAAGAAGCATCGGAATCCATAACTAGCGTCATAGGAATGGTTTAAATCATAGACAGTAAGATGAGTCAGTCTTCTTGTACTTAAGTCGGCATTGTGCCTTTTCTATTTAATTCCGATGCTATTTCTGTGTTTCATCGTCAATACGAAGGTCAGAGGGATACTGTGAACCTGAAGTGAAGCATCAGAATCTATAACTAGTGTCACAGGAATGGTTCAAAACATAGACATTAGGTAGAGTCAGTCTTCTTGTACCTAAGTCGGCATTGTGCCTATTCTATTTAATTCCGATGCAATTTCTGTGCTTCATCGTCAATAAGAAGGTCAGGGGGATACAGTAAACCTGAAGTGAATCATCGGAATCTATAACTAGTGTCACAGGAAAGGTTCAAAACATAGACAGTAGGAAGAGTGAGTCTACATGTACTTAAGTCGGCTTTGTGCCTTTTGTATTTAATTCCGATGCAATTTCTGTGTTTCATCGTCAATAAGAAGGTCAGAGGGATACAGTAAACCTGAAGTGAAGCATCGGAATCTATAACTAGTGTCACAGGAATGATTCAAAACATAGACAGTAAGAAGAGTCAGCCTACTTGTACTATAGTCGGCATTGTGCCTTTTGTATTTATTTCCGATGCAATATCTGTGTTTCATCGTCAATAAGATGGTCAGAGGGATACAGTAAACCTGAAGTGAAGAATCGGAATCTATAACTAGTGTCACAGGAAAGGTTCAAAACATAGACAGTAGGAAGAGTGAGTCTACATGTACTTAAGTCGGCATTGTGAATTTTGTATTTAATTCCGATTAAATTTCTGTGTTTCATCGTCAATGAGAAGGTCAGAGGGATACAGTAAACCTGAAGTGAAGCATCAGAATCTATAACTAGTGTCACAGGAATGGTTCAAAACATAGACAGTAAGAAGAGGCAGTCTACTTGTACTTAAGTCAGCATTGTGCCTTTTCTATTTAATTCCGATGCAATTTCTGTGTTTCATCGTCAATAAGAAGGTCAGACGGTTACAGAAAAATCTGAAGTGAAGCATCGGAATCTATAACTAGTGTCACAGGAATGTTTAAAAAATAGACAGTAAGAAGAGTCAGTCTTCTTGTACTTAAGTCGGCATTGTGCCCTTTCTATTTAATTCCGATGCTATTTCTGTGTTTCGTCGTCAATAAGAAGGTCCAAGGGATACAGTAAGTCTGACGTGAAGAATCTGAATCTATAACTAGTGACCAAGTATGGTTCAAAAGAAAGACAGTAAGAAGAGTCAGTCTTCTTGAACTTAAGTCGGCATTCTGCCTTTTGTATTTAATTCCGATGCAATTTCTGTGTTTCATCGTCAATAAGAAATTCCAAGGGATACAGTAAACATATAGTGAAGCATCGGAATCTAAAACTGGTCTCACAGGAAATGTTCACAACATTGTCAGTAAGAAGAGTCAGTCTTCTTGTAATTAAGTCGGCATCGTGGTTTTTGTATCTAATTCCGATGCAATATCTGTGTTTCAACGGCAATTAGAAGGTCAGAGGAATACAGTAAACCTGAAGTGAAGCATCGGAATCTATAACTAGTGTCACAGGAATGGTTCAAAACATAGACAGTAGGAAAAGGCAGTCTACATGTACTTAAATCGGCATTGAGCCTTTTGTATTTAATTCCGATGCAATTTCTGTGTCTCATCGTCGATGAGAAGGTCCAAGGGATACAGTAAACCTGAAGTGAAGCATCGGAATCTATAACTAGTGTCACAGGAATGTTTCAAACATAGACAGTAAGAGGAGTCATTCATCTTGTAATTAAGTCAGCATTGTGCTATTTGTATCTAATTCCGATGCAATATCTGTGTTTCATCGGCAATTAGAAGGTCAGAGGGATACAGTAAACCTGTAGTGAAGTATCGGAATCTATAACTATTGTCACAGGAATTGTTCAAAGCATAGACAGTAGGAAAAGGCAGTCTACATGTACTTAAAGAGGCATTGTGCCTTTTGTATTTAATTCCGATGCAATTTCTGTGTTTCATCGTCGATAAGAAGGATCAAGGGATACACTAAACCTGAAGTGAAGCAACGGAATCTATAGCTAGTGTCACAGGAATGTTTCAATACATAGACAGAAAGAAGAGTCATTCCTCTTGTAATTAAGTCGGCATTGTGCATTTTGTATCTAATTCCGATGCAATTTCTGTGTTTCATCGGCAATTAGAAGGTCAGAGGGCAACAGTAAACCTGAAGTGAAGCATCGGAATCTATAACTAGTGTCACAGGAATGGTTCAAAACGTAGACAGTAAGAAGAGTCAGTCTACTTGTACTTACGTCGGCATTGTGCCTTTTGTTTTTAATTCCGATGCAATTTCTGTGTTTCACCGTCAATAAGAGAGTCCAAGGGATACAGTACACCTGAAGTGAAGCATCGGAATCTATAACTAGTGTCACAGGAATGGTTCAAATCATAGACAGTAAGAAGAGTCTGTCTTCTTGAACTTACATCAGCATTGTGGCTTTTCTATTTAATTCCGATGCAATTTCTATGTTTCATCGTCAATAAGAAGGTCAGAGGTATACAGTAAACCTGAAGTGAAGCATTGGAATCTATAACTAGTGTCACAGGAATGGTTAAAAAATAGACAGTAAGAAGAGTCAGTCTTCTTGTACTTAAGACGGCACTGTGCCTTTTGTACTTAATTCCGATGCAATTTCTGTGTTTCATCATCAATAAGAAATTCCAAGGGATACAGTAAACACATAGTGAAGCATGGGAATCTAAAACTGGTCTCACAGGAAATGTTCACAACATAGTCAGTAAGAAGAGTAAGTCTTCTTGTACTTAAGTCAGCATTGTGCCTTTTGTATTTAATTCCGATGCAATGTCTGTGTTTCATCTTCAATAAGAAGGTCAGAGGGAAACAGTAAATTTTGAAGTGAAGCATTGGAATCTATAACTAGTGTCACAGGAATGGTTCAAAACATAGACACTAGGTAGAGTCAGTCTTCTTGTACTTAAGTCGGCATTGTGCCTTTTCTATTTAATTCCGATGCCATTTCTGTGTTTCATCGTCAATATGAAGGTCAGAGGGATACAGTGAACCTGAAGTGAAGCATCGGAATCTATAACTAGTGTCACAGGAATGGTTTAGAACATAGACATTAGGTAAAGTCTGTCTTCTTGTACCTAAGTCGGCATTGTGCCTATTCTATTTAATTCCGAGGCAATTTCTGTGTTTCGTCGTCCTTAAGATGGTCCTAGGGATACAGTAATTCTGAAGTGAAGCATCGGAATCTATAACTAGTGTCACAGGAATGGTTTAAAACGTAGACATTAGGAAGAGTCAGTCTTCTTGTACTTATGTCGGCATTGTGCCTTTTCTATTTAATTCCGATGCAATTTCTATGTTTCATCGTCAATAAGAAGGTCAGAGGGTTACAGTAAATCTGAAGTGAAGCATCGGAATCTATAACTAGTGTCACAGGTATGGTTAAAAAATAGACAGTAAGAAGAGTCAGTCTTCTTGTACTTAAGTCGGCATTGTGCCTTTTCTATTTAATTCCGATGCTATTTCTGTGTTTCGTCGTCAATAAGAAGGTCCAAGGGAAACAGTAAGTCTGACGTGAAGAATCGGAATCTATAACTAGTGACAAAGGAACGGTTCAAAACATAGACAGTAAGAAGGGTCAGTCTTCTTGAACTTAAGTCGGCATTCTGCCTTTTGTATTAAATTCCGATGCAATTTCTGTGTTTCATCGTCGATAAGAAGGTCCAAGGGATACAGTAAACCTGAAGTGAAGCATCGGAATCTATAACTAGTGTCACAGGAATGTTTCAAAACATAGACAGTAAGAAGAGTCATTCATCTTGTAATTAAGTCGGCATCGTGCTTTTTGTATCTAATTCCGATGCAATATCTGTGTTTCATCGGCAATTAGAAGGTGAGAGGGATACATTAACCCTGATGTGAAGCATCGGAATCTATAACTAGTGTCACACGGATGGTTCAAATCATAGACAGTAGGAAAAGGCAGTTTACATGTACTTAAATCGGCATTGTGCCTTTTGTATTTATTTCCGAAGCAATTTCTGTGTTTCATCGTCGATAAGAAGGTCCAAGGGATACAGTAAACCTGAAGTGAAGCATCGGAATCTATAACTAGTGTCACAGGAATGTTTCAAAACATAGACAGTAAGAAGAGTCATTCATCTTGTAATTAAGTCGGCATTGTGCTTTTTTTATCTAATTCCGATGCAATATCTGTGTTTCATCGGCAATTAGAAAGTCAGAGGGATACAGTAAACCTGAAGTGAAGCATCGGAATCTATAACTAGTGTCACAGGAATGGTTCAAAGCATTTACAGTAGGAAAAGGCAGTCTACATGTACTTAAAGCGGCATTGTGCCTTTTGTATTTAATTCCGATGCAGTTTCTGCGTTTCATCGTCGATACGAAGGTCCAAGGGATAGAGTAAACCTGAAGTGAAGCAACGGAATCTATAACTGGTGTCACAGGAATGTTGCAAAACATAGACAGTAAGAAAAGTCATTCCTCTTGTAATTACGTCGGCATTGTGCATTTTGTATCTAACTCCGATGCAATTTCTGTGTCTTATCGGCAATTAGAAGGTCAGAGGGATACAGTAACCCTGAAGTGAAGCATCGGAATCTATAACTAGTGTCACAGGAATGGTTCAAAACGTAGACAGTAAGAAGAGTCAGTCTACTTGTACTTAAATCGGCATTGTGCCTTTTGTAATTAATTCCGATGCAATGTTTGTGTTTCATCGTCAATAAGAAGGTCAGAGGGATACAGTAAACTTGAAGTGAAGCATCGGAATCTATTACTAGTGTCACAGGAATGGTTCAAAACATAGACATTAGGTAGAGTCAGTCTTCTTGTACTTAAGTCGGCACTGTGCCTTTTCTATTTAATTCCGATGCTATTTCTGTGTTTCATCGTCAATAAGAGGGTCAGAGGGATACAGTAAATCTGAGGTAAAGCATCGGAATCTATAACTAGTGTCACAGGAATGGTTCAAAACAAAGACATTAAGAAGAGTCAGTCTTCTTGTACTTACGTCGGCATTGTGCCTCTTGTATTTAATTCCGATGCCATTTCTGTGTTTCATCGTCGATAAGGAGGTCCAAGGGATACAGTAAACCTGAAGTGAAGCATCGGAATCTATCACTAGTGTCATAGGAATTGTTCAAACATAGACAGTAAGAAGAGTCAGTCTTTTTGTACTTAGGTCGTCATTGCGCCTTTTGTATTAAATTCCGATGAAATTTCTTTGTTTCATCGTAATAAGAAGGTCCAAGGGATACAGTAAACCTCAAGTGAAGCATCGGAATCTAAAACTAGTGTCACAGGAATGTTTCAAAACATAGACAGTAAGAAGAGTCATTCATCTTGTAATTAAGTCGGCATCGTGCTTTTTGTATCTAATTCCGATACAATATCTGTGTTTCATCGGCAATTAGAAGGTCAGAGGGATACAGTAAACCTGAAGTGAAGCATCGGAATCTATAACTAGTGTCACAGGAATGGTTCAAAACATAGACAGTAGGAAAAGGCAGCCTACATGTACTTAAATCGGCATTGTGCCTTTTGTTTCTTAATTCCGATGCAATTTCTGTGTTTCATCGTCGATAAGAAGGTCCAATGGATACAATAAACCTGAAGTGAAGCATCGGAATCTATAACTAGTGTCACAGGAAGGTTTCAAAACATAGGTAGTAAGAAGAGTCATTCATCTTGTAATTAAGTCGGCATTGTGGTTTTTGTATCTAATTCCGATGCAATATCTGTGTTTCATCGGCAATTAGAAGGTCAGAGGGATACAGTAAACCTGAAGTGAAGCATCGGAATCTATAACTAGTGTCACAGGAATGGTTCAAAACATAGACAGTAGGAGAAGGCAGTCTACATGTACTTAAAGCGGCATTGTGCCTTTCGTATTTAATTCCGTTGCAATTTCTGTGTGTCATCGCCGATAAGAAGGTCCAAGGGATACAGTAAAACTGAAGTGAAGCAACGGAATCTATAACTAGTGTCACAGGAATGTTTCAAACATAGACAGTAAGAAGAGTCATTCCTCTTGTAATTACGTCGGCATTGTGCATTTTGTATCTAATTCCGATGCAATTTCTGTGTTTTATCGGCAATTAGAAGGTCAGAGGGATACAGTAAACCTGAAGTGAAGCATCGGAATCTATAACTAGTGTCACAGGAATGGTTCAAAACATAGACACTAGGTAGAGTCAGTCTTCTTGTACTTAAGTCGGCATTGTGCCTTTTCTATTTAATTCCGATGCCATTTCTGTGTTTCATCGTCAATATGAAGGTCGGAGGGATACAGTGAACCTGAAGTGAAGCATCGGAATCTATAACTAGTGTCACAGGAATGGTTTAGAACATAGACATTAGGTAAAGTCTGTCTTCTTGTACCTAAGTCGGCATTGTGCCTATTCTATTTAATTCCGAGGCAATTTCTGTGTTTCGTCGTCCTTAAGATGGTCCTAGGGATACAGTAATTCTGAAGTGAAGCATCGGAATCTATAACTAGTGTCACAGGAATGGTTTAAAACGTAGACATTAGGAAGAGTCAGTCTTCTTGTACTTATGACGGCATTGTGCCTTTTCTATTTAATTCCGATGCAATTTCTATGTTTCATCGTCAATAAGAAGGTCAGAGGGTTACAGTAAATCTGAAGTGAAGCATCGGAATCTATAACTAGTGTCACAGGTATGGTTAAAAAATAGACAGTAAGAAGAGTCAGTCTTCTTGTACTTAAGTCGGCATTCTGCCTTTTGTATTAAATTCCGATGCAATTTCTGTGTTTCATCGTCGATAAGAAGGTCCAAGGGATACAGTAAACCTGAAGTGAAGCATCGGAATCTATAACTAGTGTCACAGGAATGTTTCAAAACATAGACAGTAAGAAGAGTCATTCATCTTGTAATTAAGTCGGCATCGTGCTTTTTGTATCTAATTCCGATGCAATATCTGTGTTTCATCGGCAATTAGAAGGTGAGAGGGATACATTAACCCTGATGTGAAGCATCGGAATCTATAACTAGTGTCACACGAATGGTTCAAAACATAGACAGTAGGAAAAGGCAGTTTACATGTACTTAAATCGGCATTGTGCCTTTTGTATTTATTTCCGAAGCAATTTCTGTGTTTCATCGTCGATAAGAAGGTCCAAGGGATACAGTAAACCTGAATGAAGCATCGGAATCTATAACTAGTGTCACAGGAATGTTTCAAAACATAGACAGTAAGAAGAGTCATTCATCTTGTAATTAAGTCGGCATTGTGCTTTTTTTATCTAATTCCGATGCAATATCTGTGTTTCATCGGCAATTAGAAAGTCAGAGGGATACAGTAAACCTGAAGTGAAGCATCGGAATCTATAACTAGTGTCACAGGAATGGTTCAAAGCATTTACAGTAGGAAAAGGCAGTCTACATGTACTTAAAGCGGCATTGTGCCTTTTGTATTTAATTCCGATGCAGTTTCTGCGTTTCATCGTCGATAAGAAGGTCCAAGGGATACAGTAAACCTGAAGTGAAGCAACGGAATCTATAACTGGTGTCACAGGAATGTTGCAAAACATAGACAGTAAGAAAAGTCATTCCTCTTGTAATTACGTCGGCATTGTGCATTTTGTATCTAACTCCGATGCAATTTCTGTGTTTTATCGGCAATTAGAAGGTCAGAGGGATACAGTAACCCTGAAGTGAAGCATCGGAATCTATAACTAGTGTCACAGGAATGGTTCAAAACGTAGACAGTAAGAAGAGTCAGTCTACTTGTACTTAAATCGGCATTGTGCCCTTTCTATTTAATTCCGATGCTATTTCTGTGTTTCATCGTCAATAAGAGGGTCAGAGGGATACAGTAAATCTGAGGTAAAGCATCGGAATCTATAACTAGTGTCACAGGAATGGTTCAAAACAAAGACATTAAGAAGAGTCAGTCTTCTTGTACTTACGTCGGCATTGTGCCTCTTGTATTTAATTCCGATGCCATTTCTGTGTTTCATCGTCGATAAGGAGGTCCAAGGGATACAGTAAACCTGAAGTGAAGCATCGGAATCTATCACTAGTGTCATAGGAATTGTTCAAACATAGACAGTAAGAAGAGTCAGTCTTTTTGTACTTAGGTCGTCATTGCGCCTTTTGTATTAAATTCCGATGAAATTTCTTTGTTTCATCGTAATAAGAAGGTCCAAGGGATACAGTAAACCTCAAGTGAAGCATCGGAATCTAAAACTAGTGTCACAGGAATGTTTCAAAACATAGACAGTAAGAAGAGTCATTCATCTTGTAATTAAGTCGGCATCGTGCTTTTTGTATCTAATTCCGATACAATATCTGTGTTTCATCGGCAATTAGAAGGTCAGAGGGATACAGTAAACCTGAAGTGAAGCATCGGAATCTATAACTAGTGTCACAGGAATGGTTCAAAACATAGACAGTAGGAAAAGGCAGCCTACATGTACTTAAATCGGCATTGTGCCTTTTGTTTCTTAATTCCGATGCAATTTCTGTGTTTCATCGTCGATAAGAAGGTCCAATGGATACAATAAACCTGAAGTGAAGCATCGGAATCTATAACTAGTGTCACAGGAAGGTTTCAAAACATAGGTAGTAAGAAGAGTCATTCATCTTGTAATTAAGTCGGCATTGTGGTTTTTGTATCTAATTCCGATGCAATATCTGTGTTTCATCGGCAATTAGAAGGTCAGAGGGATACAGTAAACCTGAAGTGAAGCATCGGAATCTATAACTAGTGTCACAGGAATGGTTCAAAACATAGACAGTAGGAGAAGGCAGTCTACATGTACTTAAAGCGGCATTGTGCCTTTCGTATTTAATTCCGTTGCAATTTCTGTGTGTCATCGCCGATAAGAAGGTCCAAGGGATACAGTAAAACTGAAGTGAAGCAACGGAATCTATAACTAGTGTCACAGGAATGTTTCAAACATAGACAGTAAGAAGAGTCATTCCTCTTGTAATTACGTCGGCATTGTGCATTTTGTATCTAATTCCGATGCAATTTCTGTGTTTTATCGGCAATTAGAAGGTCAGAGGGATACAGTAAACCTGAAGTGAAGCATCGGAATCTATAACTAGTGTCACAGGAATGGTTCAAAACGTAGAAAGTAGGAAGAGTCAGTCTACTTGTACTTAAATCGGCATTGTGGTTTTTGTTTTTAATTCCGATGCAATTTCTGTGTTTCTTCGCCAATAAGATGGTTAGAGGGATACAGTAAACCTAAAGTGAAGCAGCGGAATCAATAACTAGTGTCACAGGAATGGTTCAAAACATAGACAGGAAGAAGAGTCAGTCTTCTTGTACTTAAGTCGGCATTGTGCCCTTTGTATTTAATTCCGATGCAATTTCTGTGTTTCTTCGCCAATAAGAAGGTTAGAGGGATACAGTAAACCTGAACTGAAGCAGCGGAATCAATAACTAGTGTCACAGGAATGGTTTAAAACGTAGACATTAGGAAGAGTCAGTCTTCTTGTACTTAAGTCGGCATTGTGCCTTTTGTATTTAATTCCGATGCAATTTCTGTGTTTCATCGTCAATACGAAGGTCAGAGGGATACAGTAAACCTGTAGTGAAGCATCAGAATCTATAACTAGTGTCACAGGAATGATTCAAAACATAGAAAGTAAGAAGAGTCAGTCTACTTGTACTTGAGTCGGCATTGTGCCTTTTGTATTTATTTCCGATGCAATATCTGTGTTTCATCGTCAATAAGAAGGTCAGAGGGATACAGTAAACCTGAAGTGAAGAATCGGAATCTATAACTAGTGTCACTTTAATGGTTCAAAACATAGACAGTAGGAAGAGTCATTCTTCTTGTACTTAAGTTGGCCTTGTTGTTTTCTATTTAATTCCGATGCAATTTCTGTGTTTCATCATCAATGAGAAGGTCAGAGGGATACAGTAAACCTGAAGTGAATCATCGGAATCTATAACTAGTGTCACAGGAATGGTTCAAAACATAGACAGTAGGAAGAGTCAGTCTACATGTACTTAAGTCGGCATTGTGCCTCTTGTATTTAATTCCGATGAAATTTCTGTGTCTCATCGTCAATAAGATGGTCAGAGGGATACAGTAAACCTGAAGTGAAGCATCAGAATCTATAACTAGTGTCACAGGAATGGTTCAAATCATAGACATTAGGTGGAGTCAGTCTTCTTGTACTTAAGTCAGAATTGTGCCTTTTCTATATAATTCCGATGCAATTTCTGTGTTTCATCGTCAATAAGAAGGTCTGAGGGTTACAGTAAATCTGAAGTGAATCATCGGAATCTATAACTAGTGTCACAGGAATGGTTCAAGACATAGACAGTAGGAAGAATCAGTCTACATGTCCTTAAGTCGGCATTGTGCCTCTTGTATTTAATTCCGATGCTATTTCTGTGTTTCGTCGTCAATAAGAAGGTCCAAGGGATACAGTAAGTCTGACGTGAAGAATCGGAATCTATAACTAGTGACAAAGGAATGGTTCAAAAGCATAGACAGTAAGAAGAGTCAGTCTTCTTGAACTTAAGTCGGCATTCTGCCTTTTGTATTTAATTCCGATGCAATTTCTGTGTTTCATCGTCGATAAGAAGGTCCAAGGGATCCAGTAAACCTGAAGTGAAGCATCGGAATCTATAACTAGTGTCACAGGAATGTTTCAAAGCATAGACAGTAAGAAGAGTCATTCATCTTGTAATTAAGACGGCATCGTGCTTTTTGTATCTAATTCCGATGCAATATCTGTGTTTCATCGGCAATTAGAAGGTCAGAGGGATACAGTAAACTTGAAGTGAAGCATCGGAATCTATAACTAGTGTCACAGGAATGGTTCAAGACATAGACAGTAGGAAAAGTCAGTCTACATGTACTTAAGTCGGCATTGTGCCTCTTGTATTTAATTCCGATGCTATTTCTGTGTTTCGTCGTCAATAAGAAGGTCCAAGGGATACAGTAAGTCTGACGTGAAGAATCGGAATCTATAACTAGTGGCAAAGGAATGGTTCAAAACATAGACAGTAAGAAGAGTCAGTCTTCTTGAACTTAAGTCAGCATTCTGCCTTTTGTATTTAGTTCCGATGCAATTTCTGTGTTTCATCGTCGATAAGAAGGTCCAAGGGATCCAGTAAACCTGAAGTGAAGCAACGGAATCTATAACTAGTGTCACAGGAATGTTTCAAACCATAGACAGTAAGAAGAGTCATTCCTCTTGTAATTAATTCGGCATTGTACATTTTGTATCTAATTCCGATGCAATTTCTGTGTTTCATCGGCAATTAGAAGGTCAGCGGGCAACAGTAAACCTGAAGTGAAGCATCGGAATCTATAACTAGTGTCACAGGAATGGTTCAAAACGTAGACAGTAAGAAGAGTCAGTCTACTTGTACTTAAGTCGGCATAGTGCCTCTTGTTTTTAATTCCGATGCAATTTCTGTGTTTCATCATCAATAAGAAAGTCCCATGGATACAGTACACCTGAAGTGAAGCATCGGAATCTATAACTAGTGTCACTGGAATGGTTCAAATCATAGACAGTAAGAAGAGTCTGTTCTTCTTGAATTTACATTAGCATTGTGCCTTTTCTATTTAATTCCGATGCAATTTCTATGTTTCATCGTCAATAAGAAGCTCAGAGGGATACAGTAAAACTGAAGTGAAGCATCGGAATCTATAACTAGTGTCACAGGAATGGTTAAAAAATAGACAGTATGAAGAGTCAGTCTTCTTGTACTTAAGACGGCACTGTGCCTTTTGTATTTAATTCCGAGGCAATTTCTGTGTTTCATCGTCAATAAGAAATTCCAAGGGATACAGTAAACATATAGTGAAGCATCGGAACCTAAAACTGGTCTCACAGGAAATGGTCACAACATAGTCAGTAAGAAGAGTCAGTCTTCTTGTACTTAAGTCAGCATTGTGCCTTTTGTATTTAATTCCGATGCAATGTCTGTCTTTCATCGTCAATAAGAAGGTCAGAGGGATACAGTAAACCTGAAGTGAAGCATCGGAATCTATAACTAGTGTCAAGGGATGGTTCAAAACATAGACAGTAGGAAAAGGCAGTCTACATGTACTTAAATCGGCATTGTGCCTTTTGTATTTAATTCCGATGCAATTTCTGTGTTTCATCGTCGATAAGAAGGTCCAAGGGATACAGTAAACCTGAAGTGAAGCAACGGAATCTATAACTGGTGTCACAGGTATGTTTCAAAACATTGACAGTAAGCAGAGTCATTCCTCTTGTAATTACGTCGGCATTGTGCATGTTGTATCTAATTGCGATGCAATTTCAGTGTTTCATAGGCAATTAGAAGCCAGAGGGCAACAGTAAACCTGAAGTGAAGCATCGGAATCTATAACTAGTGTCACAGGAATGGTTCAAAACAAAGACATTAAGAAGAGTCAGTCTTCTTGTACTTACGTCGGCATTGTGCCTTTTGTATTTAAATCCGATGCAATTTCTGTGTTTCATCGTAGATAAGGAGGTCCAAGGGATTCAGTAAACCTGAAGTGAAGCATCGGAATCTATAACTAGTGTCATAGGAATTGTTCAAACATAGACAGTAAGAAGAGTCAGTCTTCTTGTACTTAGGTCGTCATTGCGCCTTTTGTATTAAATTCCGATGAAATTTCTTTGTTTCATCGTAATAAGAAGGTCCAAGGGATACAGTAAGTTTGACGTGAAGAATCGGAATCTATAACTAGTGACAAAGGAACGGTTCAAAACATAGACAGTAAGAAGAGTCAGTCTTCTTGAACTTAAGTCGGCATTCTGCCTTTTGTATTTAAATCCGATGCAATTTCTGTGTTTCATCGTCGATAAGAAGGTCCAAGGGATACTGTAAACCTGAAGTGAAGCATCGGAATCTATAACTAGTGTCACAGGAATGTTTCAAAACATAGACAGTAAGAAGAGTCTTTCATCTTGTAATTAAGTCGGCATCGTGCTTTTTGTATCTAATTCCGATACAATATCTGTGTTTCATCGGCAATTAGAAGGTCAGAGGGATACAGTAAACCTGAAGTGAAGCATCGGAATCTATAACTAGTGTCACAGGAATGGTTCAAAACATAGACAGTAGGAAAAGGCAGTCTACATGTACTTAAATCGGCATTGTGCCTTTTGTATTTAATTCCGATGCAATTTCTGTGTTCATCGTCGATAAGAAGGTCCAAGGGATACAGTAAACCTGAAGTGAAGCATCGGAATCTATAACTAGTGTCACAGGAATGTTTCAAAACATAGACAGTAAGAAGAGTCATTCATCTTGTAATTAAGTCGGCATTGAGCTTTTTGTATCTAATTCCGATGCAATATCTGTGTTTCATCGGCAATTAGAAGGTCAGAGGGATACAGTAAACCTGAAGTGAAGCATCGGAATCTATAACTAGTGTCACGGGAATGGTTCAAAACATAGACAGTAGGAAAAGGCAGTCTACATGTACTTAAAGCGGCATTGTGCCTTTTGTATTTAATTCCGTTGCAATTTCTGTGTTTCATCGTCAATAAGAAGGTCCAAGGGATACAGTACACCTGAAGTGAAGCATCGGAATCTATAACTAGTGTCACAGGAATGGTTCAAATCATAGACAGGAAGAAGAGTCAGTCTTCTTGTACTTAGGTCGTAATTGCGACATTTGTATTAAATTCCGATGAAATTTCTTTGTTTCATCGGAATAAGAAGGTCCAAGGGATACAGTAAACCTGAAGTGAAGCATCGGAATCTATAACTAGTGTCACAGGAATGGTTCAAAACATAGACAGGAAGAAGAGTCAGTCTTCTTGCACTTAAGTCGGCATTGTGCCCTTTGTATTTAATTCCGATGCAAGTTCTGTGTTTCTTCGCCAATAAGAAGGTTAGAGGGATACAGTAAACCTGAAGTGAAGAATCGGAATCTATAACTAGTGTCACATTAATAGTTCAAAACATAGACAGTAGGAAGAGTCATTCTTCTTGTACTTAAGTTGGCATTGTTGCTTTTCTATTTAATTCCGATGCAATTTCTGTGTTTCATCGTCAATAAGAAGGTCAGAGGGATACAGTAAACCTGAAGTGAATCATCGGAATCTATAACTAGTGTCACAGGAATGGTTCAAAACATAGACAGTATGAAGAGTCAGCCTACATGTACTTAAGTCGGCATTGTGCCTTTTGTATTTAATTCCGATGAAATTTCTGTGTTTCATCGTCAATACGAAGGTCAGAGGGATACAGTAAACCTGAAGTGAAGCATCAGAATCTATAACTAGTGTAACAGGAATGATTCAAAACATAGAAAGTAAGAAGAGTCAGTCTACTTGTACTTGAGTCGGCATCGTGCCTTTTGTATTTATTTCCGATGCAGTATCTGTGTTTCATCGTCAATAAGAAGGTCAGAGGGATGCAGTAAACCTGAAGTGAAGAATCGGAATCTATAACTAGTGTCACATTAATAGTTCAAAACATAGACAGTAGGAAGAGTCATTCTTCTTGTACTTAAGTTGGCATTGTTGCTTTTCTATTTAATTCCGATGCAATTTTTGTGTTTCATCGTCAATAAGAAGGTCAGAGGGATACAGTAAACCTGAAGTGAATCATCGGAATCTATAACTAGTGTCACAGGAATGGTTCAAAACATAGACAGTAGGAAGAGTCAGCCTACATGTACTTAAGTCGGCATTGTGCCTTTTGTATTTAATTCCGATGCAATTTCTGTGTTTCATCGTCGATAAGAATTTCCAAGGGATACAGTAAACCTGAAGTGAAGCAACGGAATCTATAACTAGTGTCACAGGAATGGTTCAAAACATAGACATTAGGTGGAGTCAGTCTTCTTGTACTTATGTCAGAATTGTGCCATTTCTATTTAATTCCGATGCAATTTCTGTGTTTCATCGTCAATAAGAAGGTCAGAGGGTTACAGTAAATCTGAAGTGAATCATCGGAATCTATAACTAGTGTCACAGGAATGGTTCAAAACATAGACAGTAGGAAGAGTCAGTCTACATGTACTTAAGTCGGCATTGTGCCTTTTGTATTTAATTCCGATGCAATTTCTGTGTTTCATCGTCGATAAGAAGGTCCAAGGGATACAGTAAACCTGAAGTGAAGCAACGGAATCTATAACTAGTGTCACAGGAATGTTTCAAAACATAGACAGTAAGAAGAGTCATTCCTCTTGTAATTAAGTCGGCATTGTGCATTTTGTATCTAATTCCGATGCAATTTCTGTGTTTCATCGGCAATTAGAAGGTCAGCGGGCAACAGTAAACCTGAAGTCAAGCATCGGAATCTATAACTAGTGTCACAGGAATGGTTCAAAACGTAGACAGTAAGAAGAGTCAGTCTACTTGTACTTAAGTCGGCATTGTGCCTTTTGTTTTTAATTCCGATGCAATTTCTGTGTTTCATCACCAATAAGAAGATCCAAGGGATACATTACACCTGAAGTGAAGCATCGGAATCTATAACTAGTGTCACTGGAATGGTTCAAATCATATACAGTAAGAAGAGTCTGTCTTCTTGAATTTACATCAGCATTGTGCCTTTTCTATTTAATTCCGATGCAATTTCTATGTTTCATCGTCAATAAGAAGCTCAGAGGGATACAGTAAACCTGAAGTGAAGCATCGGAATCTATAACTGGTGTCACAGGAATGGTTAAAAAATAGAGAGTAAGAGGAGTCAGTCTTATTGTACTTAAGACGGCACTGTGCCTTTTGTATTTAATTCCGAGGCAATTTCTGTGTTTCATCGTCAATAAGAAATTCCAAGGGATACAGTAAACATATAGTGAAGCATCGGAATCTAAAACTGGTCTCACAGGAAATGTTCACAACATAGTCAGTAAGAAGAGTCAGTCTTCTTGTACTTAAGTCAGCATTGTGCCTTTTGTATTTATTTCCGATGCAATTTCTGTGTTTCATCGTCAATAAGAAGGTCAGAGGGATACAGTAAACCTGAAGTGAAGCATCGGAATCTATAACTAGTGTCACAGGAATGGTTCAAAAACATATACATTAGGTTGAATCAGTCTTCTTGTAAATAAGTCGGCATTGTGCCTTTTCTATTTAATTCCGATGCAATTTCTGTGTTTCGTCGTCAATAAGATGGACCAAGAGATACAGTAAATCTGAAGTGAAGCATCGGAATCTATAGCTAGTGTCACAGGAATGGTTCAAAGCATAGACATTAAGAAGAGTCAGTCTTCTTGTACTTAAGTCGGCACTGTGCCTTTTGTATTTAATTCCGATGCTATTTCTGTGTTTCATCGTCAATAAGAAGGTCCAAGGGATACAGTAAACATATAGTGAAGCATCGGAATCTAAAAGTGGTCTCACAGGAAATGTTCAAAACATAGTCAGTAAGAAGAGTCAGTCTTCTTGTACTTATGACTCCATTGTGCCTTTTGTATTTAATTCCGATGCAATTTCTGTGTCTCATCGTCAATAAGAAGGTCAGAGGGATACAGTAAACCTGACGTGAAGCATCGGAATCTATAACTAGTGTCACAGGAATGGTTCAAAACGTAGACAGTAGGAAGAGTCAGACTACTTGTACTTAAATCGGCATTGTGCCTTTTGTTTTTAATTCCGATGCAATTTCTGGGTTTCATCGTCATTAAGAAGGTCCAAGGGATACAGTACACCTGAAGTGAAGCATCGGAATCTATAACTAGTGTCACAGGAATGGTTCAAATCATAGACAGGAAGATGAGTCAGTCTTCTTGTACTTAGGTCGTCATTGCGACTTTTGTACTAAATTCCGATGAAATTTCTTTGTTTCATCGTAATAAGAAGGTCCAAGGGATAGAGTAAACCTGAAGTGAAGCATCGGAATCTATAACTAGTGTCACAGGAATGGTTCAAAACATAGACAGGAAGAAGAGTCAGTCTTCTTGTACTTAAGTCGGCATTGTGCCCTTTGTATTTAATTCCGATGCAATTTCTGTGTTTCTTCGCCAATAAGAAGGTTAGAGGGATACAGTAAACCTGAAGTGAAGCAGCGGAATCAATAACTAGTGTCACAGGAATGGTTTAAAACGTAGACATTAGGAAGAGTCAGTCTTCTTGTACTTAAGTCGGCATTGTGCCTTTTGTATTTAATTCCGTTGCAATCTCTGTGTTTCATCGTCAATACGAAGGTCAGAGGGATACAGTAAACCTGTAGTGAAGCATCAGAATCTATAACTAGTGTCACAGGAATGATTCAAAACATAGAAAGTAAGAAGAGTCAGTCCACTTGTACTTGAGTCGGCATTGTGCCTTTTGTATTTATTTCCGTTGCAATATCTGTGTTTCATCGTGAATAAGAAGGTCAGAGGGATACAGTAAACCTGAAGTGAAGAATCGGAATCTATAACTAGTGTCACATTAATGGTTCAAAACATAGACAGTAGGAAGAGTCATTCTTCTTGTACTTAAGTTGGCATTGTTGCTTTTCTATTTAATTCCGATGCAATTTCTGTGTTTCATCGTCAATAAGAAGGTCAGAGGGATACAGTAAGCCTGAAGTGAATCATCGGAATCTAAAACTAGTGTCACAGGAATGGTTCAAAACACAGACAGTAGGAAGAGTCAGCCTACATGTACTTAAGTCGGCATTGTGCCTTTTGTATTTAATTCCGATGAACTTTCTGTGTTTCATCGTCAATAAGAAGGTCAGATGGATACAGTAAACCTGAAGTGAAGCATCAGAATCTATAACTAGTGTCACAGGAATGGTTCAAAACATAGACATTAGGTGGAGTCAGTCTTCTTGTACTTATGTCAGAATTGTGCCATTTCTATTTAATTCCGATGCAATTTCTGTGTTTCATCGTCAATAAGAAGGTCAGAGGGTAACAGTAAATCTGAAGTGAATCATCGGAATCTATAACTAGTGTCACAGGAATGGTTCAAAACATAGACAGTAGGAAGAGTCAGTCTACATGTACTTAAGTCGGCATTGTGCCTTTTGTATTTAATTCCGATGCAATTTCTGTGTTTCATCGTCGATAAGAAGGTCCAAGGGATACAGTAAACCTGAAGTGAAGCAACGGAATCTATAACTAGTGTCACAGGAATGTTTCAAAACATAGACAGTAAGAAGAGTCATTCCTCTTGTAATTAAGTCGGCATTGTGCATTTTGTATCTAATTCCGATGCAATTTCTGTGTTTCATCGGCAATTAGAAGGTCAGCGGGCAACAGTAAACCTGAAGTCAAGCATCGGAATCTATAACTAGTGTCACAGGAATGGTTCAAAACGTAGACAGTAAGAAGAGTCAGTCTACTTGTACTTAAGTCGGCATTGTGCCTTTTGTTTTTAATTCCGATGCAATTTCTGTGTTTCATCACCAATAAGAAGGTCCAAGGGGTACAGTACACCTGAAGTGAAGCATCGGAATCTATAACTAGTGTCACTGGAATGGTTCAAATCATAGACAGTAAGAAAAGTCTGTCTTCTTGAATTTACATCAGCATTGT